>NW_020653601.1:991739-1020132 GCF_003589595.1 Hyposmocoma kahamanoa | reverse complement strand
CACACACACACACACACACACACACACACACACACACACACACACACACTTCAATGCATGCTTATCATTGTTTTTATTTTAAAATTTCTTTTTGTTTACTTCATTTTTTGGCTGTTTTATTAGTTTCAAGTTAATTTTAAATTTGTTTAAATTCTGTATTCTCACTTTATTATACCCATGTTGGCCACATATCTACTGGAGGTGGAGTCCTGGTGACCTAAAACACAGGGTATCCTAGTTTAGGCACCAGTCTCCACAAATTGCTATTTCATAAGATCAAATTTGTTCGTTGGTTACATCTAAATTTTGTGGAGGAAATAAAGAAATTTATTATTATTATTATTATTATTATTATTATTATTATTACAATTATCTATTGCTGATTAAATAGATATACAATACGAGTATAAGTTTACACTTTATGTTTCAAACTTATTTCAACAAATTTAATACTACTAAAGGAGATATTTCAAAAGACTGTGACAATGACATCGAGGTAATGACGTCACGACAAGTTAAGACATATTCAAACACAGCGGTGTCAACGCAGCGTTAATAAATAACGATTGTTAGCACCAGCTATATTATACATATATATTTTTTACATAATACCAAGGGATGCGACGAACAAGTCGTGCGCCTGGGGGTCAGCAACACGCCTATCCATAACAGCGCCACTTAGAGCTTCTAACAGCAAAGATCTTAGGGGCGCTGCCACTGTGCCCATTACCCTGAGATATATAATAAGTTGACAAGGCCCATTGCGAGTGTAATTTCACCAGCAGCCTTACCCTTCGAAACAGGAACGCAGTAATGCTTACATTATTGCTTGGCGGCAGAAATAGGTAAGGTGGCAGTACTTCCCTGGCGAACTCTTTTATAAGGAGATCTACTGCTATTAAATATCATACTAAATCTCTGTTCAATAAATGCTGAATAATTCTGAATTTGAGGCACTCGTGTACAAACTACCACAATCAACATTGAATACATCTACTATTAATGACGTCATTTTATGAACAACGAGCGAACGCTTCAATTCTGTTATAATTAATGGTAAATGCGACATCCTGCGCTATGCAACGTGAATGCACCGCAAGATTATGCAAATGTGTGCGTGCGTACAAGGCGCGCGACTGGTGCACACATACAAGCCTTGCTGCTATGTTTGTATGGACTTACCCTATTTATCTTATTATACTATGCTTTATGGGAGTGGACGGTGTCTATCTAACTATAAAATAGAATAGAATTGGCTTTATCGACGACAAAATAAAGACATTACAAAATATTGTGAAAGGTACAATCGGCGGCTTTATCGCTACACAGCGATCTCTTACAGGCAATCTTGCAAATTATTACGGAGTTCCAGGTGAAGGGCAGTTAATAGTGCACAAAGCAGCTAAACGGTGTATAAATTGATCCGAATGTACTCTATATACTTTATGTTAGTGACAAATCCATCTTTTTTATTCAAAATGGTGACGCTTCGAAAGCTGGGGCTGTTTAAGAAACACCAAAATACAATATACACATGAATAAATATACAATCTAATACAAACATCAGAATATGAAGGAAAACCCGACCGAACGAAAAAGATATGTGACATATGTAAATATGCAGATTGCACGACGCATTTTACATTTCACATATTTACATATTCGCTGGCTCCAGTTCCCCTGAGCATAACGTTGGTAATGTAGTTTTGAAAAGCGTTAACATAAATAATAAAAACTTGATCTCAAGTTAGGAAAATCCCTGTACTTTGAGTACTAGAGCAACAAATCTAACTTCGCCAAGTCAATTTTGAAAGGTTGGCCAGAGAGTTCGCCAAGTTATCATCTTCAACATAAAGAACAACCATTATTCATCCTACTGTTGGACACGTGTCTTCTTTAAAGAGAGGGTTTAGGCTTCTATCCGCCGTTGTCCAAGAGACGGGACGAAGACGCCTGTCCATAACAGTTGCAGTGCCGCTCGGAGCTTTAAATCGTAAAAACCTGAAAAGTACTACACTACGCCTGTCACTCTTGGGAAGTTTCTCTCTCACTAACGGTTACAGAAAACGTTAAATGGTAGGTTTAGTGGTTTTAGCAGAAGTAGACCTTGTGAAAGAGTTCGTCCAGGGAAGTTCTGACATCTATCTATTTCTACTGCTTGGCGCAGGTGGAATCTGCTCTTCCTTCAAATCTGTTGCTTCCTTTACATCATCATTTAAAAAAAATATTAATGTGGTCTGTGTTTTTACTATTTGCTCAGGTGTCTAACAGCACTGGCAGCCGTGCTGTGCCTTCTTGCCATTTTATTACTGACGTACTGACATTAATATCTCAACCACAAATACAAGAGAACACGATACACGCACGATTAGTTTCGGTTTTAATACATCCCATCTGCTCTGCACGTATACCCATTTTTACTGCAAGCATTTTTACTTTTTTTATTTTGATTTACAATTGATTTTGATTTACGCCTAGTTATGTCCATTGTATTTTTTTTATCTGCTTGGACGAACATTATCAGGACATTATGCTTGTTATTTATTTGGGGTGTAATTTGTGTGTATCCATGGTACCCGCGACACAAGGTTTCTATCGCGGGGCTATGAAAGTGTGCAAATCTTTAAATGTCTCATCCGGCCGGATTCGAACCGACGTCTTCTAGCTTACCGTGCCACACGCTATATATACCAACTAAGCATTATATGCCGCCCGGATCGAAGGAAGTTTTTCTGAGTGTTCGATCTTTGTATTAATAATTATAACAAACTAGTGGAGTAATTTCACATAAAAATACCTAACTGAATATCAATTCAATAAAAAAAATTTAAAATACAGTGAATAGCGACATCTCTCTCCGGGACTGGTAGCTGTAAAGGTACTAACTGGGTGATAAATCTTTCATAGATTTCGCTACGATTTAAAAGTCGTTGAAAAACCAAATAAAAAGACTCGACGCAAGCACATAGAAAAATTCGTAAGGTCCGCTGGTTCGTTCCGTGGCTTAGTTGGTATAGCGTCTGGCACGGTAAGCTAGAAGACGTCGGTTCGAATCCAGCCGGATCGAAGGAATTTTTTCTGAGTGTTGTAATGTTAGTGTAATAATTATAAGTAAGAATTTGTTTACTGGAACTGTAAAGCCTGCAGAATTCGGTGCCAGCTACGTGTACGTCATCGCGCATGCCGAACTCAATATTGAAACAAAGAAAATGTTTGCCCCGTCTTTTGATTCACGCAAGGAGGCGGAGTATTGCTATTGACATATGCTATTTAGAAAACTTGAAGATGGGCTCCGATTTCTGTATCGCGCTGTCTTATAAAGACTCCATGGTCACGTGTAAGAAAATGTATTAATATATTTCCGACGTGTAGGGTTTGTCGTAATCTTTTGAAGTAAGCAAGTGTTTGTTATTTTATATCTGAAACGTTTTATGGTATCGTCATCATCTACACTCTCGAATACGTTCCAATGCAGAGCACGGGCTCCAAGGAGAGGGCTTAAGCTATAGTATCCCATATAGCATGGGGCCAGCAGTTTGGGGACTTGACGTTTTTTCCTAGAGTTGCTAATGAAACTATTTTTTCGGATCTAAATTCCGTTTTTTTATAATACCTCCTTAATGTACTGCCTCCGTGGCCGAACGGTTACCATGAGTGAAAAAGCGTTCGGCGTTTCAGATGCTGTGTGCTCAAACGGTACGAGTAAGTGCTCAGACGCTGTGCTCGGACGCGAAGTGCTGGGACGCTAAGTGCTCGGACGCTGTGCTCGGACGCGAAGTGCTCGGACGCTAAGTGCTTTGTGAGCCGGTTACGTTTCATCATGGCATCTCTGTCTTACGACATTATTGATATGTATTTAGAAGAAAATGTATGTCTAAAATATTAGGTACTATGAGTCAAAAGTAATATTGTTAAGCAATTAAGCATTTTGGAGACTTTTCTACGTTGTTTCAAACATTGAGATTGAATGAAGATAAATTTCACGACTGTACAAGGATGTTAACTGGTGATCAAATATGTTACAGAAAATTAAATCAAGATTAAAAGTGACTAAAATTAATTTTCACGTGTCTCCCATAGAAAAAGTTGTAGTGACAATAATTATATCCTCGACCTTAGAATAATAACGCATAGAATGATAGTTTCATATCAAACGAACTGTCACAAGTGAGGCAAAAATCAAATTCATGTAGGCTAGTTTTAATAGTACGTTAATTTTCGGTTTCAGTGAATATTTATATAAAAATACAAGTTGATACGCGTTACTTCCTTGTGGAATGTGATGTTAGTATCTATTTTATGTTTGTCTGACATATTTTTACACTCATTTACCGCACATTTCGTCATTTTTAGCTAAAATTCTGGAGCTGTTCGCGGTGCAAGTTGACCTTGAGCACTGACGGCCCGCCCGCTCGTGTAGGCCCATTGGGAGCGCTTCAATTTGCCTCACTTAGCGTATGCGGACTAGGTTTCTATGCGTTATTATTCTAAGTCCTCGACCATCAAGACGTGCACGCTCGTATCACTGTTTCAAAACACAAACTAGTTTGAACGCGACGGCCCGCTCGACGCAAACAAGCCTCCTGCTGGCGCTGCGCCACTCGGCCGGCACCCAGGACATTACGCGTACGCACTTGTTTGATAGGATCGCCACACGTCCCACGCCTTCAGATGCTCGATTTGAGCGGACACTCTGGCCACACACAAAGATTTAGTGGTCCATATTTGGATTTTAATTTGCATATGGAAGTGTGTGGCATCTTTTATTTATTTCATACATACAGCAAATTTTTCAGGAACATACCAATACAATGGTGTAGCATTCCTTATAATAATCAATCATATAAGATAATATAATTGAAAATTAATAACACTTAATTAAAGCCAGTTTGTAATAAAGGATAATAATGCATAATATAACAACAAAATAGAATTAATTATGAACAAAGCGAAAACAGTGTTATCTTCATGAACTTGCTTTCGAAACAAGTAAAAATGTCTACCTCTTCAGCTACTCGATTTAGAGTTCCGTTGTATTTTATTTCTTCTTACTCCAACGCGTTTATATTCCGCTGCTGAATAGTCCGTGTGAGATCGAGCAACCAGCCGACGCTGACTTTGACGAGGCTTGCATTACAGCGAGAGAAGGGTTAAGTTTAAAAAGAATGGGACTTGTTTCTTCGTAAATCTATTGCTTTTAAACTTACTTAACCCATTCAAGGACAGTAACGGAGTTTACAGTAAAACAAAACATCGGAATATGATATTACGGAGTATCCCTTTAGTGCGATTTTTCAATGCTTTTTTTTGCAGTTTCCGCTAAGTATTTCTCCACACCGAAACGTACCGATAAATTAAATGACATTTCGATACCTATAATGAACACTACGGCAACTTAATTGTTGGACCTGAATTCGCTTTTTTTGTATTTTTCGAATTTTGTTTTTGTTTCTTTTTTTTCACAAAATTCGTGGAGCATAATACATATAATAGTAAATTAACAAAAAACAACAGAAAACGACCAAAAAATAAAGTTAGTGCTCATTGGAGGTATTGATTTATGGATGTTCATAGCACATATTTAAGATGTGAGTACTAGATTAGTACGGTGGATAACGACGTGTTTTTATGAGGTAATACAAGACCGTACCGCTGTTTGTGGGTATGCGTTTTGCTTACGCGTTGGATTTTTCTAACAAAAATTCCAATATGGTACAACCGCAATTACCTATCAACCCACGTAACTTCTTTTATAAAAGAAATATTTGAGTCTGATTATGAATGTTCACGGGATCATTTGACGACCGCCGTGATCGAGTGGCTTGCACACCAGTTCTCATGGTGTCGCCATCTCTGAGGTTCCGGGTTCGATCTCCGGCCGGGTCAGTGTAGAAACTAATTTTTCTATTTTATCTCGGATCTGGGTGTTTGTGGTACAGTCGGTGTGTTCGATTTCCAGAACGTAAGTGCTTTAGCGACTTACTTTGGGATCAGAGCAATATATGTGATGTTGTCCAATATTTATCAGCTGTCAGTGATAAAACATAAGGGTAAGGCCAGACGAGCGTAATCTTGTGTTTTGTAAGTCGCGTTTTCGGAGCTAAATTTACTCTGCATTCGGTTTCATGTTATGAAACTCCGATTTGTGCCACATGGCGACGCAAGATAAGTTGAACTTCAGCCGCACCGTGTGACGCGCTTGTGTGGGGAGAGGGGTGTAGGAAACATTTATTGGCAATAGTGGATTGTTTGAATTTTATGAATTAATTAGGATGTTTACATAAACTTTACTATCATGTTACTGCCTACACAACTAGTCTTTCCATATTGAGTGAATACTCGTACACCCAGCTTCTTTTTCTTTTTGTAACATCATCTAATGATTCATTACATTAAATATAACATAAACACCTACGAAACACGTTCAAAAGTTCGTCCAGGGAAGTACTGCCACCTTACCTATTTCCAAGCCGCGGCATTACTGCGTTCCGGTTTTGAAGGGTAAGGGTGCTGGTGAAATTACACATGGGACTTGTCAAGTTAAGTCTCAGGGTGCCGGGCGCAGCGGCAGTGCCCCTACGATCTTTGCGATTTAAAACTCTGCGTGGCACTGCAACAATTATGGATAGGTTACTATGAATAGGTAAATTGCAATGGGGTCCACGTGTAAGTTATCAAAACGGCTCGGCTCTGCAGTGTATGCGATTAAAAAAATACGGAAACTTTCAGACGTCGAAACCGCTAGATTGCTTTACTTCAGCTACTTTCACAGTCTAATGACATACATCATTTTGCTTTGGGGTAATGCTGCCGATATCAATAGAATCTTTGTCCTGCAGAAACGTGCGGTTAGTGTAATTAACAATCTGGGCCCCAGAGTACCTTTGAGAGATAAGTTTAAGGAAATTAACATTCTTACACTAGCCTCACAGTACGTTTATGAAAATGTAATTTATGTTAAAAGAAATAGTAATTTCTTTATGAAAAATAGTGACAGACATAAGATTGATACAAGGGATAAAAACAAACTAGCTGTTCTTGATAGTCGTCTTCACAAAGTCACAAATTCGTTTAAGGGCCAATGTATACGCTTCTGAAACAAGATTCTGGTTGATATGCTAAATTTTAAAATTTAATAGTAACCCGTTTAGCTCTTGGAGGTAGTCTCGATCTGATGTTTCAAAACAAAAAAATGTATTGTAAATGTTGAATGTTGTACACATTTAATTTAATGTTATTTACAAAGAGCAACCCCTAGAGTTTCTTGCTCATTCTTCTCAGGGGAATCTGCATTGCGAATGAGCGGTAGAGTTCAACCAATGTGACGATTTCAAGTGTAATATTGCTTACCTATGAAATAAAGATTATTATTATTTTGATTTTGATTTTGCGGTGTGTCGCTTACCACCAGACGCACGACTCGGTCGTGCTGTTACTTGGTATTATATAAAAAAAGCGTTACGAAATATGTTCGTCTGGCGCAACGAATTTTAGTCGAACGAGACTCAAAAAACGCGAATTGCAACTCAAAAAATTACGTTCGTGTGGCCTCACCCTTAGAATTGAGTAAGAGTAATTCAAACGTAACATTTTTGTAAAAGTTTAATTTTGTCATAATTATATGTGTTTTTTTAATTAAAATAGGACCTAAAGATTAAAAAAAACATCTAATTAAGAAATTTTATTATTGAGGAGTGATTTAGTACACGGACTTTGGAATTTTTTGAATGTTGGCAAAGAAAGATAAAAAAAATGCAATACGTGTATACGAAACTCCTACCACAAACATTATTTTGTAGTATGATAAAGAAACAACTCTAAGTGGTTTTTGTTCAACCGAGTCCATTTTCCCGATAATGGATTAAAAAATATGCCAAAGTTTACTCGGATCTTTTGAATTAGTTGGATTCTTTGTGTGTCCCACGTCCAAAGAAAGCCCCTTGTGTTTTGCCGCCAACTTTGTACAAATCCTTTTTTATTTCAGAACCTCTTAGGCAATAAAAGATAAATACTTTTAAATGTATTAAGACATTCTTTTTGACTTCTCCGCAGAGGGCAACATATACTTAGTCAATATTATATTGCTACAAACTGGAAGCCGACTATTTATTTGCCGCTTTCAAAAGCACTTAGAACCGTCGACCGTGCAACTTAATAGTTTAAAATTAATAAGATATCGAATAAAATAATAATTCATTTAATTGTATTAGAGAAAATTATAAAATTTAATGCTTTAAATAACCCTCTGACCGCATAATACGCCTATAGGAGCCATCATTTCCCGTAATTAGGCACTGCTGTATTCGCAACAGATGCTACACTGAAAGGGTTAAAATCATCTCTACATGCAAATCTCAACTTTAAAATCTTAAGCGTTAAGACTAAATTTAAATAAAATATTTCACTGCTGACAATTCAAGATGAGATTGAATTTTGTTATTCGCGTTCGAAGTTTGAAATTTGTCTGAGATTTTTTTACGAACATTGTGCTTAAAGTGCAAACTAATATTATGTCTAACATGTTTGACAGTAAAGTTGAAATTGGTTTGAATATCAAGCCAGGTGTAGCCTGGTTGTTTTTATATTACGGTACTTACGCTGGGTTATGTTTTTGTACTGAAGTTTATCTAAATAGGCCACTGTGACACTACTGGTCCGCTTCACATTCCCGTCTTTATTTTGAAAGTCTATCTAGATTTTAAATAGCCTAGGAAGTAACATTGTATATTGTACAAATGTAGAGAAAATAGTACACTTGAATTTGAACTTTACAACTTTAGACCTTGTTGAAAATGGTACAGAGCTTATTTTAAATCTTAATTTAACTGTCATTATATGACACCAATCGAAACAAAATGGCGTCATAGCCTGCCATTTTATTGTTCATTGACCGTGTTCGAGAAATATATGAATCAAAGTGTTGATGATACAAATGAATCCCTGTACTGAACGTAAAAATAGATCATAAATGACCATCGTCAACCAATTTATACGTCCCACCAGACACGGGTCTCCTCCTCGCCACAGGCGAATACATTTACATATCGTTAATGCGTTTAAATAAATAAAATCCGAAAACTTATTTAGACATCTTTGGGTTCTATTACATTGTAAGAAATGAAAGGGGCTTCCTTGTGAAAGAGTTCGTCCAGTTAAGTAATATCATTACATCTTTTTCTGCCATCAAAGAGTAACGTGTGAATTACAGAGTTCCGATTTTGAAAGGCAAGGGTGCTGGTGAAAGTACAGGTACCTGTGACTTGTCAACATGATGTCCCAGACTGAGTGGCACTGCAAAGAAAAAACAATGGAAGTCCCATAAGCCTCGATTACGTAGTAGTAGAATCGCTGTCCTCTAAACTCACACAATCGTATTCGACACTGGAAAGGTAAAACATCTAACGTACATTTGGAAAATACCACAGGAGAGCGATTTAACGTATTGTTTTTTAAGAGAAATAACATAACTCTTAGTTTATTTGTTATATGGAAAAGATGAAGCTTTTTTTTCATTAAAAAAATTCTTTAAATCGCTCACCTGTAATATTTTCCAAAAACACGTTAGACGTTTTACCTTTCCATTGTCGATATGTTTGACACTATGAAATCTTAATATCCCTCTACTATCCTTTCAATTATTTCCCATATTTATACTTCATTTTTCTGTTTTCTTTCAAAAGCATACCCTAATACATGTATTATTAATAAGGGGTAATAGTAATATATGTGGTGTATAAATAATCAAATGCGACTATTAATTTTTGCATTCCAAAGTAGCAAAATAAAGCGTTTTTAGAGATATTGTGTGAGATAATTAACACGTCCATAGCGTACAAAGCAACAAACCGGAAATGGCGGACTGAGCTCAGGCATGTGTAACTCCGTGTATTGTTGGTACACGTACCCCGCCCTCTAAGCACTTAAACTGTTTTTATTGTTTACTGCAATTATTATGGGGAGAAGTGTCGTTTACCACGAGGCGCACGACTTGTTTGTCCAGTCACCTATCATAAAAAAATGGTTTATAGCTATGTAAACAATCGCATATAAGATATCAGGTCCTATATAGCAAACTTCGTAGTAAAGCAATAGGTCCAACTGAGTATCTTCGCTGAGATTGCAGTTATTTTTACTTTCTGTGTGCCATGGACGTCATTATTTATTGGGAACACGTAGATAGCGTATTGGAAATCGTTCGCCACGTCATTTATTACAACTAAATCAATGTTCATAGAACTTATAAGGGATTGTTACTACACTGTGTTTAATGATTTTTTATGTGCAAGAAAGTCCGAAAGTAACTTTTCGTGAATTTCAGAGCGTCAGACTTCTTCAGGTATGTCGGTATATACTGAACGCGATCGAAAATTCAAAAAACCCTATGTCTTTCGGAGGGCTGCTCACTGGGGATATTATAAATGCACACTTAATATTACAAAAGTACTATACGAATCTGAGAGTCTACTTCCGTTCTTTGTCCGACATGAACAACAATTACTGTCAAATAAGTAAGTAATACTCGACCAATACAAAATATAATGTCACGTATGAAGCTTCATTCGCATCATGCGTTTTTTAACTTGGTCGAGCCTTATTGGACGGTAATTGTTTCGGACGGATGTTGGACGAGAACGGAAGTAGACCACTGGACATAGTACACTGTTTGTCGTTAAAAAAACATATATACATATACAATCCTTCAACTAAGGAAACAAATCACGATTAACCAGACTTAAATTGGTTTATTCCGCTTAATGTCAAAATACGATCTTTTTCTTTGAAGCCCTGTGTTGCCAATTACGAAAACAAATATTCTACTGCAAATAACTTATACAATGTATTACCATATTACAAATAACAGTTCTTATTAAAGACAACGGGTAATGATATTAAAATACAAAGTAAATTAGGCTTAAGTATGGAAGCTAGATGGGTATATCTTACATGGCTATCACAAACAAGATGGTATAATTAGGCTTACACGTGTGAACATTTTATACGAATCATCAGAAATTTCTGCCATTCCAAAAGCCAGGTTTTCACTAACTTGTGGTCAAATATTAGATTTACATTGAGAGATAAAACTCAAAATTCTCTATTTAAAAACAGATAAAGTTAGTTAACGTGTCACCGTGGAACCAGTAAAATTCTACGAAACAATTTCAGTAATCTAAAACTGGGTTAGGGTTTTTTATAATATTAAAAAAAAATACTGTCACATAGCGGATGGCAGCATATTAATATTTTTGTTTTAATAAGAGTCTATACAATCTCAAATGGCTTTGGTTAGTTCCGCATAACAGAAATACAACAACTGACAGGATATACACTGATGAGCATACGGTGTGAAAACAATGTTCCTAAAAATTTCTACCATAGAAAAGAAAACACAAACTTACCTCGAAATTTTCCAAGAAAACCGCTGTTTTCAATAGGTACCTACTTGATATATACTAATTATTTTTTTATATCAACTGAAATAAATAGAACACGCATAGTGTAAGGTATACATTTTTCAAATAGCTTTAATTCGTTTGTAAAAAAAATATTTTCTGAAATAAAGCCAGTGTCTCAACTCTTAAATAAAGAACAAAGTTCTTACCTCAAACACTTCTCTGGTTGAGGAGAAGGGCAGCACGGCAACCCCTACCATCAAATCAGCGACGGCCAGTGAAACAATGAACAGGTTGGTGACACTGCGCAGCTTTGAAGAGCACAGCACAGCTGCTATAACTAGGCAGTTGCCTGGAACAATATACAGAAATTGATTCAATTGTAATTATTTTATGGCATGTGTATGAAGGGATTATTCTTGTCTAGTAAGTTTCTGCTAGTGTTAAAGGTTCTCAAAGGTAATGTTCGCGATCACCAGATGTGAACAGACAACTTAGCAGCGTACTGACCCGGATTCTAATGTGCAAGACCATACTGCTGCGTTGACGTTTTTCTTAAGGTGTGTCTAAACACGGCGTGCAAGGTGCGCGGCAGCTACGCGCGGCATTCGCGGGACACAAGTTTGCCGGCAGGTAGCTCGCGGCTGCCGCGCGCGGCAGTCGTCCAATCATAGCGCGGCAAGACGCGCACGGCAGCCGCGCTCGAATGCCGCTTTATGTTTGGACACACCTTTAGTTTTCACCCTCAATGATTGAGTCAAAGGGTTGTAACCCTAACAAGCCGTGACCAGGTTTACTGCAGTAAAACAGAAAACTTCAGGTCCACAAATTTATTCGAAGTCGGTTAAGGAGAAGGAAAGGTAACAAAACAGGTTGTAACAATGAAAGGTATTGTATACAAAAAGAGGTACATTATTACAAAACACTCCGTAACTTGATGAATATTAAGATATTAAGTAAGCACTTACCCCAAAAGGAATAAATACTGAATTACAGATACGTATTCATGATAAAGGTTGTAGTGGTTATAAACTTATTAAAGTTGGCACATGATTTAGATTAGTAATGAATAATCATTTACAACCATTGACTTACAAATAAATGGACGACGGGTCTAATACAAAAACCACGAAAAAAATGTCCCAAGTCAACCTATTTAAACGTAGTGACATGTCAAGGAATATGAAAAAGCTAAAACGTTGAATTTAAATTGTAATGTCATCGCAGTACTGTTTAATTTTGCTTGCTTCGCTGTCAGTCGAACAAACGAAGACTAAAGCGTGAATGACGCTCTGTATACGATTTTAACGCCATATAAGTTCGGACACTTTTTAGCGCGGACCCGACGTCCATATAATTGTAAGTCAATGTTTACAACTTAGTAACGGAATCAAAATTAGACGCGGTTGAATTTTAACAGCTCCTTACGCTGTCGCGATCGAGCAGGGCGTGACGGTGGTGGAACGACACAAAATCAGAACGCGAGGCAAAAGAACTATGGAATAATTCTAAATTTAAATACGAGAAAAAAAAGGCGATAAAAAGGTGGGATGACGACTTAAGGAGGTCACACCGTCATATACTAATCTATAAAAGGCCAAAATGGTGCTTTAGTAGCCGAGGAACAACGTGTGCGTCGCTGCGTTCCGGTATTGTTTAGTGAAATTACAGGCGTATGGGGATTGTCAGCTTTTATAGCGACTGGCACTGCAACTGTTATGGGTAAGGGCATTCGCTTTCTACCATGTCATATTAAAAAAAATTTGTGAAAAAAAACCGACCTCAAAAATTCGTGGAATTACATCTATTTGCCAAGTTTTATTGAAATCGGTTACCGGAAAGTGCGCGAAACCGGATTCATCTCCTAGTTTGCCACTCTTGGAGGTGGAATATTTTCTTCAAAATTAACCGGGACCCATTCTGACGTACCCTTTTCCCAACAAAAATGAATCATCAAAATCGGTTCACAAATCCCGGAGTAAACGCGTAATACACACAAAAAAGCAAAAAAGAACAGTCGAATTGAGAACTTCCTCCTTTTTTGTAGTAGGTTAAAAGTACGAAAACTTTCAGACATCGAAACAGCTACATTGGTTCACTTCAACTGCTTTCACAGTTTAGTGACATACGGAATTTTGCTTTGGGGTAATGCCGCCGATATTAATAGAATCTTCGTCCTGCAGAAACGCGTGGTTAGGGCAATTTCGAGTCGAGAAAGAAATAGTGAAGTGCTCTGAAGAGCTGTTCACCTCATCCCCCCTTCCCCGTTCCTGCTCAGAAGCACGCGTGCTGGCCTTCGTAGTCACCGTTTCACTACCTGCCGAATTCCATCTTGTACTAAAAGGTTCGGTGGCTCCTTTCTCTGCCGCACGGTTGACAAATGGAACTCCCTTCCGGCACATGTCTTCCCTCCCTCTTATGATATGGGGTCCTTCAAACGAGGCGTCTTCACGCCTACACGGCATATTGTAGGCAGGCAGGGTGGAGGTGGCTAGTGCAGTGAGGATTTCATCGCTGCACTAGGTTCCTTCGCGTTTGGATACCACTTTCCACTTAACATCAGGTGGAGTGGAGTCATTTGCCTGTCAGGTATAAAAAAAAAAATCTTCTCAATCAAAGAAAATTTCCTCCTTTTTTAAAATTGGTCAAAAAGGGAACAACAAATACTTGTGAAAAATAATCCGCCATCTTTGGCAGTCCGCCATCTTGCAGATATTGATATTGACGTCACGTAGCACGCCTAGTCGCATTTTCACTAACGATAGATTATTGCTAATGCCCAACCACCTATTGATCGTGACTAATGTATTTCTCTGTCTGGGTCTACGTTAATCAGTCAATATATATATATAATTCCATGTACATTGCGTTAAATGAGGTATAATCTATGTAAATCCTCCATCTCACTAGCTCAATTGAGTACGATGTGGGCGCAGACGACCGCGTGCTGTGACCACACTTGCGGTCGATGTAACCAACCAGCTGAATATTTATGTGATGCTTCTGTGTTGCAAATACAAATTCAATTGGTTTCATAAGTAAAGAAATTACGCTTCTCATAGTCAAATTGGTTAAATAATACTTTTCATTCGTAACGCAGAATGCACTAACAATTTGAATTTGCTGAACACATTTGAAGGCTAAAATTGTGATTTTTTTGTAACAGCCTATTATATATTTTTGTAAAAGTATAAAATGTGTGATATAAAGATTTTCAATAATTTACCACATGAATTTAAATTGTTACAGGTACATATTTTTAAACGACAACTCACAAAATCGCTTTGAAATGAAACTGTTTTTATCTACACATTATCATAAATCCCAAAAAACAATCCTCTATGACGTATTCAAAAACCGCAAATTACGACCAGCATAAACTGTTTTGTTAGAACAAATTTCTTATCTGTGAAAATGTTATGACTGCCTAATAATAACAACAAATTCTATTTTATTATTACATTCAAATTTGGAACATCTCTGAAAAACCTCAATTCTAATATCAGTCGAGATGAAGTTTTATTCAAAATTCAATCTCAATAGCAAACAATTTTCATAAATGTCACACGTTACTTGATATCGAACGATATGATAGTCGGGACAGTTTCTAGTTTGTCTATGAATTAAAAATAAAAACTACGGTTGTGTGACATGCGTGAGAAAAGTTTTTATTTGCAGCCATTTCGCCAGTTTAACATGCGGTTCCTGAACTAGAGAGCTTATAATATGTGTATAGATAAAGCAGTGTATATAACTGTACATAATGAGGCATTAAAACACTCGTATTTTATATATATACATATATTATATTTGTGATATGTTCAGCCTTAGGGCGCGTTCCCTTTGTGTCGTAACGTTTTACGTTACGAACGACTGTCGTGGCTAGCTGTTCCCATTGTCACGAGAGTCTGTCGTCTTAACGTCAAAATAGTCGTGAACGACTGTTAATCGTGTTGTTGTATGTATGAACAACTTAATTTAACTTTAAATTGCACGACTATTTGTTGTCACGACATAATGAGAACGCGCCCTTAGGTTTAACATTAATTTGTCCGCGCCTACTAATATAAAATAGCAAACGCATCGCTAAGAAAAACTTGTATTACGTTTCAACTGCATCGTAACACAATTGTTTTTTTTATAATCCTTACTTGGGGCATCTGTCATTCTTGTTGAGATTGAGACGTAAATTACACGCAATTACAAGATTTCCTTTGACCTACAGCAGTATTTATATTATTATTATTATTGATACAAAGATCGAACAAGAAAGAAAAATTCCTTTGACTGGACTCGAACCAGGGCGTGTTGCCATACCGGGGCTACCTCTCTTACCAACTGAGTTTCAAACAGACTCAGCAAATCTTTTGAATTTTACTATATGTTTTTTTGAGTTTTGAGTTTTAGCACATTTTGCGGACTACCTTCGATTCATATTCGTTCCTAATCTGAGACTACACAAATCTAGAAAACTTGGACCTACTTCGGATGTCACTTGTGAACTAAGTCCAAATCCGAGAAAAAACGAATATCGCCGATCGACAAGTGAAACTCATTTTTGTGAGTTCTGCAGCCTCACAGTTCAGGAGACCAAGCTTGGGAGATCAAGGTACGTGAGTCTAGCAACTAGCTAATTTGGTTCACATCACAAACCTATGTGATTGTGGTCGGATCTTTGTTTGGTTTTTAACTACTTACTTACCGTAGCGCTATCTGTGAAAAATCTATGAAAACATTTCTTCACCCAGTTAGGTACCTTTACAGCTACCGGCACTGACTAAAAATGTCGCTTTGCTGGGAGACGTCGATTCTAATCCTTCCTTAATTTAAATTAAATAATAAGTGCGCATTAGACCACCATCTCACCTGATGATGTGTCGATGAGTTTGATGATGGCGCATACACACCTAAATAATGTCTATTCACTCTCGCCTTCAAAAGGTCCAAGCGTTCAGGGAACAAGTCTGGTGGCAGGGAATTCCACTCCATAGCCGATCACCATATAAATGTGGACGCGAAATGTTTCGTGTGAAAATAGAGATGGAACGTCAACCTATGTCTGGTCCCCCGAAAATGGAAAGGAGAAGGCAGAATAAAATTTTGCAAAAAAGCTTTGAATGCTACTGGTGCTGCAACTGTTATCCGTAGCAGTGTCGCTTAATACCAGGAGCATGACTCGTTCAGTCCATCTCTTGATATCATAAAAAAAGATAACTTTGGTCGTTATGATATCATTTAAAACTTTTACAGTACCTTCTGTTCTTAAGGCGTTTTATTGGAATACCGACACAAAAACGCCGCCGGTTTACTTTTACTGCCGAATACAATGTAAACAGGAAATTACGCCATCTCGGCTATTTTTACCAGGCTGCTGTATAAATGAGGCTTTATTATAAACCCAAATACGCCTGACTGCTCGACACGGATCTCCTCTAAGGACGATCTAATAGCTATATTTCTTGTGCCTCAATTTTCTCTAACCTGGCTTCACCACTGTCAATATAAGTAATGAAAGTAAACAGCTTTCATCATCAACCCGTTTATACATCCCACTGCTGGACATGGGTCACTTCTCAGTCGAGTGTTTTAGGGTTTAGTCCGCCACGCTGAAACCATTAGTTTGGTAAATCTAATTTTTTAAGCTGTTGCTTCTCAAGTAGAGGCCGTGGCTTTGAATTCGGGTTCGTACCTGAATTTTTCGGAATTTATGTGTGAAATTTATTTGAAATTTAAAGAAGGAAAACATGATGAAACCAGCACATCGAAGAAGGTTCACAACATCTCCAACCACATTGAGCCAAACAGAACCGCCTACGTAACTGGCAAGTATAACACGGTAATACATTATGCCGGTATGTTATCTATGTACGCCATTCAACAATGGGTATAAAAATTCGTACTCATTGGTATGGACAAAGCCACATAAGATCGTACGTCAAAAATGCTTTTATCACATAAAAATCGTAAAAATAATACAAAGTACACGAAAAATTGTCATTTTGCAGATGTATCTTTATTACACTAAGGGTACGAAATGATACAGAAATGAGAAGGCGTTAATTAATTGATATTACTATAGTAGAATGTCGTTAATAATAATTATTTTGTAATCATATTTTATTATTGTTATGAAATTGGTTATTCGAAGTATTATTATACTAATTAGGCTGCGATTCCACTAGAGATGTACGAGGTAGCGATGTGGTGTGCGAGGAAAAAATTCACCAATAGGATTACTTCATTTTCCTAGCCTCGCTTAGCCCAGCTCTGGCGGGCTAGCGGGGCTAAGTACCTGTACTTACATACAAAAAAGAAAGAGATGTGTGCGAGGAATGTAAGGGAGGAACGTGTGGAAGGTTCGCCTCTGCTCAAACATTTTCCAAATAACGTTTGGTCGAAATTTCATAACCTCGAAAGTAATTTTGAGAGGAAAATGTTTTTTCTTTTAAACCTAACTTAACCTAACCTAACCGAACTTAATCGTGTCTTTGCGATATACATTCAACATATCCTGAAAGAGCAACTGTTTCGTTATAATTCGGTTTTCGGTGTAATGAAAATTCGAACTAACGTTATTCTGGCCAAAAAAATTTTCGACTTTGTGATAGGTTACCCGACACCGCACCCCACCCGCGCACAGCTGAAAAGAGTCCGCTACTCATCTATACTCCGTTTCACATCTTCGCTAGTCATCCTCGCACAGCTTCGGCGGAACCGCAGCCTGACACTCAGGTTTCACTTAATTTTGAACAAACAAAATCCCTGGCCATTTAATTCAACAATCTAACAGTTACTCAAATACGCAATCACGGTTTAAAAATAAAAGGAGTCATATATTTTATAATACGTTTTAAGAAAATTCACAATTGCTATTTATAGATTTATAACGAATTTCCGCATTTAGAATAAGAACGTTAACGTAAAGCTTAACAAAAGCAAGGTGAGATCTATAAAATCACAATTACAAAAAAGATCAGTAAACAAGGGAGAGGAAACAAAACAAATTAAAAAAAAAACCTAGGAAAATAAACAAATATACAAAGTGGGGTATCTGCAAACAGTCCATCGTCCAAGAGTGTCCCGCCGATGTCTATGTTTGAACGGAAGAAATCAAACTCAGAATAATCTAATAATGTATTATTAAAGTGCTTCAATGCGCGCACCAGGTGTATGTTTTGTCTGTAATTAATTGTCGAAAACGGCACCTGCAAAGATTATAATTAATTAAAAAAGTTCGATACGAAAGGAAGTTGCAATTGTCTGAATTGAATAGGAGTGTCTTTAGTTAGACGTGGGATGGAAAATTGACGACAGTAAGGGGCAATGCACACCGGCGGACGGGAACGCAGAAGATATTAAATTAATCAATTTATATCTTAGCTCGGAGTATTATTCGAGAAATATGCCGCGATGGAATCCATCGGTGTGCGCCGGAGTCTGCCTGATTGCGATTGAGACTTTTCGACAGCGTAGTCGCTAGTGGAACGGAATCAAGTCGGAGTGAGCGGTAGCATGCATGCGGCATTGTGAAAGAGCTCGTTCAGGGAAGTACTGCCACTTTACCTTATTTCTGCCGCCAAGCAGTAATGTGGGCATTACTGCGTTCCGATTTGAAAGGGAAAGGGTACCTACTGGTGAAATTACAGGCACATGGGAGTTAATTCATTTGCGATTTAAAGCTCTGAGTGGCACTGCAACTGTTATGGACAGGCGTGTCGCTTACCACCAGGCGCACGAATTATTCGTCCCGTCACTTGGTGTCATAAAATAAATAGTTAACAACGAATTAAAAGGAAATTAGAAAACCTCTTGCCATTAAAAAAAAAATATTATTTTTCATTGTAACATTTTTTTTACTGGGTTTCGACCCTTCAGCGTCTAATTACGCTTCCATGTTTATATGGGGAACGGCTGTGGAGGGGAATTTCTTGCCTACAGACTTATGCCCTGGACGCTGTAACGTAGGCCTTTTTCTAGGTGAGAGTGAATAGGCATTATTTAGATTTATTTATTCAGTAAAAAAAGTACCATAACAGTATGGCGTCACAGCAATAAAAAAAGCGTTACTAATCTAAACTTAATTAAAACCAAAATCCATACCGTTTTCTTTCTAAACGCCAAAGCCACGCAGAGATCCTGGGTACGATTCCCGGGCCGGAAGAAACATTTGCATGGCCCATATTTATTTATCTCGTGAACTTGGGCGTAATTTGTGGTTGTCTATGTGTATCCATGACACATGCGACGCAGGGTTTGCCTAGTGCGGGGTTATAAAAAAAAAGTCAGCTTGTCATAAACACATCACACTGAGGCGACACTGCGAGTACACCATTGCGGAGTGTAGTCGCGCGGGTAAGGAGAACATATTAGTACTGCTTAGTGCGTGAAGGTACAGTTGCTAATAAGGGCGTACACGTGGCCTGTAATAGCTGTGAATGCTCCATCGTCGACCTTATCGCCACTTTCCATCAAGCGAGATGGAGGTCAAATGCGCACTTTTTTAATAAAAAAAATCGTAATGACCACTTCTAGAAACAACGACTTCTTCAATCGTTTGGCCAAACAGTAGCGCTTAATAACGGTTGACCTTAACATAAAGAATTTAAAAAAAATCGAGTCCCAATCTTTCGATGAGTTGTTTTTTTAAAAAGCGACGACAGATGTCACTGACAGATTCGAGTATTGGAAAACTTTTGAATAAATAACAAGACTGTACAGAAATAACTGCCTTCAACCCTTGTTAGCGGGAAGGTGTTTTTATTGGATTTTTTCTCTTCTTGATCTTTGATTGGGGTGGTGTTGGAGTGACACTTTTTGAGAAGGAAATAAATTCTCAAGTTTAATGTGGTTTGTGAATTATATATGTATAGGCACGGGCGCAGTGTACAGTATGTATTTCAATAAATGTATACAGTGTGTTTTTATTTTATACGACATTCATGATATTCAATTTTTTTTTGTGAGATTACACTACTACTTTGTTATAATTATTAATACAAAGGTCGAATACAAAGAAAAACCATTCGATTTGACAGTATTCGAACCGGCACTTGTTTGCCAGACAAGACAGAGCTTCAAATCGAGTCATCAGATCTTACGAATTTTTCTACGCGTTTGTTACAGACCTTTGTTTTTGATTTTAATGGATTTTTTGTCGAAACGCCATCGTTGGGTTTTTTCTTCATTCAACCAGGTACCTTTATAGCTACCATCGGTTGACAAGAGATGTAATTGATTTGAGTAGTTGAGTTTGTCCAGGAAAATACGGCCACCTTACCTATTTCTGCCGCCAAGCGGTAATGTAAGCATTACAGTGTTCCGGTTTTGAAGGGAAAGGATGCTGGTAAAATTATAGGGATATAGAACTCGTCGACTTATATATATGTCAGAGTGATAGTGTCAGTCCAACCTTTGCGATTTAAAGCTCTGAGTGGCATTGCTACAGCTATGGACATGCGTGTCGCTTAACACCAGATGCACGATTTGTTCGCCCCGTCACTGGGCATCATAAAAAAATCTTGCTTTATAAATCGTTAGTGATGATGCTAATTTGTGTGAGTATATGCAGGTTGCAATAAAAAACTGTAGTCATTTATTGAGTTACGAAAGATACTTAACAAATTTAACACAAAGTTTGCACCCTGTATGCATGCTATATTTTCATTACCATCTGTTCATCTGTCAATACGCAACGAAGGCATTCAGCCGGGCGCAATCTACTAATGGCGTCGGTCACAAGAATTAATGAATAGCAAGGAACAGCCTTAGAAAGTAGTCACGCCAGTAAATCTCAGAACCAAACATTAAATTATGATTTAAGCAGGAGTACCTGCTTTCCTACCACATTTACAGACCATTCGAAGATCCAAAGTAACCAATTTAGTTGAATGGTTTTGTGTTATCTTTTATTGCCTGGAACAGTGGTTTCCAATTCGTTTTTAGGACCTTTTTAAAGGATATACTCTGTTTATTAGAGTTCGTCCGGGGAAATATGGTCATTATACCAATTTTTGCCAAGCAGCATCATGAAAAGTAAAGTGTGCTGAATAGTGAAGTGTGCACATGGGACTTGTCAACTTATATCTTAGGGTGGCGGGTGGTGCCTCTCAGATCTTCGCGATTTAATAGCCTTGAGTGGTTTTGGAACTATTATTGGTAGGCTTGTCGGTTACTAGGCACATGACTGTTCGACATAAATTAAGAAAAAAAAGCAATAGTCTTACCAAGAGCCCTAGTTCAATTTAACTAATTGTTGGGCAATTATGAAATGGCTTTTGGTAATTCGATAAAAGTAGGTTTGTTTCTTAATAGACAATCGTGTCTTATAAAAGATAATATCACTTACTGTCACTGTACATTTAACAATTTATGTTATATTTAAACTTATATACAAACTAATTAAAACTCAAGATTCATTAAGTTGTCCTATATCTTTCACAAATTACAACTGGTTCTCCATGTATATTGTACTTGCTTAGCATACGTGTTTATAGAATAACGGCAAAGATATCTAACAATTTATTATTTCAAATCATTTTTTACAATTCATAAACAGATATAAGCTTCATAAATTATAATGTTATAAATTTTTTATACAAAAACTTGCTTCTAAATAATAACTTCTCACTCGCATCAATGCATACGTTTTTACAATAAGATTCCGGAGTATATATTAAGATTATCATTTCCTAAGTTTAAAAACTACATTAAAAATATTTTGATTGAAAAGTCTACAAAATTGAAGACTACGTGTTAGATAAAGATGTATGGAAAGACGACATGGCTCTAGATTCCATACAAATTTGATTCAAAGTGTATTCCATAGCATGTAAGTTTATTTGAAAAGAGCAATCCCTAGAGTTTCTTGCTCGTTCTTCTGAGGGAAGTCAGCGTAATGAACGAGCAGTAGCTTAAACGTGACGTTTTCAAGTTTTGCAATTTTTTTTTACTTATGGAACAAATTATTCTTTGATTTTGACTTTGACTTCAAATAATAGGTACTAAAGGGCTTTATTTAACAGCAGTAGAGCTCCTTTTGAAAGAGTTCGTCCAGGTAAGTACTAACGCTTTACCTATTTCTGCCGCCAAGCAGTGACGTCAGCATTACTGTGTTCTTGTTTTGAAGGGGTAAGAGTTAAATTACAGGCACATGGGACTTGTCCACTTATGTCTTAAGGTGATGGGCGCAGTGGCAGTGCCCCTCAGATCTTTGCAATTTAAAGCTTTGAGTGGCACTGCAAAAGTTATAGACAGGCGTGTGGCTTACCATCAATACAATAAAAAAAAATTGAAATACGGTCCTTATTAGTTTAATAATAATAATAACGAACACACTCAACATAGCCCCGCGCTCGGGAAACCCTGTGTCGCTGGTGCCGCGGACACGCACATAGACAATCACAAACTCACGAGAGAAATATATATTGGCCATACAAATCTTTCTCCCGGCCCTGGAATCGAACCAGGGACCTCTGCGTGGCAGTCCGGCTTGGTAACCGATCGGCCACTAAGGCAGATAAGTTTAATTCTACTCTTTCTTCGGTCGGCTAGAAAGTCCAGGATAGTCCATATCTGTATCACTAATTTGCCACCCATTGGAATGTTTTGCTTTTTCCATCTTGTACAACAAGAATATTACATCCCTGTTCCCCAAAACCTAGAATTTGGTACAATTTAAGGGTAAAGTGAAATCTTTTACACAAAATCATACCAGTGTCGATCACATCGTGAGACTGTAGCCGAGCGTGTCTATTTTACATTAAAAAAAGTCCGCCTACACCTTAAAGTAAAATAATGCCGACGAAACCACTTTGATCGTATCAAGTTTCGAGTGCCCAGCCGAGCGCGAATATTGGTGGTCGCTGTAATCCGACTAATTTTAAAAGGCTTTTGGTGCAGGCCACATAAAGCTTTTGACTTGTTGCTAGACGTTTTTGTTAAGTAATAAATGGCGTAAAACTACAACTTAATAAAGAATAAAAAACCTACCTCAAAAGTTCGTGGAATTTATTCCAATTTATTTATTCAAAACCATGCTGGATTGCCTCTCTGTATGTTTCACGCAGAAAAAGCTTTATATGTACTCAATAAGAGCACGAAATCTGAATAGCGCTGTAATGGCTGTAATGGTGTAGGTCTGCGCAAGGCTTCTACTAAATACTTCAGGAAAATCTGTTCATTATTTATTCTTTGATACGAAACTTATCGGCGAAATTAGTTCCTAAAAAGACATTCGTCCGACCAAGACGTCTCGTTAATTGCTTCTACTATTTCGTCGGATGTATATAATACAACCTGCGTAAAGGCTCGCATATACAGACGACTCCTAGGGTCGTATTCCAGAACTCTACTCAATGCTCAAGTCAGGATTTGAGCAGATTTGAGTATGATTTCAAGCACTGGAAATACGACCCTAATGGCAAGGACTTGAGTATGATTTTCAGTGCTCACTGCAATACTCAAGTGCTGACTTTAGTATTGAGTAGAGTTCTGGAATACGACCCCTAGTTTCGTTTGATCGTCACGATATTCGTATCGATCCATAAGCACAACATTAACATGCACTATCGATTCGTTGTTATTAATAGTGATGTGACAGACCTCTGCTTCTGCTTGCGAAACTGCGGAAGTACCGTACACTTTTTCACATTTGTTTCCGTCACTGCTTCCGCAATTTTTGTTACCGAACTTTAATCGGAAGTTTACAATGGACGTGGACGCGGATTGCTTGGTTATGGAACGCACGTTTTTAGCAGTTTTTTGTGTTGTGCTAAGTTCAATTATGCAACCAAAAAGAAGTTGAAAGTTATGTAATAGTTTCCGCTAAAGTTTACTTTTGATATCTGTTTTCGTTTCTGTTTCCGCTATGACACTTCCGTTGCGTCACTAGAGTTGCCCAATAACTAGATCGGTAAAGAGCATCAAATTGAAAAATATCGTTCAGTGAATCATAAATTTTTGTAGCAGTGGAGCTCCTTTTGAAAGAGTTCGTCTAAGGAAATACTGCCACCTCACCTATTTCTGCCTTCAAACAGTAATGTGCGTATTATTGCGTTCTGGTCTCCAAATTACGGGCACATAGGACTTTTCAACTTATGTCGCACGGTGATGAGTGTCGCTTACTACTACGCGCTCGCCTTGTTAGTCCCGTCGTTTGATACCATTAAAACAATAAGTTACTTTGTTGACCGGGTTTCGGAGGCGAGAAAGCAAGGAGATCTTATGGATGGTTTCTTTCAAGGACATGTGCTTGAGAGACTCCAAAATTATTTCTATCCGTTGAAGGTGTTGTATAGCATCAGAATATACATTAATGTGGACTAGCGCATAAAGATTTGTGACTCTCTGGCTGACACTGTAATTGGAGGCTGTTTACTGACGCTTGAAGAATAACCTGTATAAGGTTTTGTTTCTTGTTTGATGTCGACCACGTGACACACGTTTTCTAGACAAAGCAAGAACACTTAAAATGCAAGCCTAGAACTTGTTATTTGGGATCATCAAGATCAAGCAACCATCATTCCTAATATGACTAATTAAGTTTTTAGAATAAAACAAGCGGTCTTTTGAGGTCACATTCGCTATACTGTCTCAAAATGCTTGAACAAAATACCTCCTTATTCTTCGGTCGAGCATCGAACAATCAATAACCTCTAAGGATAACTCGTAGGGAGGCGAAACACGTGTCGGGTATATTTTTGGTGTTGGTAATTGTAACTGTAGTTGCGCTTGTGTTATTTATTTTATTAATCTAATACCGAGGAGTTATAAAATCAAGTGACGGGTCGAGAAAGTCGTGTGCGTGATGGTAAGCTACACGTCTGTTTATAACAGTTTCAGTGTCACTCATAGCTTTAAATAGCAAAGATTTTAGGGACACTGTCACTGCGCCCGACACCCTGAGACATAAGTAAACAAGTCCCATGTGCCTGTAATTTCATCAGCACCCTTACCCTTCAAAACCGGAACGCAGTAATGCTAACATTACTGCTTGGCGGCAGAAATAGGTAAGGTTGATACTTCCCAGGACGAACTTTTTCACAAGGACCTCTACTGCTCGTACACTGTTTTCCATGTTATTATTATTATAATGTGAACTAGTAATTTCAGCCGTGAAACGTCCACTTTATAGGCCTCTCCAAGATCACCACAACGGCCTGTCTTCCGCCGAATATTAATAACTATACTCGTACAAAGATCGAACTCTAAGAAAAATCCTTTGAACCGGGTGGATTGGAACCAGCGCCTTCGGCATACCGCGCTTGACGTTCTCCCAACAAACCAGTAGACGTTACGGATTTTTTTATCTGCAAGAAACGCCACCTGTAAGAAATCTATGTAACTTTTTCTTCACTCCGCCTGGAACCTTTATAGTTACCAGCGGTTGACTGGAGATGTCGCTTCAATAATTGAAATATTAAGTTTAGCTCAAGCACGGTATGCTGAAGCCGCTGATTTAAACCCAACCGTATTGAAGTAATACTTCTAAGTGTTCAATCTTTCACAAAAACTAATTGAATATCATAAAAGTAAAGTATTTAATAAAATTAATATTATAACTTTATGTAATAAATGATTGCATACTATTCTATCGCGGCTTACTTGGCCTAGATTCTATCAAAGCAAAACTAGATACAGTATTTAATGGATTATTAATGATAGTGAACATTTGTGACAACAAAAAAGTGCCAGGCAACTGCACCGATTGCCAGAAAATAATGAACCTCCAGAGACTCTGCTCAGGCTAGATCCAATAAAAGAAAAGTTTATTCCCAAAATTCGGTTCATAATTTTAACCGATGGCTCCCGAGGCTGTCTTAGATCATCCTCATTTTACTTGTCAAACTTAACAACTTTTATTAATTTTGTTTTATATTTTCCAATACAGTTGTCGGACTGAAGTACATTAAATTTATACTTTAATGCAAAGGCTCCATTGGAATCACTCGTAAATTAGCATGGTGGTTAAAATTAATTAAATTATTGCGATGAAAATGGCAGTCTTATTTGTAAAGTCTGATTAATAATGCCCTTAGCAGATTGCTTCAAGGTCTTTGATCTAAGTATGACAGATTAATTGGAAAGCCATTCCAAAATGTATCTGCAGCTTTGAAGTTGAATTTACGATTAATTGCTGGTATGGTAACACAGTGTGTTTTAACTTACACCAAGGATACGATCGAGAAGACGGAAGCCTGTTACCGTGAACATAAATTATGAAGTTGGTTGAATTGAGGGTTGCTTTTTTCTTATTACATTACAAAATTATAAAAAAGTCTGTTTACTAAACTTCCTTTGATTTAATATATTACGTCACTAAAGAAGAGTTAATCTTTGTAGTTAACTCATTCAATCGGCATTATAATAATCTCAGTACAGAGTATTAAAAAACCGATCTCAAAAGTTCATGGAATTACGTGTATTTGCCAAGTTTTATTTGAAATCGTTACCGGAAAGTGTTAGTTTGCCACTCTTAGAGGTGGAACATTTTCTTTAAATTTAAATGGGACCAATACTGAGGTACCCTTTTACCAACAAAAAAGAAATATCAAAATCAGTTAATATATGATAATGGAATGATGTTTATAACAGTAATACGTTATTTTGATTGTATATTTTTATTTAACTTAATAATCATAAACATTGAAACATGTTAATTCACATAGCATTATTCGAAATAGTAACTGCGTAAGAACAAGAGTTGTTTAATGTTGAAGTCAAAGAACGTTTATTTTACGACAATTGATATATTTGAAGTAATGTACTTTAAATATGTATTAAATATTTTATTAATTTGTTTTCACACTACACACACTTATACCTGTATGTATACATTGCAAAGATTATGTAAGTATTTATTCGATATAAGAGTACACACTGCAATAACACTATACACACTCATGATTAAGTATTTACGTAGTTTATTTTATTTTATTATCTGTTCCGGGACGCATACTTCCGTCACTCTCACTCACTCGGCTAGGGCCCATTGAAAACCAGCGTCACAACCTAGCTTTGGTTGTGACTTTAGCTGAATGGGATCCTTTTGTACACGCCACAGCCGCACACATGTCAGTATAGTATTATGCAACTTGTTGTTGAAATATTTTTACGCTGTTCTTTGTGTTATTTCTGTTTTAGTTATATTAATCTTTGTTTTTGTGTTTTTTTTTATAATGTGGCGTTACAATAAATGGTTTCTATTTCCATTTCTACAATAAATACTGGAGTTGTCGCGTAACATACAAAAAAAAACATACGACAAATTGAAGTCGATAAAAATACTGCATTTTTTTTGTTTTGTTGGTTCATTCAAGTTCACATTTGGTTGATTCGATTCCTGGATAAGACAAATAACTTTTAAAAATGACGGGACGAACAAGTCGTGGGCCCGGTGGTAAACGACATATATATCTATAACAGGTTACCCTTTAATACCGGAACATAGTAAGGCTGACATTACTGCTTGGCGGCAGAAATAGTTACGGTACAATCCTGGACGAACTCTTTCACAGAGAGCTCTACAGCGACATTAAAATGTTACCTATGAAATAAATTATTATTTGACTTTGACGTACCATTCCTGTCTTGTTCATCTGGTGAAACCTGGGTTCCAATCGGTGAGCTACACCACGATGCGTGGTAAGCATTATAGTGTCTATGATAAGAAGAAGGAGAATACCGCATTAGAAACAAGAGGATGCAGTTTCCTTAGGGCGCATGTAGTAATTTAGAGTTTGTCGCACAGAGATTCTACATGTGCTTCCCAGTTTCAATTTGAGTCTAACGTGAAATTTAAGAATTTGCATGTGTTGCTCTATAGAATGAGAGAGATATTTGGTTATGTTATAGAATTTCTTCCTGAGAACAACGTAAGGTTCGGATAAATCGCGCTCAGAAAACCATGACACAGCTGCTGGTATTTACTGCAATTTTTCATCAAACTCCTATTATTATTTTTATTGTACATAAAAAATTATTTTAACCGCTCACGCGATGCG
>NW_020653601.1:942007-966739 GCF_003589595.1 Hyposmocoma kahamanoa | reverse complement strand
GGATGCAGTTTTTGCTTCTGTCTAGTGATCAACTTAGTTGTCAGATTTATCGATAGATTATTTTTCTAAGTTTTGGATCGTCTTAGCCTTAATAACAAAATCAGCCATCCCAGATTCCTAAAAGACGTATGGGAATAGATGTCCGGATTCATAAAATAAATCCCTGAAGGTTTCTTACATCCTTTTGATATATACGTAACGGCGGGAGAGTCCCTCAAGGCACGCTACTACACCCGATCGGATAAAATCGTATCACGATGTGAAATCTTGCAAACTTCGACATTTTTTTAGACATCTTAACAACCTAAATTAACTTTTTCAACAATATCACCCACAAAGTACTCATAAAGCATAATCTTGGGACAGAAGGCGAAATCTTAAGTCCGTGCCCAATCTAAAGGTAAAAACAAGGTGGAGCGATAAGAGATGGCAATTAGGAGCTTCTTAAAGGCCGTTAAAGCCACGTTGAACGCGATAACGCAAGTTAGGGCATCCTATTTTCTTTATAACAGACGGACACGGTTGCTGGGGTGGTGCTTACAATTTTGGATGTTTTTTCTTTCTTTAAGCTATTTTTAGTTACTTTTGAACCCTCAAGTGGTCGTCCGTTTTTGTAGGCAGTGAAACATAAGTATCAATCCGACCATGGATAACAATAAATTAAGAGATAGTAATTTTATGCGGTCTGCGGTAATAATAATAATTACCCGGTCTCTGACTAGGGAGTTCCCTGCATACGAGTATCAGAGCAACGATTTCTACGGGCACTACCTAGAACACCCAGTTAATTTCCTATATTCCTACCGGAAATCGAACCCGGGACCTCCGGGAAAACCGTTAAGCAACGTGAGGAGGAACCTCGCCATTTGACGATTTCATTTTTTCGGCATTCATACATGAGATACGAGATACTAGTGCCCTTCATTTCACGGACTAAATTACTTTAAAACCTGCATGAAACAAACTTTTGCAACGCGACGGGTGAATGCAAAAGTGGCCGTTTAAATTTTTAATTGAATTAACACGAAATTGTACGTTCTTTACGTAGCCCTGTTAAAACGCACACACACAACACCCAAACAAACATTTCATCTTCGTAACACTAACATTTGCAAAATACTAGAAAAACTTTTATGCTAGCAATATGTAAAAAGCAAATTAGGTTGAGACTTTAAAATAAACTGTGCTTCATAAATTAAGGTTTAAATTTAAATAAAAAGTTCATTCGGTTATTTATCGATATTTTTCAAATTTTCCGCCACCATTTTTTATTAGGGAGTCATCACAAGTATCGATACAGAACCTCATGAAGCCAATTGGAATAAGCTCATATACAGGCAATAAGAGACACAACACAGATTGGCAACGAATATGCTTCCTGAGTATTTCCGATCGAGTCCGTATACAACCGATGACGGCTGATCGGCGGTGTAGACATCCGAACAGCCGCGGCGACGCCCGAAAGACCGCATCAATGCCCAAACAGAAGCGTCGAAGTCCGAATGTCTAGTTCAACGGGCGAATGACACCGCCGATCCGGGACGATTGCTGAACAGCGGCCCTGGTGCCTGAATGGCCCGTGTCGACCACAGAACGGCCGCACCTGCATTTAAAAGGTCGCATCGATAGTTGATCAGTTTAATGCAACAAGTGCAGTATTAAATTATACACCCGGGTTTTCAACCCGGCGCTTTGTTAAAGTCGTGTTTAAAACGTGCTAATACCCATTAATGCCCAAAATCGATGGCAAAAACTATTTACTATTATATATTTGTTGTAAATCAAACCATACAAAAAATCGTTACATCGTATGTAATTGAATCGGTTTTTGTAAAAATCGATTCGTAATGATGGTATCGTGCATCCTTAATAGTGAGAATCCACAGAATTATAAGGTAGGTATCGAAATTTGTAATAAGTACGGAATTATACCAAATTCCGTATTCACCTTTAATTAACCCGGTACTTCGGGAAAAAACCCGGGTTGATTGGGTTTAATCAAAACTAACGTAGAAAGTTATGGAGCTTGCCCATCACTGACTCAAGCCGATTTCGCGGGATACGCCCGGCTTGACTCGGAGCGTGTACTGTGAATAGCTCTGGGGGGTGATTCACGTAATCAAACCGTTACGATATCGTAGTGATTTAGTCGTTGAACGGCTTTCTCGTATTCACGTGTGACCGTTAACGTCAACGAGTCCAATTTTAAAGACGTTCGATCCAAATGTCGTTAAAGTGTATTCTGGTATATGAATCGATCTTAAATCGACTCTAAACGACAAGTCATAAGTATTCTGCTAAAATTTTGACAGTTTTTTCAATAGACTTTAGATGACTATATGTCAAATTTCACAATCCAAGATGTCATTAATTAGTCGTTACGTTTCGATTCTACTCATATCAACGTTCGTTCAAGTGATACGTGAATACCCATTTTGGATAGGACTTCGATCGAACGACTACGTAACTTCAACGATATTTTGATAGCCTGAACTTACGTGAACCGCACTACAGATCTTTTTTTTTATGATACTTAAGGACGCGACGAACAAGTCCTGCGCCTGGAGGTAACGACACTGCTGTCCAAAGCTGTTGCAGTGCCTCTCAGAGTTTTAAATCGCAAAGATCTTAGGGGTACTGCCACTGCGCCCGTCACCCTGAGATAATAAGTAGACCAGTCCCATGCGCCTGTAATTTCACCAGAATTCTTATTCTTCAAAACCGGCACGCAGTAATGCTCACATGATTGCTTGGCGGCAGAAGTAGGTAAGGTGGCAGTACTTCCCTGATCGAACTCTTTCACAAGAAGCTCTATTGTTACGAAAAATCCATAGAGCAACTATAGTACTCTAAGGGTCGTATTCCAGAACTTTACTCAATGCTCAAGTAAGGATTTCAGCAGACTTGAGTATGATTTCAAGCACTGGAAATACGACCCTAATGGCAAGGACTTGAGTATGATTTATAGTGCTATAAATCATACTCAAGTCCAAGACTTGAGCATTGAGTAGAGTTCTGGAATACGACCCTAAGTTAAGTAGTGGCGGGTGTGCGCAGTCCTGTACGGTGTTTTGGTAACATGTTGCAAATTTTAGCCAAACCAGTGGGAATTGAGTTTTAAAGACCTTCACTTCGCTTCATGTCTCTTATTTTAACCGCGATCTGTTTAACAGTGTATTATATAATTTATACTTTAACAAGCAACCTTTATAGTTTTCTAACGTATGTATATCCTGCCCTCTATCTTGTGAGTCGCAACACTTTTTTGTCATAAAATTGATGACCTAAGAAAAAGTAAAATTGAAAAATAGAAATATTTAAAAGACCATAACTTCTTGGCCGTTATTTTGACAGTTATCCTTAATTTATTTTGTGGCATCAAAACATGATATATATCAGAAGACAAAGGGGCTACTCAAATTATGGCATGACGCGACGCTGCGAAGCCCAATAGCAATGGAAAATATACTTTATATTTTTCAAGATAAGGTTACATTTCTACAAATAAAAAATGAAAAAGAAGATGCAGCAAGCGGCGCTTTATTGTTAAAAAATAATTCTGCATTGCACTCAAGGAAATGATTAAATTATTCTTATTGCCTCCGTGGCTGAACGGTTACCATGCTAGACTGCCACCGGCCGTTTCAGGCCGGAAGAAATATTTTTGTATGTCTTACATTTATTTCTCCCATGATTTTGGGTGTAATTTGTGCATCCTACTAAATCTTATACCCACGATACAGGGTTGCCCTAGTGCGGGGCTATGAGTGTGTGCGTTATTATTATTATTGCTCTGTTGACAATATGTACAATGTTCGCACAGCAACGCGCGGCTTTACTCTTTTGGTATTTTACATTCAACGAAATATTCACTAGGTTTTTCAGAGATGAATTTCTATACTGCATTGTAATTTTTAAAGTTCGCACTACGTAGCCCGACGCTCAGTAGCTATCTGCCTTTCAAAGAAATATACCTTATTGTTGAGACACTAAGTTACACTTTGCATAATCCGTGGCGTTACACACTGCCGAAGACAGGTGCGCAGCGCGGGTGTACTATTTTATTATTGCTTTTAAAGGAAAATGTACTTTGTTCTGTAGAGAAAATGCTTGCGTATATATTATAAAAAACTGGGATAAGAAATTTTAACTTAAAAAACTAATCTAATCTAAAAAAAATAATTCCCACCCTGTATCGTGCCCGGCCGGCAAAAGTTTCCATTATACTGGCAGCATTGCCTCGCTGAACGGTAATGGAACCTACCACGACCTAGAGCGGTGATCGCAGCCCGTATCATGCTGCCCAAACGCAACGCTACCGCTATCTTCAAAGAACTATCATCGAGCATAGTACCCAACTGTGGAGACGACAAAGCATGTAACCACGCTCCCGAATCCGATCTAGCGACGGCTTTGAGACGAGCCATATCAGTACCCGAAGCCCCCTCCAACAAAGAACCGTATATTTGTTTGCAGAGAATATCGTCCCAATTTCTCTGCAAACAAGTATTATTATATTATAGTATCTGGGCGTTCGTCGCTCGGGCAAAGGCTTGACCTCCTCGCAAGAGCCTCTGACTGGAATAGAGTGTTGTATATTATATTGTACTTTATAAAGTGGGCGCAGCTGCTTGCTGCATCGTCTCTTTCATTTTTGGTTTAAGGTTTGACCTTGTAAAGATAAAGTTTTGTCGCCTGGCTTCCACAATTTAAGGAAACTTTAAGAATATCGTTATATCTATTATAAATCAAAGTCATAAGCCACGAATAAACTACTAACTACATTGAGAAAGTTACGCCCATAATTGGTACTTAATCAAAACACGTAGCCGCGAACTTTGAACTAACTGACTTATCGACGCCGGATATCGAATCAGCATGGGGTTAGGCTACTACCCTATTATATCCTAACTTAATCAGGGCCTTTTTACAAGGGTGTGACAGTTCTCGTAATCTTAACCCAAGTTCAAATGTTCATCAGAAACAGGTCTCCTCGGAGGAAAGAGTTCAGCCATGCCTAATGCAGGTTGGGGACTGTCCAGTCAGCGTGGTAGCGAAAAGAGAAGCTTATTAAAGACAATAGACAACCAACGGGGGAAGATATTTGGGCATCTGATACGTCACGACAGTTTTCTTAGAAGCATTATAGAAGGGAAGATCGAAGGAAATAGGCAGAGGAAGACGAAACCTAGTCAGACCAGACAAGGTAATTAGTCAGACCAGAAAAGGGAAAAACACAACGTTAACTACGTTGTGTCGTACCAGGAAATCAAAGTTAGGGCGCAGATCAGAAATAAATAATAATAACGCGCACACACTCATAGCCCCGCACTAGGGAAACCCTGTATCGCGGGTGCCATGGACACACACATAGACAACCACAAATTACACCCAAACTCAGGAGAGAAAAAAATGTAGGTCATACAAATATTACTAACTGCCCGGGCACCGAACTTGGGACCTCTGCGTGGCAGTTCAGCTTGGAGGCAGTTATATATAAATAGTTAGTGATTACTCCACCGACAGGAGACTAGCTATTGCACAAGAAGACGTACAATGTACAAACTGTTGCATGAGTGTATACATAAAAATTATAAAATTTTGTACACCACACAGTGGTTCAAAATGCAATTAAAAACAAACGCTTTGTTTTCTCTTAAAAAGGTCTATGGGTAGTTAGAATTTTATGTAAAATAACAAGTTACACACTACACTCAGACTAAGCGAGCTGGAGTCTGTACGACGTTGGAAACCTGTTATAGATAACCAGTCTCAGTCCCTCTTAATAAATAATATACAAGCAAATTAGAACAGAATATTCTTGTAACGCCTTTAGAAACTGTGTATCACAAAGAAATAAATGAATAAGAATTTGAAACAATTTATGCACATTAAGGTGTTAATATAATCAAAATTTATGTCAATACTGTGATTAACATCGATCGTGGTGGCTAAGGAGTTGAATACTGAGACCACAACATGAGATTCCGAGTTTGATAACAAGTCAAAGAAGCTTTCGAAAATGAGATCCGATCTGGAAGTTCTACGCAGTGCCTACGAAATCTCGTTAATATGGAAAGCAGGGTAGTTTGAAACCAGGTAATTCTTGGATTCATACCGCTTTATGAATACTAAAATGTCATTCTGAAATGTTACAAAATAAACCCAACGTTTTACAAAGGTATTTTCCAAGTTTTTGTTGTTAATTGAAAAAGAAATGTGCGAGCTAGAATTTGAATGAAATTGCGGTTGCATTGAGGACATAATTAAATTTCTTTGAAAAGCAGTGAATGTGAAAACGTGTTCAGGATTGCTTCCGTAGGGTTCATATATATGTAGCTGTTTACGTATGTGGCAGCAATTACGAGACTTTTTTCAGTTTAAATATTACTGAGTGTATGCTTTTCTATTGAAATGTCGATGGCTTGAATCCCAGTGACGGTTAGACCTAGATTATTTTTGCGCATTTGACCTCCATCTTACCTGATGGAAAGTGACGATGAGGTCGAGGATGTAGCATGCACACCTAAATAATGCCTATTCACTCTCGCCTTGAAAAGGTCCAAGTTATAGCGTTCGGGGAACAAGTCTGCAGGCAGGGAATTCCACTCCCTAGCCACTAGCCATATAAATGTGGAAGCGAAACGCTTCGTTCGAATCCGGGGAATATCCACAACATGGGGGTGGAACCCCCGCCCACGTCTAGTCTGATATATGGAAAGATATGATGTGATATGATAGATGGAAAGGGGAAGGCGGAATCAAATTATGCAATTCCATCACACACTCTCCGTGGTATATCCTGTAGAATACCGATAAGCTGGCAACTCTACGGCGGTGTTCAAGGCTCTGCAGCTTCGCCTCTACTAGTTCCTAGTCACCTATAAGCCTCTTAGCACGCTTGTCTATTAAATCCAAGGTGGTCAGTTGGTATTTAGCAGAGCCATTCCATAAGTGGCAGCAGTACTCAATACACGACTGGACTTGTGCTTGGTACAGCTGAAGCAACTGTCCCGGTGTGAAGTATCGCCTCCATTTTTGGCCATGGATTCAATGTAACTGCCGAAATTCAGATTGGACGACAGGTCAATTCCAAGTAGGTGAAGACGGTCGGCTATCGGTACGGATATATCACGAAAAGCCGGAGTCAGGTAAAAGGGACTCCGTTTAGTGGAGAAAAGACACGCCTGCGTTTTGATAGCATTAAATTTGACAAGATTGGCATCGCCCCAATCGGAGACTGCCTTAAGTGTCAAATTCAAATGACTAACCATGGACTCTCGACAAGACTGGATTTCTTCTCCACTGACCCTTGCATTGGTCAAAACATCTTTAATGATTTACGTATGTTTTCAGATATCTCCGTCAATTGTGGACTGATTTTAAAAATTCTTTTTTGTTTGAAAGAATGCATTCTCGTGATGGTTCCATTGTCACCAAGTTAAAATCCGATGAGGGGTTCCCATGAAAATAAAAGGAAATCCTCAAATTTTATAGGCATGTCCGTGTATTCACCAATTTCTCCATCAATAATGCACCGACTTTGAATATTCTTCTCTTGTTTGAAAGGGTATACTCTAGAGGTGGTCCCTGATGCTGTTCCAAGTTCGTTTGGGCTATCACAAATTACTAATTATGTTCCGCAAATAATAGTCGATTTCACTTGACTTATTACATATAATCAACACACCGTCACCATGAAAACCAGTCAATAGTCTCATTGTCACCAAGAAGTCAGAATCTGTTAATGGACTTACTCCTAACCACTACCTAGCCTTAAGCAAAGATAGAATATACGATGGAACGAATTTGCCCAGAAGATGCCTATTCAATCGCACCTTAAAGATACTAGGGTTGAATTCACCATCAACCAATTTATACGTCCCACTGTCTCACTGGTCTCCTCTAAGCCATAGTCCAATGCGGATTGGAGACTTCACACGTTTTCCGAAGGCTATGAACCTTCTTCGTTTCATCACGATATTGTCCTTAACCGAAAAGCTCATGATAAATTTCAAATTAAAATTCGCACATAAATTCCGAGAAACTCAGAGGTGCGAACCCGGATTCGAACCCATAGCTTCTGCTTGAGTGTCGATTGGTCAAACCATTAGGCTACCACGGTGTATTACGCATAATTAAATATGACAAAAAGCTCTTAGTACGCCTGAAGGAAATGTCGATCATGTATGGATGATATCGCACCTTACGTCTGGATGGTATAAAGGAGCTTTAAACGTATATTTGTAAATATTTAGTAGCAATACCTCTTGCTGGTGGCGAAGCAACACATCGTAATGGAACCTGTATATTGAAAACGGTTCACAATCCTGGAAAACCTGTTAAATTCAGTAGCAATTGAGCGCCTTGTAAAAGAGTTCGTTTTAATCTCTTTTGATTATTTAAAATTTAAAAATAATACTAGCCACTATCGTGGCGCATTTGTTGTTTATTCTTTTTTCAATATTGGTGACCCTTTTTTGTATATTATGTTTCGTTTTGCATGGACAAAATGGCGGAAGAAAAAAGCAAAGTGTTTAAAAACGAGCAACGACTTATTTTTTAACACATTCTTTTTTACGTTTAATGTCCCTTTGTAGCAAATATAATAAGTGTATTTCATATGTATACATTTCATATTTAAAAGTGATTGTCTATTATTTCATACTTAGGTAATTACTTTTCCGCTGCCCCTCGTAAATCATCATTATCATCAGCAGCCTATCGTAGTCCACTGCTGGACGTAGGCCTCTACCAATGTGCGCCATTTCGCCCGATCTTCAGCTTGTTGCATCCATCTGCCGCCAGCAGCCCTTCACAAATCGTCAGTCCATCTGGCCAGATAGCGTCTGAGCCGTGGTCTCCATTCAAAAACTCACTTCCCACATCGGTTATCGGTTCTTCGACATTTAAGGCTAGCCCACTGCCACTTCAGCTTGATTATTCTACCTGCAATGTCGACGACCTTGGTTTTCTGTCGGATAACCCTTCCGTACCTTGTCCTTCAGAGAAACTCCGAGCATAGCCATTCCATAGCTCGCTGAGCAACTTTTAGCTGGTGGACTAGCCGTATCGTGAACGTCACGTCTCGGGGTACGACGCACTGATTGTAAAAACTTTGTCGTTTGCGATTTAGTTTTCAATGACACTGCAATTGTTATGAGAATGCTTGTCGCTTACAACCACGCGCACGGCATATTCTTGATAATAAGTGCACAACTTGTAATACTCGTATGCCCAACGCGTAACCATGAGCACACTTTAAAACTCACTCTCAATTCGTTAAGAAAGCAGTGAACACGCCGCCTAAACGAGAAAGTAGGCACAGAATAACGCAGACGAAACCACTTTGATCGTATCGCGATTCAAGTGCCCAGCCGAGCGCGAATATTGGTGGTCGTCGTAATCCGACTAATTTTAAAACGTTTTTGACTTGTTGCTCGCCGATTCCGTTGGATTAACGCGAAATTAGGTGATATACAGCCCTGCCTGCATTAAGCATTTAATATTAGTTGTTATAGTTTTTTTTATAATATCTAGTGACGGGACGAACAAGTCGTGCGTCTGAGGGGCACTGCCTCTGCGACCGTCACCTTGACACCTAAGTTGACAAGTCCCATGTGCCTGTAATTTCACCAACACCCTTACCCTTCAAAACCGGAACACAGTAATGTACACATTACTGCTTAGCGGCAGAAATTGGTAAGGTGGCAGTGTACCACCCAGGATGACTACTAAAAATTTACGTATCTAAAGTAAACAATCTCACATGGCACTCGTTAAATTGAAACCGTTCGTTAGTAACGCTTCAAAAATGTTAACCAAATATTTTTCATTCATCCATTTTAAAATTACATCTAGATAACAATTGTTATTCGTGTATCTCACAAAATACGCTTTTTATTTTTACGCTACCATCTATTACAGTGATTGACTTTGTAGTATGTGTAAATAAAAATGTAAAATATGTAATGTAAATGAAAAATAAAGAGAAAAGGAATGATGATTTCTATATAACATTTTTGCTCATGCAAGATCCGGCTTTAGATTTCAGGCTTTTTAAGTGTGCTGATTGCATATGGGTGCTATATTTTTACATTGTTCTATGCCATAACAAATTCGCGAAGTATGTTAATGTTTAAAAACACACGATCATGATACCCTGTTATAAAGTTACAAAATAGATTTTGCCTTAGTTTTAAATACATAATGCGGAAGAGTATAAAAAAGAACGTTGTGGTGTGAAAGATATGGCAAGAATAGGTTTGTATGTCATATAGAAAGGATAGATGTTAGTAAAGTATAGATATACAGATATTCTTAAAAAGATCAAGTTATAATCACTAAAAATAAACCAGAATATTTGAAGATGATGCGACAAAAGAAGGCGAAAGAACGTAGCAATTGGAGACACAGAAAAAAGCATTGTTCGCCGGTTCTTGAACCTGAGTCCCTGACCACGAACGACTGTGCCAATGCTGAGGAATACTGCCTCTCCCATTTAAAAATTCAAAATTATCTATTAGCAGAGAGTAAGAGTGTAAAATACAAATTATAATAAGAAAAACAAAAATAAAAAAGAACCTAATAAACATTCATACTTAAGAATCAAAATCACGAACAAAACGAAAACTAAATTACACCACACATTATTTAACTAAACATGAGCAAAGACACTAAGTATAAAGATACTTTGTGTGGTGCTGCGGTGACAAAAGATATATATGTATATGGATTGTTGTTTTGATCGTATGAAAATATCTAGCTATCCAACAATGTCGGGCAGTGTGTCACGCTTTTAATGTTAAATGACCCTGAAAAAAGTTAGTTTTAAGTTATCCCTTTATTGCTTCGTGAACAAAAGGATGTTTCTGAAATATTTCATAAAGTTTAAGGTGAAACTTTAATCCAAGAAGCCTTTGATCCAAAAACGAACCTTCGTTCTGTTCCTTTGAAAAAGCAAGCAATATTTTAGATATTACATATTGAATAAGAAATTCTGTTTACTTAGTTTGTATAGTTATTTGTATACCTTTTCATGGTCGTTCTGTTTTTTATATGATACCAAATGAAAGACGAAGAAACCATGCGCCTGATTGTAACCGACACGTCTGTCCACAGCAGTTGCAGTGCCACTCAGACCTGTCACTCTGAGATGTAAATTTACAAGTCCCATGTGTCTGCAATTCACTAGTAATCTGGTTGCACCTCTGATCAAGCGCGGGATCTATAAACCCATCCCCGGGTATAAGGAGCTTTAGGATGCTGGGGGGCCACGGGAATAGAGGGTTTTACGCGATAGAGTGCTATAGCTCGTGACTAGTAACCCGGTTGCACCTCTGATCAAGCGCGGGATCTATAAACCCATCCCCGGGTCTATAAGGGGCTTGTGGGGTGCTGGAGGGCCACGGCAATAGAGGGTTTTACGCGACAGAGTGCTATAGCTCGTGACTAGTAACCTGGTTGCACCTCAGATCAAGCGCGGGATCTATAAACCCATCCCCGGGTCTATAAGGGGCTTGTGGGGTGCTGGGGGGCCACGGTAATAGCGGGCTTTACGCGATAGAGTGCTATAACGCGTGATATGGACTCTTAGAGGTGAATGATTTTCTTCAAAATTAAATTGGACCACTATGGCGGTATCCTCTTTCCAACAAAAAAAGAATCATTGAAAATCGTTCACCAAATTCCCGCGTAACATGTATACAAAAAAAAACATACAGTCCAATTGAGAACCTCATTTTTTTAAGTCGGTTATAATAGTACAAATGGCGGACGCAATGTAATGAAACATTCTCTACCAGTCAACCGGAGAGCTGACTTCCGAGTAAAATAACAGGTAAAATACGGGTGCATAACACGATAAAAATATGTCGACTCATCCGAAGAACAGAGTCGGATGTGATTATATAGCGAAAAGAGAATAAGTACGTTACGAGAATAATTTCCTTATTCAAACTAAAGCCTACGTAAAGGTGTTTTGAGAATTTATATATCTTTTCATTTCGGTAATATAAAATCGAGCAACGGTCGATCTGACATCCACAGCGAAGAAGAGCGAACGAAATGTACTATGTTCTGAGAACAAGTAGTTTTGCACATACATCTTTGTTCTAGGGATGACTCGATATAGGATCAAAGGTCATAAATAATCATGCTACATTAATGCACGTGTGGTGATGCTATTGACAAGTTTGGCCACTGTGGCCTCACGTGCAGTCGAAGCGCAGGTTGGACTTCCCGACACGCAGCGCTCAATAGCATCATATTATGGGCCTCCACTAGCGCTAAGATACTGGCAGTTCTCAATCCCACTGGCATCTGTTCATTGCATCATTGCCTGCAGCGATCTCAGACTTACCCGTAAACATATTTAAAAAGAAATTATTTGATTTGATATGTCATCTGTGTATATATGATATCAAAGATTGTTTAAAATGTTCAATATATTTATAAGATTTTTTTAATAATTTATCCAATGTAATTAAATCACTACAAGGACTTACTTTTCAATCACAATTGACAAAATGACCTTTGACACATTACTTTTGACCAATTGATATTAATTTGAAATCCGAATTGATTCGTAATTGTAGAGACAAATGTGAAATACCATTAATCTATACACACCTGCGTGCAGGTTGAATACAAATTTCCCCCCCGAAGGGGTTCCCGCCTTGTCGTGGCGGGGGGGCTCTAGTAGCCGTGGTCGATTTCATCCCACGGTGAAGCTAAGAGGAACCCACGGGGCCGGCCGATGGTGGTAGGCTGGCCCGAGGAGGAGGGCGTTCCGCGCGGGTCTGGTCTGGTCAGCGAGACCGCGCGGATGCGCGAGGAGGAGGGTCGCGGGGGGAGAGACGTGTCGGTGTGTCGTTGCCGCTCGTCCTGTCCTCCGCGACCCTAGCGGGGCTGCACCGCTTTCAATGATGCAGTGGCGGCGGGGCCGCGGAGGAAGAGACGTGTCGGTGTGTCGTTGCCGCTCGTCCTATCCTCCGCGGCCGAATGTGGGCGGATGGCCCGAGGTGGGCGCTCCAAGGGACTCTCTTCGGAGAGTCCGCGCGGAAGCGCGTTAGGCGTTGCGGCGGAGCCTGCCATCAGATCCACCGCGGGGGCTGGGGGAGCAGCCACTGAACTTCACAGTTGAGTTCGCTGCCCAGCATAAAGGGGCCCGGGATGGAAGGCTTGTCTGGTGTTCGGCGAGCCTCACATTCGGAGTCGGGGGACCGATGTGTCTCCCTTCTCGAGGAGGGGCTGCGCAGGGCGCGGCCAGCCGCTGGTGGGGGCGCGGACGAGTGCAACAGCGTACCCGTACCCCCACCTACAGCGGAGAGGAGGAACACTCCGGGGGTTTAGTGCGGTCGGGCTGCTCCCCTTCTGGGTTCAGCCCAGTCCCACATAACCCCGGCTCTGCCCCCGCGGGGCCGGGGTATCTGTAAGCAGATTCCCCCGGATTAAAAAAAAAAACGGTTGAATACAATTTATATAATTTTACTCAAGATCTGTATAAATACTGTATTCTGGCAAATAAACTTAGTCGCAGTGACGGTAAGAGGCCCGTCACTGAGACAGCTAGTGTGAGACGTAAACTGTGTGGACACTGTAGCCCCTGTAGAGAAATGCAAAATACTCAAATTCGTCAACCTTGCTCAATGTAAGTTGAAATCCTGGGTCCCTATGGGCCACAGGCGAAACTTCTTGTGACCGCTTCGGTGACCACAAATCTGGTTATTTCCGTCAAAGAATAAGTTTAACTATTCAAAGGGGAAATGTTGCCAGCCTTCTGGGCACGATGCCTCAGGGTACGCCCTCGAGGAAAGTTTTACTTTTTTTTTATTTTAGGTTTTGAAATTTACAAAATTTCATTACTAACTTGTTTATAAAATTTTATTTAACCATATCGTGTGCAATTAAAAATAATTTACACACAATTATGAAAGTAACTATATCCATACATTAACAATCTATATATACATATTATATATAATGCATACACATAATAATACCTATGTAAAAAGATATTAATTTCAATTCCTTATTTTAAACCTATCGTAAGGTAACAATTTGGTTTTTTTACCAAATAAAACTTATGAAATAAATAAAAAAAAGCAATTTTAATCCGAAAAAATATTTTCATTTCTAATACAGAGCTTTCCTTTACTTCAATCAAGTGACAATATTGGGTACATAATTCATCTGTGTGCAACATACGTCTTAGTTTTTCTTAAATCATCATTTTTTTAAATGGGCCACGCCATAATATATATTTATCTTATCGACTTTTTAAAATTTCTCTTGGCCAAACAGTAATTGGAATATAAAAAATTGTACATCGTATTTCGAACTTTAAAGAAATAGTAAGCAAGCTTTCATCTCGTTAAAAAGTTTTGCAAGGCTTAGTGCATCGATGAGTTCATCTCGGCACAGTAAACTACCGGTTGAGTGGATTGGCTATAGATTAGAAACAGATAAAACTTTCGCATTACCTGTTGAATCCATCACTCGGAGATAAGCGTAACGGCCGTGAGTTGTAGACCTGGAGGCTTCAGAAAAACTTATTAACTTAGACTTGACATTGGTTCGGTTCAATTCAACCGACAATTATGTTTCTATAATAGTCGTAGCACTTTAAATTCCACTTCCATTTCCAATCCATTTCTAGGCACAAATGGATATGGAGAGGGTTCACGCTTTAAATCACAAAAATCTTAGGGGCACTTCCACTGCGCCCGTCACCCTGAGACGTAACAACTTACGTCTCAGGGTGACGGCCGCAGTGGCAGTGCCCCCCAGATCTTTCACGTCACAACACAAGTCCCATGTGGCTGTAATTGCACCAGCACCCTTACCCTTCAAAACCGGAACACATTTATGCTGACATTAATGCTTGGCGGCAGAAATAGGTAAGGAGGCAGTCTTCTCTGAACGACCTCTTCTCTTTCTCTATTGCTACTATTTTTTTACTATTCTTAATTTACGCCCAATGTTATAATGTACATGGTCTTGTTTTGCAAATCAATCTTCATTTCTTTGAAATGGTATCGTGACTACTATGTATCTATTACCAAGTAGATCCCACGAAACGCAAGACGAATACGTGGAAGACCCAGAAGGAGATGGCGTGACGAATTGGGCATATGGAATTTTGGAATGTAGCGGCGTTAACTCGCGATGAGTTGAGAAAGGGAAGAGAGGCACTGTGTGACAATAAAGGCTGAAAAAGGAGTCAGAATCGTGGATTCTGACTTACGTACCATAATAAACCTCTTATGGAAGGTTTCGTATAATTAAAAATATGTGTCTCTATATTTTTAATCGAATGCAATCGACATTGCAAACGGATACCAAATATTTGCAGCGACAACCGACTGGGCTGTTTTCAATTAACGTTGTGGATTGAACGGAGATGCTCCACTGCGCGCGAGTAACACAGCTGGTCCAATAGCTATAAGCATGTATAGCGTTTAATATAGTTTTAATATAGTTACAATGTCTGACAGAATTTGCAAGGAAGTTTGTATATATAAAGTTTGTATAAAGATTGGCTTGCGGAAAATCGGTGCCACGACACGGTTTTTAAGAAGAAACGCTGGTTTGGCTTGGTTGCTAAAGCTGAACAAGTCCTGATTGTATCAATCGTGTCACGCATGAAGGGAAATTACTGCATAAACATGTAAATTGATTTAAAACTTTTTTATTATTGTTTCTCTGTTTTTACAGTTATCTTTCTTTCTTTCTGTCTGTCTTTCTACATCTTAATTAAATTACGTATCATTATAATCAACACATTATACATGGAGTCTCACTGCTGAGAGGTTTTTTTTAAATTAAATATATATTAAATAAATGGATCCATAACTCAAGGGGATTGTTAATCGCGATACAAGACAGCATAGTCAGATACTTAGTACCTAATGGTACACTAGATGTCGCGCTGAGTACCAAAGAGTAGTCTGGGACCCTTATGAAGATAAATACTCTATAATGTTGGAACGAGTTCAGCGTAAGTTTGCACGTTGGCTTTATAAACGGCAGTACGGGTATTACCCGTACTTGTATCCATCGCTTTTTGTTTCGGGTATGGTAGAGTTGGACACTTTGTCTCGGAGGCGAAAGATGCAGCTGCTGGCTCATTTTGTTTCCGCGATCCACCACAGGGTGGATAGTGACATAATAAGTAAGGTGGATCTGTTGGTGCCCACTCGTATCCTGTGGAGTGATGAGGGTGCGGTGGCCCCGCGCCGATATCCACGGCTGTTAGGCAAGCCCCGCACGCGCACATTGTAAGCTGAAAACGCGCCTACCATTCGCGCAATAAGCCTGATCGGGGACATACTCACTCAATGTGACTCAATTGATTTATTCGCTGATCGCGTTGGCTATATATGTAGAGAGATGTCTCCCTACATTGTGTAGTCAGCGTTATCATAAAATGTTAGAATAAGGACTAGAATAATTTGCTGTTAACTATTTTTTGAATTGTAATACTTATCATAATAATTGTATGACTTGTAAGCGCTTTGGCTACTTAGCTGTTAGTTTGCAATGTATGAATAAATAAATAAATAAATAAATAAGAGCTATTTTTGTAACTAATTTGTTCATCATCATTTATTCATAAAACAATATACAAATTGTGTCTGAATGTCAACTTATAAGTAGATAATGAATTAATTAAGCAATTTACAATGTCATAACAATAAAAATAATAATAATAATTTACAGCAATGTTAATTAATTTATAACTTAAAATTCTAAAATTCTTGAATTGAGTAGCAGCATTTTTCCAATAATAAAGATCTCAATTTTTGTTTAAAAATATTAATGTCATTCATTATTTTAAGGTCCACGGGTAATTTATTAAACAATTTCACAGACTGATACTGGGGGCAGTGCGTCACAATATTTAATTTGGGATCAATAATATGTTTCAAATCTTTCCTCCTAGTAGTTTCTCGTTCACTTTGCTCTACATTTGATTCAAAGTTCATTCTCCTTTTTAAAAGTCCCGTTAGTAACACCATGATGTATAAGCTAGGTACAGTAAGTATACCCAAACTTCTGAAATGTTGCTGACATGACTCCCAAGGGGGAATTCGTACCATAGTGCGAATAGCCCTTTTTTGCAAAGCAAAAGCGCCCTCTGCATTGTATTTGTAACTGTTACCCCATAATGCAATGCTATAACGAATTTTTGATTCAATCAAAGCATGATAGACCGACTTTAATTGTTCTCTAGTAAGCACTTCTCTCAAACTACGCAAGGCATAACAGGCAGAACTGATAGAATTCTCCAACGATATGAGCTCATGTTTCCAATTTAAAGCGTTATCAATATGAATCCCGAGAAACTTTACTACATCTTTAATTTCTATATGTCTACCATTCAACTGAATATCCAAGGTATCCCTGTTTCGTGCAGTGGTTTTAAATAATACAATATTCGTTTTTGATGGATTAATTTGTAATACATTAGCTCTCAACCAGTTGTCAAAAGCATTAAGTGTGTTATTTACGTGGTGATTCAATTGGCTGTTATCCTTGCAGGATATAATTGCATTAGTATCGTCAGCAAAATTAATTATAAATAGTCTTATACTAGCGTCAAAGTTATATATGTAGTTTATAAGGTCATTTATAAATATGATAAAAAATATTGGTCCTAATACTGATCCCTGTGGGACTCCCCTCGTCACTTTTACAATTTTTGATGTTTGCACTAGTTGATTACCATCAGCAGTAACGTCTTTTATCTCTACAAATTGTTTTCGGTTGCCTAAATAAGATTTCAAAAGTTCAAGATTATTATTTCTGACGCCCTAATGCTCCAATTTAGCGATTAATAAATCGTGATTCACTGAGTCAAAAGCTGCACTTAAATCAAGAAAAAGACCGGCTACTTTCTGCTTCCTGTTGATTTCTCTCATTATATCACTAATTAAAGTGTCTATAGCGTCACTAGCCCCGATACCATCTCGATATCCAAATTGTCTAGGGTGTAGTACTGAGTATCGAGTAAAATGTGAAACTAGCCGAGCTTTGATTATCTTTTCAAATATTTTGGAAAGAGTTGGAAGAAGAGAGATATATGTTTTACATTGACAAGCTGCAATTCATCAAAGCTAATTTCTAGTGATAACAAACAAATCAACTAGATGGCGCTTAATGCACAGATTTTTATGGATAGTGATGACTATTTATTTAGTTTTTTTTTATATTTTTTATTTCATTTCATACAAACAAGGCTTACAAGAGAACAATTCCTCACCAAATTGCGAAAGTTTTGTAGGCGAGGATACACTCACAATCATTACACTGTAGTATACAGTAGGTACGAGCGCATTTAACAAAACCAGTGTATCGAAATCGAATTTATAAATCGAATTTATTAAATATAATTGGCAAGAGATGTTTATTTGTTCTTTTACCACAATAGTTATTTACAAGAGTAAATGACATACATATTTGTTTTCACGGGCTCGCCTTATATTTATTATACTTGTTCGTTACATTATTTTTAAATTAAGTTTTATAATAGTTTCCAATAGCGGCCAAATATTAAACTTTTGCTTTTACGCGAAGTATTTTACAGTAGGTAAATAGTTTATCATAGTCTCCCTTACAATTATACTTAATTTTACGACTTACTAAATATTTCAAAAATCTTATTTGTAACATTTTTACGTCGCTGAGGTATGTTTCAAAGGCTCGGCCATAAAAACTCAGCCTGTAACCCAGCAAAGAATCAACCAATGCGTATTACACTATACGCAGACTATGTTTATCTAACAGCAATTTTAAGTGATAAGATTTGTTCAACAGTATACTAAGCTTCGAACATACCTCAGCGACATGTATTTTCCAGTTAAATCTATTATCAACATGCGGACCTAAGAATTTAAACGTGTTAACAAATTGCAGGCTAGCACAGTTGCAGGTAAATGCGCTTCCCTGTTTGGCCAGGTGCAGGTACTCATAGCTAAGACAGACAATCATGACGTCACCATCATTCACTCTCGATGCATTTTTGTTTAGTTTGTTTAGCATTAGCGCCCTCTGCCAACTTTAGGAAGCGTTAATTTATAAGTTACTTTGTAACAATTTGTATGTTACAAAGTAACTTCCTAAAAAGCCAACTATTGACACGCATATTTGTCAAAGTTTAGATAAAGAGGAATTAGTCGATATCCACACCCATTTCCGTAATATAAACTTCTTCTAGGCTATTGATCAAGGTCATCTAGTATAAGACCACATTTTGACCTTTTTCAGAGTTACGATCTGTAGTATAGAGATTAGCAGTCTATTTGTATTATTGGTTCATGCTACTGCCTATGGAGCAAATTCAATCCACGATCTCCGAGATCCGTTCTGTTCCTGATAGAATCAATTTGAATCGTATATCATTAATACAATATTGATATGCTTAATATGAAAGAAATAAAAGAGGTTGGTACATTTCTCTGCAAAAACAGAAAATGAAAAAAGCTTTAAAAACGAAAACGAACTGCAAAGTTGCGAAAGCTTGCCAATGCTTGACCCATAACCCAGTTTTAGAATTTTGAAATTGCTCAATGATTTCAGTTGTGTATCGTTAGGGTAAGTTCCGATAAGTCAGACACGTTAACTAATTTTAATTGTTTTTAATAGAGAATTTTGTGCTCTATCTTTTGCTATTTAAAACAGATATTCGACCATTTGTCACATAGCCACTTTTTGGTTAGTGAACGGCAGAATAAAGGAGTCAATTGACATCGCCAAACCAAAGATTAGAACCAAACAGCCAAACAAACGTAGACTTTCTTTATTTGAAATAAAATTGATAATATCTTGTTCCAAGTAGATCAAAGCTACTGCGATTTATAATGTACGGAACATTTCCGTCACTGTCATGAATTGCGAACGTCATGGACAATTGCGTCTTAAGTCTAATTGCGCCATCGAAAACATTAATGTAATAAAGGAAGAAAATTAGAAACAAAGAACAAGTGAGTTTATGTGCTCTGACGTGACAGGGATTGTGATGGACAGGAGCTGGTAATGCTGATAATGAAAACAGACATTTTAGAATTTTAAATTTTAATTTCAAAATTTATTAACACTGAAGTGATAGACTTGGTAAACAAGGCAACGAAAACCATAGATTGAAAAGAATGAATATAATTCGGTGGTTAGCAGAATGTCAGGGAACATGTTTCAGGCTTTGACGACTGATCTAAATATTTACGTCATGTTTTAAAACTCTATTTTGGATTCAATTAAGTCTAAGTTTAAAAATTGAATTTAAAACAGCACGTAAATATTTTAAAATAGTTGTGAAAAATTTAAACATTTAAAAATTTAAACACGCCCTGTTTTTTTTAAATAGCGCTTTTTCGGCATCTTTCTAAGGTTTTCTTCAAAACACCGACGATATCTGAAAATGTCGTGAGATGAAAAGTCAAAAAGTATAATATCGAGTTTTAAGGTATTCGTGTAGGAAATGAAACTGCTTTTTCGAATCTAAATTGAGTTTATTTGTTTTTCAAACAAACCAGCCTTTCGGTCACTTGGTCAGCTGATTGATGACTCCACTCCAGCTGAAATTAAATAGATTGTGATCACTGCCCTAGCCACATCCATCCTGTATGCCTACAAGATGCCTCTTCACGCCTCGTTTGATTCTTCAAACGATGAGGACCATGAGAACCAGGAATACGTGCGCTAGAAGGGAGTTTCATTAGTTGACTATGCGACAGAGAAAGGTGGGACCAAACCTTTTAGTTCGCGATGGAATACGGCAAGTTGTAAAATGGTGACTACGAAGGCCAGCACGTATGCATCGGAGCAGAAAATTGGATATGATTGGGATATGGTTGAATCCTTCAGAGCATACGCCACGGTATATTCAATAAAAAAAATTCTACGCAGTTGCAGAGATTCAAGATGGGATGAGACCACTTCATCGCCGATAACTCGGTACAAAATGATGACCCTTACAACGTTCCACATAGCCATAACGCCATTCGAGTTTTTGTTTAATGTAGTGCTCACAGAGCAGAGAATTCCCTAGTGTGGCGCGTAATTGGTGCGTTAATTTGGTAGAATAAAAAGAGTAAACAAAAATATTCAATAAAATGCATATTGCATTATGAATAAGTAACAGGTAGATAGCGACAGGTGATGTATAATGCATGGTGTCAGCCCACCTGCCCCATCGATCGATGCAGGGCAGCCTTGGGACTACAGATGGTCGATTGATGTTCGTGGAATCGATGCCAAGTAATACTTAGTACAAGTACAAGTGATAGTAATACATTTTAAGGCCAGGTTACGACAGGTTACTTCATATATATGACGCACAGACAAATATGCAAACACTGACAAATAGGACCATTTACAGATGAAAAGTTAAAATAATGAATATGACCATAGTGTGGATGGTTTTTTAGCGCATTTGCCAATTTGATGTACATCGAGAATCGACCGCTGTATGCTGTATTTGTCGAATGGGCAAACAAAGCAAATACTTTGTGTCACACATGCTATGTACATATGGTGATTTATAGCCAAATACATCAAATTTCATGATAACACGAGACAAGTCGTGAGCCTAGTAGTCAGTAATGCAGTTGCAGTGTCACACAGAGCTTTAAATCGCTAAGATCTTAGGGTTACCGCATCCATCATCATTAGATATAAATTGAAAAATCCTATGTGCCTGTAATTTCACCAGCACCCTTACCCTTCAAAATCAGAACGCAGTAATGTCAACACTAATGCTTGGCGGCAAAAATAGGCAAGTAACTTTCACAAGGAGCTCTGCTGTTGCTCTAGTCAAATTGTGTCAGCACTGAAGCTATCAGTACACTGTAGTCTCTGCTTGCTCCTTACATCAAAATTAAGTTACGTAACATGATGCCTTTTTAATATTTACTTAATTATAGGACTTTTGTACTAGAGAACACGCCAGTACTATCATGACCTTATTTTAATTGTCATGTAGTTTGCAGTAACTACGTTAACTATCTTTACTATGTCACACAACATTTTTGTATATTTTGACAAGGGTTTAGACAGAATCCCTTGAAAGAAGTTAATGTCGGAGCGGTTCAATTTTAATAGAAACATCAGTAGTAGCGGAATTTAATGACTACATGAATACATTCCGCCAACAAGTCTTGGACGTCTTCAGTGTTATTGCAAACTTCACACTTTGGAGAATTCATTTTTTTCAAAAGATATCCAAAATGTCTGGAACGTAGCCTAAACATTGTAACACCATTTAGCCTGCATAATTCAGAATTAAATGTAATATTATATGCACATGCTGTTCATATCAATAAATGTAACACTGCACTTGAATTGGAAATGAAGCTGTTCTTTCTGTTTTACATCGCGTGTATTTGTTTTTTGCAAACAAACCAACCGTATGTGACCTGTAAAGAGGCCCAAACGTTTGTTTGTTTGAGAAAACAAATATACGGTATTTAGTTTCGAAAAAGTACTTCCATTTCCAATTTAAATAAACCCCTTTCGCCATACGCGATTGATTGGTTTATAAAAATAATTTTCCTAACGAATCTCTTCTACCTATCTGAACGGGGCGTTCGTCACTCGATTACGCGTTAGACGAACCTTTGCCTTGCATTTAAAATTAGTGCATCGACTAGTCGTCTTGCGAGCATCAACACATCAATTCAGACGGATATTAGCGGGCCCACGTTTTTGGATCGTGACTATCTGATTTATGCTTTTTCGTTTGGAATACTGTTTTTTAACTCCTAAAAGCAAAAAAACATTAAATATTGTTACGACTGGCGCCCAAGTACAACTTTTGTGCTTACTTTTTGACATTTCGGCATGACACGTAAATTATTAAATTAAGAAATTGGAGTTTGTAATGGGGGTCCGACAATGAGGGCAGATATGAAGACGATTTCGACACCTGAATCAAAAACTCCCAGGTACGTCGTGACGCTGACGGGTGGTCAAAATTGGAAGACGAGTCTGTTGATGTATTTTTAAATACGCACCGATGGAAGAAGAAGAAGCGTCGATGCCGATTAGGGAAAGAATCCCCCTTTCCCTAATGTAAATTCGGTAGGAACACCCGCTTTATATTTTGAGAAATATTTTACACCAGACTTGTGAGACTTATTATGATAAGAAGTAGTATTAGAATAGGTACATTTTAAGACTGGTTGTTGATTTTGCATGTAAGAAATGTCTTAAGATTTTAGTCACCAAATAAATAACAATCATAACAAAATTATTGTTGTTGTATTTTACTTAAATATATATTAAAGGCCCATCTAAATACAATTGTGTTCCTACACAATTGTGCGCCTGTTCTAAAGGGTCGAAGTTAATACAACTGTGCGGGCCAAAATTTTCTAAGATGGTGGCCGGAAAATGGAATATTGACCTCATATTCGTCATGTACAGGTCTATTTCAGGTAGATACAAGTTTTTTTCGGAGAAATTCCAAGTAGTTTCGAAGCCGGTCCGAAAGGTGATACTAAAATAATAAAAGTTTTTTATTGAATATTAGGATTTTTCACCACCACGATATTCAATTAGTTTTTGTGAAATTACTCCAGCAGTTTATTATAATTATTAAACAAAGATTTAAACAAAGATTTGATCCAGTTGGATTCGAACCAACGTGCTCCAGCAAACTGTGGCAGACGCAATGCCAACTACGCCACGGAACGAACCAACGGATCTCACAAATTATTCCATGTATTTGTTGCAGATCTTTGTTTCGGTTTTTGACGCCTTTTTTGCCGTAGCGCCATCTGTGAGAAATCAATGAAAATATTATACACGTAAGTATAATTATATTAATATAAGTCGGTAAGTTTAAGTGGCAGTTGGCCGGACATGTCTGCAGGAGAGCTGATGGCCAATGGAGCAAGCTTTTTGTAGAGTAGTGTAGCGACCATGGCGATGGAAACTAACTAACTAATTTATATTTTAATTAAGGTATTCAGTCAAGAATAGAAGTGTATACAGTCAACTTAAGTATAAGAAGCTTCAATAAACGGGAGATTAGGAGTTTCATTGAAGTGAAGACTGGTCCGTTTTGGGACGGATTCAGCCGGGATCCTTCCTTCCTTCTTTCAGAGTTAAAGATTGGGCTGTCCATTCTCTCTGCTACGATCTTAAGAAGACGGTTGATTCTGCCCCTCACCTTGACCAACAGGGATGCCACTCTCTTGCAATCCCTGAGGTGCTACAGTGTTAAGGCAGCAGTGGGCCCCTGTGGTTGTTGTGGAATTGGAACTTTTTAAAGTCCAGCAGTGGATGAGTGTAAGCTAATGATGATTATTGAACTTTATTAAAAGAAAACATTTTTAAGAACGCAAGCGGAAAGGTTCAAGTGTAAATTCGAGCTAGTGCTGCACCAACTCGATTCTAAGGATACAAAGTTGTTTTTGTAAACTAATACACAATTTTTAACACGCACTTTAAACTGGGTGCGTTCCATCCACAACTGCAAAGAGCAGCAGCATTCGGAATATTCCACTACAACGATGTTCAGGGGATAATAAAATCTCCAGCATAACTATCATTCAAACAAACTACACCTAAACGTGGAAACCTCGACAAGCATTCTACATACTGAACGATAGGTCGTAGAACAATAGAGACGAGATTTCACCTGTAGCAAAATTTTTTCAATAAATTGATTATATAACGGATAGATCAACTGCCTCCGTAGCCGAACGGTTACCATGCCACGCAGAGGTC
>NW_020653601.1:901902-932007 GCF_003589595.1 Hyposmocoma kahamanoa | reverse complement strand
GTACGTAGCCTAGAAATTAAAATCATAGGTACATAGGTACTAACCGCTACAGGGATTTGAACCGTGTTAACTTCACCAGTAAGGACACTACCATTCTCCTAGTGTTTTTTTTTTATATCAAGTGACGGGCCGAACAAGTCGTGTGCCTATGGTAAGCTACACGCCTGTTCATAACAGTTGCAGTATCACTTAGGCTTTCAATCGCAAAGATCCGAGGGTACTGTCACTGCCCTCGTCACCCTGAGACACAAGCACCATTACCCTTTAAAACCGGAACACAGTAATACTTACATTACTGCTTCGCGGAAGAAATAGGTAAGGTGGCAGTACTTCTCTGCACAAGAAGCTTTAACCGCTAATTTCTTTTACAAAAAGCAACACCTAAAATTTCAAATTTATTCTTCTCAGGGCATCGAGGGTTTAACTGCCTCCGAGGCCGAACGGTTACCATGCTGGTCTGCCATGAATAGGTCTCGGGTTCCGTTCGCGGGTCGGGAGAAATATTTGTATGGCCTACATTTATTTCTCTAGTGGCTTTGTGTGTAATTTGTAATTGTCCATGAGTGTCCATCACACCCGCGACGCGGGATTTGCCTAGTGCGAGGCTATGAGTGTCAAAACAAAAAATCAATGAGATCATTTTTTACAGTTCAAAGAGACGATACGAACAAGCCGTGTGGTAAATACGCCGTGACCAGGTTCACAGCAGTAAAACAGAAAACTTCCGGTCCACAAATTTATTTGAAGTCTGGTTAAGAAGAAATGGTAACAAAGAAGTGAGGCTGTAACAATAAAAAGGTATATATATAGTATATATAGAAAATCTGGTACATTATTATAAAACACTACACTTCCTAACTTGATGAAAACGATACTAATTAGATATTTACACCTAAAAGGGCCGAGTTATACTGAATTACAGATACGTATTCATAGGTACATGATAAGGCTGTAGACTGTTATACACTTATTAGAATTGACACATGATTTAGATTATATTGTAATGATTATAACTTAGTAAAAGAATCGAAATTAGACACAATTGATTTTAAATAGCTCCGTCCGCTGGCGCTGTCGCGATCGGGCAGGGAGTGACGATGGAAATAAACAAAATCAGAATGTGAGGCAAAAGAATGGAACAATTCAAAATTTAAATACGAGTGGCCAGGAACCGGAGAAAGGCGATAAAAAGGTGGAATGACGATGCAAGGAGGTCACATCGTCACACGCCTATCCACGACTATTGCAGTGCCACATAGAGCTTTTAATCGCAAAGATCTTAGGGGCACTGCCACTGTGCTCGTCACCCAGAGACATAAGTTGACAAGTCCCATGTTATGTTCAGTGTTGAAGTGTAATTTGCTACCTATGAAAAGATTATTTGAGTTTGGAATATTACACATTATGATTTTGGAGGAAGGTTGAACAGCAGTCGTTTTCCCTATAAATTGCAAGAATTATAATTTATTTTAGTTAATGCTTGTTACGATATTTTGTTACTCGTGGGCGACTAAAGTTACTACTATACAGTGGAAGCCCTAAAAACTCACAACTCTCCGGGTTCAACCTACACGAAAATCGATAATGTACGAGTCGCCGTTACGGAGATGACTTTAACTTGTAAATTGATAATATAGTAACTTCTGGAGTGGCTTGTAGGCTTCTTTGTGCAAAACCACAGCCAGGTTAAAGTAGATGTTACACCCAGATTTGTTTGAAACTACTCTACCGTGTAAAATCAAAAACAGTATTTTGAGAAAAAGGTGCGTAGAGCATTTATCGATTTTTTGTATTTTTCAAGTTAATAACATAAAAATAAATTAGATATTTAAAGAAATCTATCTAGCCATTATAATTTTACTTTGGAAAGTAAGTTATTTGTATTGAGAAATTATTTATATTGATAGCCGAAAGATTCTTGATGTTATGAAATTACGAAGCACTGTATTGAACCTTGCAGTGTTTCGGTTTGACACGGAAGAATGTCGCTTTTTATTATTAAAATCTGAGTCGCGTGAAATGTAAGTAAACTGAGAGTTTCAAATAATTCAAATTAAAATAATCGTTTATTCCACAGGTAAAAATTTGACACTTGAAAACGTCATTTTTTAAGCTACTGCTCGTTCACTACGCTGACCTCCCTGAGAAGAACGAGCAAGAAACTCTAGGGATTGCTCTTTTCAAATAAACTTAAATGCTAAGGAATACACTTTGAATCATAATTGTGTGGAATCTAGACTCTTGTTCTCTTTCCATACATCTGTATCTAACACATACTCTTCAATATTGTAATATGACTTTTCAATTAAAATACTTTTTGTGTAAGTTTTAAGCTTAGTAAATGATAATCTTAATTTGTATACGTTTTTACAATAAGATTCCGGAGAATAAAAGAATCGTTTACCGTTTAGTTCTAAGGCTAATAATATGGATATCTTTTTTCTTAATACGAAATATTTGAGCCAATTAATTTAGCTTCGTTCGCGGTTTAGCTTGCACATTACGGTAAGGTATTTATTAATTTATTTATATAAATAAATAATACACCGCGTTTGTAAAAAAATGTCCACAAACAGTCTTACGATGGGAGCACTTTCAATTACAGGTAACGACAACTTTCATAATGACAAGTGTTGACGCAGGAAGGTAGTTCTGCGAAAACTAAACAACTTTGACAATACTTGTACGACTTATAGTTGGGTGAGATAATGTTTAGATTAATTATGTAATTTTGTTTGAAACAGTGGAACGTGTTATGAGCTGTATTGTACAACTATTTTTTTTAACGTCTCTCTGCAGTCGGAATTCTTCTCGGAATTCCGAACCCTTTCCATTGTCTATAGTAATTTTAATTCAGAAGTTTATGCCTTTTGTAATAACATTTAGTCCAACACATGGACTGCATGTTAGCCGTTAATGCGCGCTGTCATGATAAACTTTTTTTATATAATACCAAATCAAGAGATAAACAAGTCGTTCATCTGGTGGTAAGCAACACGCCTGTCCATAACAGTTGCATGCACATGTCCCGCTTTGAGGGGGACAGTCCCCTTTTAAGCTTCGAGTCTCGCTGTCCCCAAAATACACACGTAACATTAAATTTTTTTTAAATGGCACCAATGAGACAAATTACATAAACCAGGGTTGTCAGACTACTCAAGATCTCTTTCTGTTCGATTTTTCATCATTGAACATTGTTAATTTTTATGTTTTAATTTGTTTAATCATTTAACATTTCGTTACTATCACAAGCTTGTGATTTATTTTTAAAACAATTATAAATTTACTGGCGTCCCGCTCTGAGGTTATGGTCACATTGGGTATGCACTAAATGCAAAGGGCACCTGATGGAAATCCGACGATAGCCGAAAAGCGACGAAGATGCCCGAGTGATATTAAGAAAATATATTCACTGAATGTCAAAATTGATGGTTATAAACTTAATATATTAATAGTTCGACCGGGAATGCAGAGAAATGCTACAGCGATCCACTAAACAACTTATTGGTATCTGAGCTCAGAAAGGGCAATATAGATATCGATCAGTGCTTCTCTAAGGCTGCTAACAGACTGACTGCATGTTCGCAGTTAATGCGTGAAGTCGTAATCATCTTCATGCAGGCGAGAACTCGACTGCGTGAAGTCGATAACGACTTCACGCCTTAACTGCTTGCAGATGAAAGCGACTTTTTTAAATTAAATGTACTTGCTCTTGACCACTGCCTAGCTCTGGAGCAAACATAGGACCTGCGGTGGAACGAGCTCGCCCAGAAGATGCCTATTCAGTCGCACTTTAAAGGTACCCGGGTTGTCTGAGTTCGGAAACACAGTCGCAGGCAGAGAATTCCATTCCTGGGTTGTGTGCATAATAAAAGATGATAAAAAGCGCTTAGTCCGCTCGAAGATAATATCGACAAAGTAAGGATGATAACCCGCTGTACGTCTGGATGTCCGATGGTAAAAGAATGAGCGGAATGAGCTGACGGAGTTCATGGGCACACTCACCGAAATATATTCTGTAGAAAACCGACAGTCAATCTGTTAGCACCCTTAATCTATGTAGTTATATTAAAATATGTGTAAAGAAATGATTTACGTAGATTGACATTGGCATGGGACAGGGCGTGAGACAGGGAGATGTGATATCTCCGAAAATGTTCACTGCTGCGTTGGAGGATATTTTCAAGCTTCTGGACTGGAAAGGACTTGGCATCAACATCAATGGCGAGTACCAAACACACCTTCGATTTGCCGATGATATAGTTCTTATGGCTGAGATCTTGGGAGACCTGAACACAATGCTCAAAGATCTCAGTAGTGTTATGAAAGAGTGAATCTTAAGACGAACATGGACAAGACGAAGATCATGTCGAATGTCCATATTGTAACCGCTCCAGTTAAAATTGGGAGCATTACACTCGAAGTTGTTGACCATTACGTACACCTGGGGCAGACAGTCCAGTAAGGTAAGTCCAACTTTGAGAAAGAGATTTCTCGTTGAATCTAGCTCGGATGGGCAGCGTTTGGGAAACAAAAAATCTTTGCGTCCAAATTATCTCAATGTCTCAAGACGAAAGTCTTTGACCAGTGTGTGTTGCCAGTGATCACATATGGATCAGAAATGTGGTCCCTCACTATGGGCCTCATAAGAAGGCTTAAGGTCAATCAGCGGGCAATGGAGAGAGCGATGCTCGGTATCTCCCTACGTGATGGAATCAGAAATGAAGAAATCCGTAGGAGAACTACGGTAACCGACATAGCTCGAAGAATTACTCAGCTGAAGTGGCAGTGGGCGGGACACGTAGCTAGGAGAACCGATGGCCGTTGGGGCGGAAAAATTCTTCAATGGGACCGCGCACCGGACGACGCTCAGTGGGTAGGCCCCCCACCAGCTGGACCGACGATCTGGTGGAGGTCGCGGGAAGCCGATGGACGCGGGCTGCGCATGATCGTCGTGGAGATCGTTGGGGGAGGCCTATGCCCAGCAGTGGGCGTCGTATAGCTGAATGATAATGATGATGAGATTGACATTGGATGGAGATAAGAAAGATAGACCTCGATGTACATAACTCGATCAGATTGGGAGTGTCCTTAAAACAGGCTAGGTTAAAAGCAAGAATAAACTGGCAAATGAAGTGACTGATGTGAGTGGAATACATTATCTCTGCCTGGTGAGAGACAGGTGTGATAATATGTACGTTGTAAAAAACCGACCTCAAGTTCGTTTAATTACATCTATTTGCTAAGTTTTAATGACATCGGTTACCGCTAAGCGTGCGAAACAGGATTCAACCCATAGCACAAATCGAGTTACCGCGTAACGTACATATAAAAAATATAGTCATATTAAGAATCCTTCTTTTTTTTTGAAGTCGGTAAAAAAGAACAAGATCGATCGTTCTACGAAATGTCAAGCGCTGTAAATTAAATTACTCAAAGCTTTCTTCGTACGATCTCATTTCCTTGAGCTTGTAGACTCTAAGTGATATCCCAACAAGGTTCTTTTTTGCATATTTTCTATCAACAACGAGTCTACGTTTTAAGGCGCTATAACGCTAAAAAGGCTTCATATTGTGCAATGCAACTAGCAATAATAAGGCCAAAGTTAACACACAAGTCTAATTTGCTCTCCGTTGTCACACCCATGTCTCTTAGGCTGTCAATTTCGCCGAACTGAGTATTCGATTTTATGTTGGAGTTAGTGCGTGTACTTAATTTGAATATATTTTTAGATCTTCAAAAATGTGTATTTATAATTGTAACTTTATCATTGAAAAAAATAAACAGACCTCAAAAGTTTGCTTATCAGCTTTTTTCCATTTCCATGGAATCTCGTCAGATTCTCACTTCTTGGTGGCAATGGACTGTTACGGACTCTTTCGTACATTTTATATTTTCTTTTCTGATTGTCATGGTTACGGTGATTTGTTGATTACACGTATTGTGTCTAGTCAAAAGTCGACTTTTATTTATGGAAAATATTTAGTAATTTGTGATAGCCAAAACGAACCCGGAACAGCATTAGGGACCACCTCGAGGGTATACCCTTTCAAACGAAAGAAGAATTTTCAAAATTGGTGCGCAATCGATGGAGAAATTGGTGAATACACGGACATGCCTATAAAATTTGAGGATTTCCTTCGATTTTCATGGGATCTCCTCGTCTGATTCTGACTTAGTGACAATGGGACCACCACGAGATTGTATCCTTTCAAACAAAGAAAACAATTTTCGAAATAGTTCCACAATTGACGCTGATATCTGAAAACATACCTACAACCGAACGTATAACACCTCCTTTTTTTGAAGTCGGTTAAAAACTCAAAGGAAAGTCACTGGAAAACACACAGTAATACTTGGAATCCATTTCTTCCCTTTTTTGTACCAAAATATCGTGGACTCTAGTGGCGTAATTAGTAATAACAAAATTAAAATATCAGTACAATGACTTTTAAAACAAATACTTATAATAATATAGGGGTTAAAGTATGAAATTGCCGTTTCGCACTGAAAAATTAAAACAATTTTTTTTAAGATTAAATATATTTGTTTAATCAAAGTTTTTTCCCTTGTTGTCTATACATTTCTGCCATGTAATCGGAAGGTCATTTAAACCTTTGCGATAGAAGTCTGGAGACCTGGACTCCACAGCTGTATGAAGGGATTTTTGTACTGCTTCCTGGGAATTTTATTTCCATACAAAAAAAAATCAAATTGCGGGAAAAAATGGTAGTCGGTCGGGGCAAGGTCCGACGAATATGTAGGATGATGGATAATTTATATCTGCAGGTCTTGTAGTAGTAAAACTGTTTCTCAAGCAGTGTGAGGTGTTGCGTTATCATAGAGCAATAACGGTGAAGCTGTTTTGCTGCGAGTTCCGTCGTCATTATTCAAACGCCATATGTCATATTGTGGGTATGCTAACATTAAACCATGACGTTTCGTGGTAGTTTGATACGGATCGGCTTCCATCATTACCTTCAATTCAACGTTATTTACATTTATGACTGGTCTTCCTCGTGGTTCTTTCTTCAAGTCGTAATTTGCCCTATTGCCGGCGTTTGCCGTATTTGCGTATGCCGTATCCTCTCCAAATACAGCTTTGACAGTTTCTGCTACGTTAACTCCATGTGGAAATTCGTATTCGAAAATTAGGTACTCAGATTTTCGCTGTATCTGTCTTCACGTTAAAAGCTGAATGTAAAAACAATTGAAAGTCGAACAATCAAATATCATGTTTTTTAAGTTAAGCATGTTTTACTTTTCGTGTGAAAAACGTTTCACTCTGAAATCGGACACCATACAGGTTTAATTTTAATTTAAAGTGGCCAGTAAAATAAATCGGCAATTTCATATTTAAACCCCTATTATTACCTAATATTATTATTAGAATTCATATAATAACAGGACCAAACTTAAAGATGTCATGGCTGTCGTTGCGAAGAAAAGGTGGGTGTGGGCGGGGCTCATTGCAAGAATGGATGAGAGGCGCTATACAAGGCGAGTCCTTGAGGGGGACCCAGAGCGGACATCAGAGAGCGCGGCAGACCATCGCAGCGCTGCGCTGGATGGACGATGACACGGAGGTCGGGTCTGGATGGGTCGGGCACAAGATTGCCAAGAGTGGAAGAAGTGGGAAGAGGCCTACATCCAAGATTGGATAACAAAACTGCGCCATGATTATGATGAAGTTGATGACTTCTAATAAACAAAACAAAATACTTGCATCCTACGCCTTCGGTGTTTATATAACGTTATATAATCTCAGTGTTTAATAATTGACAGATTAAATCATTATAATTGAACGTTACGACCATTGACTTACAAATAAATGGACGACGGGTCTAATACAAAAACCACTAAAAAAATGTCCCAAGTCAACCTATTTAAACGTAGTGACATGTAAAGGAATATGAAAAAGCTAAAACGTTGAATTTTAATTGTAATGTCATCGCAGTACTGTCTAATTTTGCTTGCTTCGCTGTCAGTCGAACAAACGAAGACTAAAGCGTGAATGACGCTCTGTATACGATGTGAACGCCCTATAAGTTCGGACACTTTTTAGCACGGACCCGACGTCCGTATAATTGTAATTCAATGACTGAATTACTTACGTGATAAAGCTCAAAAAATAAGACGTTCTTTTTTTGAAGCTCATTAGAATTCTGTGTACAGACTTTGAAGAGCGCCTTTGTGATATGGTTTATGAAAGTGTAATTGACCAATTGAAATGCAGGTGCAGATTTTTTCAACGACTGAAACAAGTGGAAATCTGAAAAGGCTATATATCGAGCGAATACAGTGGATGAGGTAACATTATCCTAACCAAAGTGCAATAGTTTTTAACGGCTAATTACTCCACGGAAAACACAACAACTCTCGAACGCAGCGAGTTGCCTGTGTGGCTGTATTGCATTGTTTGAGATACGGGTGGTGCCGCATTATGTTGTTTTTAGTTTCGTTGTTGTACCTATATGTCTATAATTGTACCAGTTTGCCGGGTTATCTTTTTGTTTTGTTTAGAGTATATTTAGGGAACTATAGGTATAGACATTGAACTTATTTTTTTACGACTGTTAATGTGTTTTTTGTCATACGTGTGACTGTTTGTCCCTCAATAAAAAAAAAAATACGACATCTTTATGATTTAGCACTTCCGGGTATTTTTCATAAATTGCACTGAATTATTATTTTTAAAATAACCATAGTCCATATAGCACTTAATTTTTTTACAAGTTACGCGGATTATGATTTTTGGGCAAACCATTAAATATTGCAGATTCTGGAGAGCTCTTCTCTATTGCTTTTACATCGCCTTGTTGTATAGTCTGTGATGACGACAACCAAAGAATGGGCATAGTCATCTAATGTAGCTGGGCATCATTACTCCAAGGCATAGTTGATGTTACTTTGTTTAAAACCATGAAAAATTTTTTTTCAATAGTCCCGTATTAGGGAAACCCTGTATCGCGGGTGTAATGGACATACACATAGGCAACTACAAATTACACCCAAATTCACGAGAGAAATAAATGAAAGCCGTTCAAATATTTCTCCTGGCCCGGGGATCGAACCCGGGACCTCTGAGTGGCAGATCAGCATGAAAACCGTTCGGATACGGAAGCAGTTATATATGTAGGTATCTATTAAAAACGTTCAAGGATATAAAAGTATTAAACTTAGTGAATGGGTTTAGTTTATATTAGTTTTTCCTTCTTGTTATTAAGAAAGAAACAATCTCGAGGCACTTAGCGATGTTCTAGTGGACTACCTACATATATTTCTGCGTATAGAAACAGAGCAACAGTGGAGCCATGAACTTATTACACGGCCCTTGCGTGCTTCTCTAGAGGCGAGGCGCTCATTGTCCAATGAGTGGCTGCCCGTATTGTGTAACTTTGCTAGTGTACTTGTGGACTGCAGCCCTACACCAAGATACAAGATCTACATTGGCCTGTGGCCACAGGCTTGTCGGCAGCTTGCTTGTCGGCTTTATTCGATTACATGTATTTGCCAACTTTTATTAGAGGCAGTTTACAGAAAGTGCGCGAAACCGGATTCATCCCCTAGTTTGCCACCCTTAGAGGTGGAATATTTTCTTCAAATTAAAATGGGACCTATACTGAGGTACCCTCTTTCCAATAAAAACAAGAATCGGTTCACAAATGCTGGAGTTATCGCGTAACACACAAAACAACATACAGTCGAATCGAGAACCTTCTCCTTTTTGAAGTCGGTTAAAAAGAGATCACCAGTAATTTTAATAGTACTAAAACGTAATATAGTGATTTATATCATTCGTTTTTTTGCGATCACCAATTTACATGAAAAATATTGTTTTATGCATATATTTTCTTGTCAGGAAACTTATACTTAAAAGTAGAACGTATAAGATTTGATGAAGACAGTAATGTTATTAGCAATGAGTGGATCTACATTTTCACCAGCCGCCAATCATGTCCGGTAACTTCTTCAGCTCAAAAGGCTTTTTGCTCTAACGAGTCATGGTCCTTATAATAAACATCTTTTTTGTTTTATTTATTTCGTGACCTGCAGAGCCCTTTATGCAGAGCTTGGAGGGGAAGAAAACGACCGTCATACCCTCCTACAATTCTTCGGCGTGGCCAACTACAAGGCGAAGTACATACTTTGGAGTCAAGGTGCTGAGTGCCGAGGAGGGTGCTGAGTTTCTTTGAGGAGCTCGTGTGACACTAATGTCCGTTCACATTGTAATATCAGTGTTTTGAAGTCCACTTCAGCACGAATGGATGCCACATATAATTTTAACCCATAGTTACGGTCAAAGTCGTTTATTCCAGAGGTAAAATAAATTTACACTTGGAAACATCACTTTTAAGCTACGCTGACTTCCCTGAGAAGAACGAGCAAGAAACTCTAAGTTGCTCTTTTCAAATAAATTTAAACGCTATGGAATACACTTTGAAACAAATTTGTATGGAATCTAGAGTCATGTCGTCTTTACATATATTTTTATCTAACATGTAGTCTTCAATTTTGTAATATGAATTTTTAATGTAGGTTTTGAACTCAGGAAATGGTAATGCTCCGGAATCTTATTATAAGAACGTATACAGTTCCCCATAAAAGAGTCGTTTACCTTGGTTAAACGAAATCGTGGTACCATGAGATTGGACTTAGCTCTAAGGTTAATATTACGGATATTTTCCTTCTTAATGAAATTATGTATATTTTTAACAAGGTTACACATGATACAATATAGAATCAAAGTAACCTTACGCAAAATAGATTACTTTAATAATAATACATGAATTAGATAATACCTTCTTAACGTACGCACTGTTTGTGTTGAACAAATCAAAATCGTAAAGAACAGAAACTTTGTTAAAATTATTGCTCGCACGCCATATAAACGAATTCCGTTTATAATTTTGTAAAGCGACAGCTAAATGAATTAACGACTCGTTACGCAAATGCTTAGCTGGAACCCTTAAGTGAATCTCAGGCAGAAGCCCGAAGAAGAATTATTGTTGAATTTAATTTAATTTTTATTTTTATAATTTCGAATACAAAACACGCATGTCAATTCAATTATACAATGTGAGATATACAAAATTATATACAAATTGCCTGTTAACACAAGGGCGCAACAGGTCCATGGTAATGACCCAAAATATTCTATCTCGAGCGAAAAACCGTGCCCAGTAATACGACAAAATACTGGAGTTAAGTTCATAATATATTTTTAAAAAGCGAATAAATGTCTTTTCCCTCGTAAACAGCCGAAAGATTCTCGTTGTTATAAAATTACAATACATTGTATTGAACCTTGCAGTGTTTTGGTTGTACACGATAGAATGTCGTTTTTTAACCGACTGCAAAAAAGAAGGAAGTTCTCAATTCGACTGTGTTTTTTTTTTCTATGTACAAACTTAAATGTTACGCGATAACTCCAGCAGTTTCTTTTTGTATTGGAAAGAGGGTACCTCTGCAGCGGTTCCATTCGAATGTGAAGAAAATATTCCACCGCTAAGGGTGACAAACTAGGGGATGAATGACTGTTGAGGTCGTTTTTTTTTAGTACTCTGTTTTTATTTATTTATGAAAACATTTCATGATTTTAAGCTTAATATTTTAACTTAATATTTTTTCACTTACCACGGCCTCTTGCATGGAAAAGAAGTTTATTCGTTTTTCAATAAAAATAACTTACTTTCCAAAGTAAAATTATAATGGCTATAGATAGATTTATTTAATATCTAATGTATAAAGTAAGTTAAATGTATCTTTTTATGTTATTAATATCAAAAATTACAAAAAACCGAAATATCCTTTCCGAAGCTTTTTCTCAAAATGCTCTTTTTAATATTATAATAGTTTTAGTTTGACACGGTAACGTAAAATAGATAAGCAAACATTTGGGATCAATTTTTTTTATTATCTGACCATATTATCATGCTTATTGACATATCCAATGTCTGTCACAAGGAACTGTGTGCTTATCATTATTTTAACTTCTATTATGTTGTAATATAAGCTCTTTGTACCCTTTAAGATAAAACGAAATGTTAATACATAGCTATGTTTATATATAATGTATGATTATGCGTCTAAATGACTTCTTCGTTCGCCAAAACCCGTTCGAAGCCTTTGGAGTCCTAATTTGGAATTACGAAAGGCCACCTGCGCTGTGTAACGAACCGTCTGCAAAAACGAGGTCAAGCGCGAAGATACAACCTTCCCTTATTTCCGTCCCTCACTAATATACTGACCGTACCCTATTGCAAGGTGGGAATACAATGCGTTTAAAGCCATATAAAATTGATTATATCAAGCCTGTATTTCAGTAATGTAAATACAGATCACGGATTAGCGCTTGGTTGGTTTCCTCATTCGTAAAATACATGCCCGTGTATTGTTCACCTGGGCCCTTTTTAATGGGCAAACGGAACAAAAGAAAAACAGAAACAAAATATGAGACTAATACCAAATGCGTCGGATTATAAATTTGCTCATAAATGGTATGATTGCATGGTGGCTAACTTGATTATAATGCCCCAAATAAAACCCATGGACCTTTTTTCTTTCCATTACAGCCATGGTCGGTAAGGAGTTTTTTTTTTATTTGTAGCACGACATACTTCCTTGCATAGGTCAGCATCAAGTTCAAGCAAGGAGGTTACTTAAGTTCAAAATTAAAAATGTTATCTAAACATAAATTAAATTGCAATTCACCCACGTACTACTTAAATACTCATTATTAAGAATTTCTTATAATTGATTTTAATTATTTTCTCTATAAAAATTTACTGAATTTTTTAAATAATCTATCATGGCTGTATGCGTGTTTGCTTTTTACAATGTTTTATTTCGAGTTGTAATATCTATGGAAGAATTAAAAAAAAGAAAACAAAGCAAAAAACCCACCATTTGCCAAATCCATAAATTGTTGCGTTGTGAACCATATTTATATTGTATTTATTTCCTTGTATTTATTATATTTATTTCATCACAATAAAAAAACATTGTTGCATCACAGACGGTAAAAAATACAAAGCTCGGGTTATTATAGCCCTCAGCCTTTGACTTCGGGCTTCTAATATACCCTCGTTAGTGATTTCTTATTTTTTCTCCATAGTACTCAATGTACTATTAGAGAATGTATGGAATATTCTAAGTTTAAATGTGCTGTAATTCGCTGATGTTTTCCAAAATATTCCAAGCAAGAGCTATAAGCGTATATTAACGTAAATAGCCGGAAACTTCCCACATATTTACGACTTCATCTAAAATTAGGAATTCTAATCGCTTCCGATGTTCCCGATCGACGACACAAATTGGAGCCAGCTTGTGCCGAGATTTGATTGCGCCACTCCTAAAGTAACATCCCGTTGAGTAGATATGAATGTCGTGGCCCTTATTTCGTGCCACGCTTACATGTTTGATAAGAATTTGGTGCAAGTTAGTAAATTGGCAAATTTACTATTACGTAACTAATCAACTAAACATAAAGTGAGTCACCGGTGGAGAAGGGAGAAAAACTGTTTGGCTAGATCCAATGGTTTAGGTATTTACTGTTAAATAATGATAGCACAAAAAATATGCGACACACCAAACCGTCCAGTTACACGACCCAAAAGTTCTCGTGCGGCCACCGCTCGGTTACTGCCCAGTTACCACGCATTCACGTACATCAATGGCGAATCTGAATTCTATTTACTAGGCAACAACATTTAAATTCCTCGGAAGGGTGCGTTTACTCGACAGGAATTTCAACGCGCTCAAGCCGCGCGGCCGCCGCAAAGCGACCGCTTGTCATGGCAAAATACGCTCTATCCATTTAGATTTTACGTTTTAACTTAAATGAGCGTACAAAGCGCGCGAGCGAGACTGGCTTGTCTTTAAATTAAATAGAATTCAGATTGGCCATGAATATACGTGAAAATTTGGTAACTGGGCGGGTAACCGTGCAAAAACTTTCGCTTTGTGTAACTGGGCGCCAATAATACAACCGCGCAGCCACGGGGACGCCGCGTATACCAAAGACAAGTCAGCCTCTCATTTGTGTTAAAACCTAAAAGCTAAATAAATAGAGCGTATTTTGCCATGACAGTTCCATGCCAGCAGCTCTAAACGCGTGCACGCGGTCTCCGCGCGGTGCTAATTTTGTTACACGATGAGATGTACGTCACCCTATTATATAAAAACCTGAAAACAGGCTCAAATAAAATTAAAAAAGGAAACGAAAGACAAAAGCGAATAATATTATGATAAAACATCTTATTTATATTATTCTTAGTTTTTATATGGAGATATTTCTCTTTAAGAGACCTACTAAATTGCCCAATGGATTCGCCTAACGTTACCCCGTCAGTCGCTATCGGGCTCTTGTCGACGACAGAGCTGTGACAAATTTTCTCCGCCTGTTCCTGTTTTATTGTTGTTAATTTTCAGAGTCCGGGTCGCGAGACGCAAGGGGCGGTCCCCCACACCTCACATTCCAAAATGTAGGCTCGTATTGAAATACAAAATTAAGTTCAAGGCAACTGCGGATTTTTTTGTGCAATATTTTGCTTTTAGGTCACGCGAACTTGCTCACAAAATTGCTTATTGGTATTGCAACAGTTGCAGTGCCATTCAGAGCTTCAAATTGCAAATATCTGAGGGGCACTGCCACTGCACCCGTCAACCTTAGATAGAAAGTTGACAAGTCTGACATTCCCATAGGACCACCTGCACTTTTACCCTTCAATACTGGAACGCAGTAATGGTTACATTACTGTTTAGCGCCAGAAACCGATATCGGCAACAGTACTTCCTCGAACGAAATCTTTCACAAGGAGTTCTTTTTTTATATAAAATATAAATGCACATTTGCCCTCAATCTCACCTGATGGAAAGTGACGATGAGGTTGGCAATGAAGCATGCACACCTAAATAATGCCTATTTATTCTCGCCTTAAAAAGGCTCAAGTTATAACGTTCAGGGAACAAGTCTGCAGGCAGGGAATTCCACTCCAATGTCCGTTCTCCATATAAATGTGAAATCGTAACGCTTCGTGCGAATCTTTGGAATATCCACAACATAGGAGTGGAACCCAAGCTTACACCTAGTCCTCCGGTGATGAAAAGGGGGAGGCGGAATTAATTCGTGTAATACCATTGCATAGTCTCCGTGATTTATTATGTAAAATATTGATAAGCAGGCAACTTTACGGCTGTGGTCAAGGCTCTGCAGCTTCGCCTCAACTAATTCCGAGTCACCTATAGGCCTCTTGGCAAGGTTGTCAATTAAATCCAAGGTAGTCAGTTGGTATGTAGCAGAGCCATCGTACAGGTGGCAGCAGTACTCCATGCACGACCGGACTTATGCTTGGTACAGCTGAAGGAACTATCCCGTTGTAAAGTAACGCCTCATCCTGGAAAGGATGCCAAGTTTCCTTGCTGCATTTTTGATCATGGATTCAATATATATGCCGAAGTTCAAATTGGACGACAGGTCCATTCCAAGTAACTGGAGACAGTTGGTCTATCAGTATAGATATATCACGAAAAGTCGGAGTCAGCTCAAAGGAACTCCGTTTTGTGAAGACTAGACAGGCCTGCGTAGCCCTACTGCTATTGAATACCTACTGTATTCCATATTGTTTCTTTTTTTCTTGGACCCAACCTAAAAAAATAGGCGAGACGTAGACTTCCGACATGTCACGGGCTAAAATTAGGGGTGGAACGCGCGAGTGTCACGCTTTCGATATTTACCTAACGACATTCAATGTTTACTTTGTTTTAAAGGCAGTTTATGTTATCTTAACAGCCACGCTCAGTTATGGAACTAGCGTCGTATTTAAGCTTGTCACGCTTAATTCAACCGCATATCTACTAGCTAAGCGTGTCGGTTTAACATAACACAATCTCGAATAGTGGCGCGATAGCGATTACTGTACTTGTAAATTTATAATACAATACAGAGAAACGTAGCAACTATATTAGATTTGACTGTACCGTCTAGTCCCTGCACCCCTGTGACCTTGATGTTACTTATGATAATGCACTTGGTCACCTGGTCAATGACAAGGAAACAGAATGATGGAATGATGATGAATCTGCAGGTCGATTAATGTTCACAATTTTTCCTCAACTCCTCAAAAGTCCTCAACTGGCCTACCAAGGTCGCGAATAAAGACCTAACAGAACGAAAGAAAGACTTAAAAGTTAACAGTACTTCCCTGGACGAACTATTCCACAAGGAGCTCGCTCTGCTACAACTAATGTTAACTATTAGGATATAATGAGTTGAAATGATGATGAAAGTAATGGATGTGGTGAAAAAGCTTATCCAAGATTATTGATAGGACCAGGAAAGATAAAGGGTTTATTTATGTCCCTTGTACAATCCTCTCTCACAAAATATGTTTTGTGTCTCATTCAAAGTGCTCATTAATGATCAAAATCATCTTTATGGAAATTTAAGTAAACAAGAAGACAAGACAAATATATCAAACATCAACACACATAAATAAACTGTAACTGCTTATGGCGTGGACGCATTATATTTTAAAGCACAATTAGTAAACCGCTAAAAAAGGTTGAATTATGATAACAGTGTTCATATGAACCGCTGGGCACATAATGACAGAACGTCAAAAAGAAATCAAAAGACGATTGAAATCATTCATTTTGTAATGCAACGTTTTAATATATTGCGAAAATAAATATAAATAAATCGATACCTGCAATGACACTACTACGACTACGCCGACTTTATTTTTGGTCATTTTCTGTTATTTTTGAGAATCAAGTTGGTCCAAAAATCAAGTTAGTGTAGTGTTCATTGGAGGTATTGAAATGTTAGACAACATCACAATACGTTGCTCTGATCCCAAAGTAAGTAACTACAGGACTTGTGTTATAGAAATCAGAAACAACGACGGTACCATAAACATCCAGACCCGAAACAATGTAGAAAAATTAGTTGTGACACCATGAAAACCGGTATACACGGAGATGGTCATTTATATGGCCAATGGTTTCCGTTGTTGTCATAATCCAACCGTTTCTATCGTTCGCATAAGTATGTCTATGATAGGGGTCACGTGTAGATTAACCAGAGTAGCCATTCCATACAATCAAAAACAAGCAAGTCCAAAGCAAAACTTGGGACGAAATTGCTGGAACGGGTTATGACTCAGCGACGATAACTATTACCTTTTGTTTTGGCTCCGATTCCTGCATAACTTTTACCTTTCGCGTTTTTCCTTATGTGATCTAAGTTTTGCGGACGACATTTTCGTTTATTAGTCACTTACTACAAATATCACGCATATTATGTTTGACTGTTTTTTTTATCATTCCGTGAAAAACTAAACACCTGATACGAATCGTGCGAATTGTGAATCTTTTAAAAAAATTTAAAAGTAAAAATGGAATTTTGAGGTAAATTATACGTTCCACTGCTGGGAAAGGGTCTCAGGTACCACAAGGCGCAAGACTTGCTTGTCCCTTGTTGTTGTTATGTCGTAGTGGGCTAAATCTTCTCCTGGGAGAACCCCATTCCCCGCAGTGGAACGTAAATTAATTCATACAGTACAACCTATACGACTTGTATAGACGATGGAAAGTGACCACCAAACTTTGGAATGGAACCAATTTTATATATTGACGGACAACTTTTGGATTTCTTTAGTATCTCAAATACTCGTATACTTGAATATGACAAAACATGTCGTGACATGGTAAGCATCCCAAGCGTCGCAGCGAATAATGAGATCCGTAACGAGGGTAGGGCTTTAATGTTTGAGTGTGGGATAAATGCGTAACCGGACAAAAAACGAGAACATTTTTGATCGCTTTATGATATCGTTAACTTCTGGAATACTGACTTAAAATAAGTAAATAATTATTGTTAGAGTAAATATGTATATGAAAATAAACGCATTTTAGTTGTTTAATTGAAACTGAATAAGTATCTGTCGCTTTATCATCATCAATCATTAACCCATAATCTGCTCGTCCCACTGCTAGGTAAGGGTCTCCTCTAAGGCGATGTACAACTCCAATTAAAATAAAACGTCCTGCATTTCTTTGTACTCGTGAAATCTATGGGTCGGATACACGCTGCCGCTGTTCTGTAGTGCTTTGAGCATGTTTGTTGAGACATAGGTGGTTTCGACTAATGGTGCAACAAAATCAAGTCGCTTTTAGTCTAAGAAATGAGATAGTCTTTTCATGTGGTGAACGAACAGTTCCGGTACCTATCCGGATAATAGACGGTGCTGTACGTGCACTCAGAGGGCTCTATTGAGTACCGAATTAAATCTGTGTCAACGGGCTGATTTAAGCCAGGACTTGACTGATAAGGTCCCTGTGGCAGGGGCTATATAATAACATTTAAGTAGTAGTAGTAAGATACAGACTGTCCTTTGATGTGGAAACTTATTCAAAGGACGAAGTCATTGTCAATTATTATATACTAACATAGGCTAAGAGTTGGACCGAATAAGTTGTCTAAAACATGAATAAATAAACAAAATATGGCCACGGCCCGCGGCTTCACAGGTTTTCCAAGGACTGTGAACCTTCATCTACAAGCAGGTTTCTTCACGACTTAAGTTAGGGAGATATAACTAATAGATTAAATATTACTAGTGTACGCGACTTAGAATTAAATCACAGAAACATAAACCACAGACTCGAAACCGTGGACCTGTGAATTGAGAAAAATGCCTCCTGTTACCAGGCTACCATAGCTGAATGACGTTATTGTACCTTATTGCACTAGAAGTACTATAAGAAAAGTTAAAGTGCAAAATAAAAAAATATCCTCAAACAATTTCTTCTCGAAAGTTAAGACTTTGAAAAAACATTCACCGACACGTTTAGCGTCACAACCAAGAATGAGAACGTAAAATAGTAACGTCCATATTTTAATTAACAATAATATTGGATATAAAGTAACAATTAAATTAATATAGTCTTACTACGGAATTGCTTAAATTTATAGTAAAAAATCGAAATTAAACAAAAAATAACTTTTATTACATTTTGTGACAAAGCTGAAAATTAGAGTTAAACTTAGAGGTGGAATATTTACTTCTAATTTAAATAAAACAAATACTGAGGTACCTTCTTTCCAACAAAAGAGAATCATAAAAATCGGTACACAAATGAGTTATTGCGTAACACACATATAAAAAAATTACAGTCGAATTCAGGATTCCGTCCTGTTTTGTGTCGATTAAAAAATAACTGATATATCTAAAAGTAAAAAGTATAATAATAACCGACCAGACTGAAAAAAACCCTTCATTATTTCGAGGATTTTTTAATTACTCTAAGTCACGAGATGAACAAGTGGCGCCGGGCGGTAAGTGACACACCTGTCCGAAACAGTTGTAGCATCAGAGCGCTGCCAAAGCGCTCGTCACCCTGAGACAAGTTGACAAGACCTAAGGGCCTATAATTTTTATTCCGCAATTGAATCTTACTAGTGTTCCGTTAAATGTGCTGGTGTGTGTATTTACAAGTTTGAATAACATTGTAAAAAGAAGAAAATTAAAAAGTGTTTAAAGGAAAACAGTCCGTGGAATAAACAAGAAAAGTCCACTCGACTTCATTACAGCAGGGTAAGCAAAAAACAGTAAAGGTGAAATATAGACTTTGGGGTCAGCTTAATCTGCATTACGAATGAGTCATTTGCATAAAATCAAACTTTGTTTATTTTTATTACATCATCTTCATCATGAGAAGTTCCGTAGAAGAACGAAAATTACCGGCTAGCTCAAAGTATTCGCAAGTTGAAGTGGCATTGGGTAGGTCACATAGCTCGTAGAACTGACGGCCGTTGGGGCAGAAAGGTTCTCGAATGGAGACCACGAACCGGAAGGCGTTCAGTGGGAAGGCCCCCCAACTAGATGGACGGATGACCCGGTAACTGCGGCGGGTAACCGATGGAAGCACGTCGCGTCCGACCGACTAGTCCGGAAATCTTTGAGGGAGGCCTATGTTCTGCAGAGGACGTCTCCCGGCTGATATGATATGATGTAGTAGCAAAGCCCCTTGTGAATGAATACGTCGAGGGAACTATACCTATTTCTGCCGAGCAGTAATGTGAGTGTGCTTTCCGGTTTTGAAGGGTTAGGTGGCTTGTGGGACTTGTCAACTTTGTGATTGTGTGTGGGCCTCAAATCGTTGCTATTTAAAGCTCTGAGTAGCACTGCAACTTCTTTACATAAAAAGTACCCTTTTCAAAGTGACCAACTGACGGGACGAACAAGTCGTGCGCCTGGTGGTAACCGACACGCCTATCCAAAACAGTTACATTCAGAGCTTTAAATCGAAGGAATTTTAGAGGCACTGCCACTGCGCCCGTCACCCTGAGATGTAAGTTGACAAGTCCCATGTGCCTGTAATTTCACCAGCACCTTTATCTTTCAAAACCGTAACGCTGTGATGCGGCGTTGTTGTCAGCAGAAATGGGTATGGTTAGGTTAGGGCAGTACTTCCCTCGGAGTGGCGTTGGCGGTAAGCCTGGATATCGTCAACGCCTTCAACTCCTTGCCCTGGTTGACCGTTAAGGAGGCGTTTGAGTATCGAGTGCCTCCGTACCTGAAGCGAGTTGTCAGGTCCTACCTACGCGACAGGTACATTATGTACCCGGGTCAGGATGGCGCAAGCCATCGCAGAGAGGTCGTGTGTGGGGTTCCGCAGGGGTCTGTCCTTGGACCACTCCTTTTCTCACTCCGTTTCTCGCGTCGTTTCAGAAAACTGAGGCGCTGTGGTTCCACAAACTCCCGCGAGGGAGGGAACCGCCCAGCTTTTCGATTCGCGTTGGTGACGTCGACGTCCAGGTGGGGCAGTACTTAAAATACTTGGGCCACATCCTGGACGGTCGCTGGGATTTTGAGGAGCATTTCCGGCGCCTGGTTCCCCAGATCGATAAGCTGGCGGATGCATTGCACCAGTTGCTGCCCAACCTAACCCTTCGGAGGGAGTTCGCCATTTATACGGTGGGGTGGTGCGAGCAATGCCCTGTATGGGGCACCCGTCTTGTCACACCGACTGACGGGCGTCTGGCGTTGCAGAGCCATGCTCAATGGCGTGCAGCGCCGCATGGCCATAAGGATCGCACGAGGATACTGCACCGTATCCTTTGACGCGGCGACTGTCCTGGCGCGGTTTCCCCCATTGGACATTCTGGCGGAGATGAACGCGCGTATCTACGCGCGCCTCCGCCAGGTGGAGGAAGCTGCGCTGCCGGAAGTGCGGTGGCGAGAAGAGGCGCGAGAGGCTGGAGCCGTGGATCGCGAAGTCCACGGTTGTTGCAGCGCGCCGTCGGCGCGATTGTGCCCAACCTCGAAGTCTGGTTAAGCCAGCGGAAGTGCGTCACCACGTAGAAGTCAAAATAACCTCCCGCTGCCCCCGCGGAAGAGAGGTATCCTTGGAGGATTTCCCCACGCAAAAAAAGGGCAGTACTTCCCTGGACGAACTCTTTCGCGGCGTGTCACTTACCATCAGGCGTAGGATTTGTTCGTCCCGTTATTCGATATGATGACCTCTGTGGCCCAATAATTTTCACCATAAACGCTGGATGAGGAAGCTCCGGGTTCATCAGCTCTTTTCCCAGTTACTTTAATAAGCATTGTAATTTCTTCACGAAAAATAATGAAAAAATGTAGAATTAAAATAAAAACTTAATTAAAACGATGACGACAATTACTGCTCTCATCTTACTTAGCATGTCCAGCAAATTATATATTTAAAAATCTAATTTAATCTACATTAATTAAAACGACTTTTTTTATAGTTAGCCTAGAACCCATCAAAGTAGCAGTTTATTTTGAATGACAAAAAAGCATTTGTATTTCTCTTGCATTTCCGGTTCAGTATTAATGGCGACGAAAGGTAACAGATTGCAGTTTTTATTTAATATGCTCTGTGTTGCCACATGTGTGAGTTGCAATATACCACATTTTCATTTCAGTCGATCGGACAAATGGAAATAAAACAAATATTCATTTTATGACTTAATATATATAACATTTTCACATGTGTACTATTACGTCGGTGTAACAATGTTAGTTTTCTTTAAACTTATCTCTCAGAGATACCTCGGGGCTCTGTTTGCAAATTGCTCTAACAACACTCTTCCTATGAGGTGAAAGATATTTATAACATTTGAATGTTTATTTTAAGCAAATAGTCGTAACCCATAAAAGCAATATTATAATATTATAAAAGCAATATTATTAGAAACAGATATTTAAACTTTTGATCTAGGTTTATAAGTTTCATACAAATGTTATGGATGTTTATAATTTTGTTGTTTATGTGACTGTGGTATATTTCGCAATAATTAACATCAATCAGAAAGTCGTATTTGTGGAGAAAAACGGGAAACGGTTTGTTACCTGTGCAAAGGTCGTAACTTGAGAATACGACTGTATGCGTGGTTTAAACTTTAATTATAATTTTAAACAAGGTGTATGTAAACATATTGCTTTTAGTGACGTTACATTTGACTCATATTACGGGGTCGTATTATTCAATTATTTATTATGAAACCAAAAATAATCCTTTGGAGAATAAAATTAAGTTTCGAAATGAAAAACATTTATTGTTTAACTGAAAAATAAACACAATCTAAATGTTCTTAGTTGTAATTTAAATCTAAATTGTAAACATGAGATCACATTAATTATTATTAAGTCTAGTAGCAAATACAACCTTTTGGCACTAATACTATGATAACAAAATTATAAATGTTAGTACTGAATCTCAAAAAAGAGAATGGTTTTGCTACTGGAATTGGTAACAGTAGAGCTTTTTGTGTTAAAAAGTTCGTCCAAGGAAGTACTGCAACCTTACCTATTTTTGCCGCCGAGCAATAATGTTAGCATTACTGCGATCCGGTTTTGAAGGGTAACGGTGGTGGTGAAATTACATGGGACTTTTGAACTTATGTGTCAGGGTGATGGGATCTGTGGCAGTACCCCTCAGATCTTTGCAATTTAAAGCTCTGACTGGCACTGCAACTGTTATGTGACAGGCGTGTCGCTTACCATCAGACGCACGACTTGTTCGTCGATGTTCATCATATGATCTAATGTTTGTAATTTGGACTTAAATTATAACTCATGATCAGTGAATTGGGTTTCTTACCAAAATGACATTACATTTTATTTTATTTTTTTATTTAAAAATTGCATATATCATATTACTTATTATACGACTACAGAAATTAATCAAATCATTATATTCATCGAAAATGATTGCAAATGGCGTTTATAGTTGTGTTTTGCTGAGAACTAATGTCATTGAGCTTTAGGTTTCCAAATCGTAGCGGTAGTACATGACATTGTTTTGAAGATGAGTAACGGCAACTTCTTTAACCTGGATTCATGTCCGTTTAGAGCTACTACAACGAACTTGTGGAACTTCACTCGTCATGTACAACATTAAGATACCTGAATTCAAACTAATTAATAACTTAGAGTCTGAAAACACCAAGGACACATTAGTAGTTAAAGATATTTCGTTACATGGCGAGTGAAGTTGTATTAAATTTTGCCATGTTAGAATCATCTAAATCTATCTTAGTTGCAAAAGAATAATTGATAATTAATGTATATTTGTACAATTCGTTTGCACAACACTAAAGGGAAGTGGTGACTCTGTAAATAAAGATTAAAAACGGAAATTTCTAATATTTTTCTGTAAAAGCTCTTTACTAATGAGAAACTTAGATTTTTTGTATTAAAACTTTCACATTATTGAGTATTTATTAAAATAATAAATACACAAAAAGTCGTAGAAAAGCATAGCCCTACATAAAGTCGTATCCTTGATATACGATTGTTTACAAATGCAGATTTATTTTATTGAACGTAGATAATAGACGTAACAGGAAGTTACGACGTTTGATTCAACAATTTAAACCAGCAAAAATTGTTGTTGGGTTCCGACTATATATTTTTTTATAACATCAAGTGACGGTGCGAACAAGTTGTGCGCCTGAATATGCGGCGGATTATGAAAAAATGTGAATAAAAGAAAAACTATAGTAAAATCGTTATTTGGACAATAAATATTACAAAATCTATTTTGTACAGTACAAATTAAATTTTGAAAAAAACATTAAATTTTGGTCACTTGATCTATGTTTTTGTCATAAAAATAGATTGTAATTTAAATACTTACTGGCACCTTGAAGGTTAAGTGTCTTGGCTTGTATATTTAAATGAACTTGTTCATACGATTGACTGTCGTTCACGACTTTTTTAAGGTTACGACGACATATTGTCGTCTGACGATAAAAATGTGACGACAAATAATCGCAGCTTCAAACGATTCTGTCGTGCAAAAGACAAGGCGGCTGCCGTGAACCGATAAATTGTCGTAACGGTCTAATGGGAACAGGCTAGACGCGACAGTCGTCCAATGATAAAAAAATCGTTAAGACATATTGGGAACGCGCCATTACATTGTGGGCCTACGCCCTCAGGACCTCCGCATCGTAGGATGCGGATCCTGGGTTCGATTCTCGGTAGGACCAATTTTTGAAATGAACTTTTCTAATCAGGTTCTGGGCAGGGCGTTCAACCAGAGTGAATTCCGTTGCTCTGGTTCTCATAGTATAGGGATTTTCCTGGTTTGAGATCAGATATCTACTCTCGTTCTCCGAATCAGCAGATCTTACAAATTTCTCTATCTGCTTGCTGTAGATACATAACAGTAGAGCTCCTTGTGAAAGAGTTCGTCTAAGGTAGTACTGTCACCTTCCCTATTTCTGCTGCCAAGCAGCAATTGGTTGTGCAAGATTGCTGGTGAAATTATAGGCCCATGGGACTTGTCAACTTATGTGTCAGTGTGCCGGGCGCAGTGGCAGTGCCCATAAGATCTTTGCGATTTATAACTCTGAGTGGCACTGCAACTGCTACGGACAGGCGTCCTTACCATCAGGGAAACGACTTGTTCGTCCCGTCACCTGCTATATTATTTTTTTTGTTTTTAGCGACTTCCGCTCACGCGATACATGCAGCCGTAGACGCATACCACACCTGGAGGTGCCGGTGATGATTTTATACCGATTTATCGGATATCGAAGTTATAACAGGTAAAAGAACTAATATTAATTGCTATTTCGGTAACTACTCTAGCAAACCATAAAGTTTTAATGCCTGGGTCTGTCATTTAAAAAAAATAAACAACTTCAAAAATACGTCACGACAATCGTGTGTGTTATTGTTTGGGCTGGTGATTTCGGTGTTTATTTATTGAAAGCATACCGTAAGTAGCGTTTTTTAAGTTTACCCTGAATATAAATGTTTATAAACTATACTTTAAGGAGTAATTTCATGGTAAACGTTAGAACCACTCAAACGGAATATTATCATATTTATCCAAGTACACCAAAAATTTCATTAGTGCTTTTTAAGTGCAGAATTTGTGGTGTATTACTGCATTTTATTTGAGATGTTTTTGTTGGTAGTACGGAGGGTATTTATTTAGCAATGCAGAATAATAATTTTTATTTATAAAAACTTGTATTTAAACTGAATCCTTTTCTAATTTGCGAAACCAAATAGCCGCCATTTTGCGGTAGGAAGAGCGCATCGCGTGAGCGGTTAGGCGTAGCGCCATCTGTGAAAAACCTAAATGTTTATTCTTCAGTCAGGTAGGGACCTTTACATCTACCAGCGGCTGACAAAAGATGTCGCTTTAATAATTCTAATTGTAAGTTTATTGAATATCACAATATTTTTGTGAAATTTCTCTATTATTTTGTTATAACCATTAAATTAATAACCTCAGTACAGAGTACTAAAAAAACCGACCTCAAAAGTGCGTGGAATTACGACTATTTGCTAAGTTTTACTGAAATATCCCCTAGTTCGCCACTATACAGGACTTGACACTGGAGATAATAAAAAATCGGTTCTCACTACTCAAAGTATATTGAGAGAGAAACGCCTTGAATTGCAGAAATAGCAAAATCAACCAATAAAGTAATTGCTCCTAAATTAATGTTAGGCGCTATTTATGAAAATGAATCTCCATGCGTGAACAGCCACCCTTCGAGGTGGATGATTTTCTTCAAAATGAAATGGGATCACTATGGAAGTACACCCTTTCCAACAAAAAAAGAATCATGAAAATTGGTTCAAAAATACTGGAGTTATCGCGTAACATACATACAAAAAAAAAAGAAAAAACATATAGTCGAATTGAGAACCTCCTCCTTTTTGAAGTCGGTTAAAAAATAAAAACAAGTGTATTTACTTAAATTTATTATAGCGAAAATAAAAACTTTCCTTGAAATTTTCAGAACAAACGTCAAGTTAAAGTCAAAGTCAAATAATAATTAACAGCATTACTTATAAATAACAGCTAAACAACCCTTTAAACACTATTTAACTTTCTATTGCCTATAAAAAAAGTTAAACACTGCTTAGTTAAGTAATGTTTAATAAAGAAAAAATTATTACCGTGGCAACATTGGAAGATTAATAGCTACAGAAAAAAACATGCTGTCAGATGGCTGTCATTTGTTCGACATTTGAAGCGAAAATCTAAAAATTGATTTATAGACGAAAATTGTTTCGAAAAATAAGTATTGTGAATTTGTGAGTGGGACGTAACCTTTCTCACAATAAAAATCAAAACAAATCTGCTTAACTCATTCACATTTTCTAACCTGCTAACAGCTGATTAATGTCAGCCATCTTGTTACCTAGCGAGTTAAACAAGGTCCCTAGGATACTTAAGTTGACGGCTATTTAAACAACAAATTAAACAAACGTTTGGCACTAATCAATGTTTATAGGTAATATATATTTTTTAAACATTGTTTAAAGCGTTATTTAAAGTTAAATTGTGTTTATAAGTAAGGCTGTTCAATAAGTAAAAGTTTTTCACTTGAAAACGTAATTTTTGCTCTGCTCGTTCTCTGTGCCGAATTCCCTGAGAAGAACGAGCAAGAAACTTTATGGATTGCTCTTTTCAAATAAATTTAAATGCTATATTATAAATTTTGAACCAAATTCGTGTGGCATCTGGTCTCATGTTGTCTTTCCATACATCTTTATCTAACACGTAGTCTACAATTTTGTAATATGATTTTTCAATTGAAATACTTTTAATGTAAGTTTTAAACTTAGGAAATGGTAATCGTAATATTAGGGGTTAAAGTATGAAATTGCCGTTTTATTGCAATAGGTTCTTTGAATTTTCATAGAATCTTCATGGTTTGAGGTTTTCGAATGAAACTTTTTTCAAATGGTTTCTGTGATTTTTTTTTTTAATTTGAAACATTTGAATATCGACTTTCAATTGTTTTTGTTATTCAATTTAGACAAATTCAAGAAAGATGGATACTGCGAAAATTCGAGTGATTTTTGAATACGAGTACGCGGAACTAACGCGGCAGAAACAGCCCGCAATATCAATGCTGCGTTTGGAGAGGGGTCTACTAATGAACGCACCGTGCGATTTTGGTTTAAACGCTTTCGTGATGGAAATTTCGACTTAAAGAACGAGTCACGAGGAAGACCGCCCACACAGGTGAATAACGATGAATTAAGAGAGATAGTGGAAGCCGATCCTAGTCAAACTACCCAGGAATTAGCGGCATGGTTTAACGTTACCTTACCCACAATATTGACTCACTTGCGTCAAATCAATAAAATAAAAAAATACGAAAAATGGGTGCCTCATGATTTGACTGATCTGCAGAAAGAAACGCGTGTTGAAACTTGTGTTGCCTTGTTGAACCGGTACAGAAATGAGGGAATATTGGATCGAATTGTAACATGTGATGAAAAGTGGATTCTTTATGATAACCGGAAAAGAAAAATGCAATGGCTGACCCCAGGTCAAATGCTACAACAATGTCCTAAAGCAAAACTTACCAATAAAAAGGTAATGGTAACTGTTTGGTGGTCTCAGCATGGTGTTATTCACTATAGTTTTCTCCGATCTGGTCAAGCAATAACGGCAGATGTCTATTGTGCCGAACTCCGAACCATGTTGACAAAACTAGCAGTAAAACAGCCCCGATTCATGAATCGATCTTCACCATTATTGCTCCACGACAACGCGAGACCTCACACAGCACGAGAAACCATTTTGACCCTTCAGGAACTGCAGTTAGAAACCATTCGTCATCCTCCGTATTCACCAGACCTTGCTCCAACGGGCTACCATTTTTTTCGTGATTTGGACAATTATCTACGTGACAAGAAGTTTTCTTCCCAGGAGGCAGTACAAAATGCTTTCACACAGTTTGTGCAGTCTAGATCGTCGGAGTTCTATCGCAAAGGCATTAATAACCTTCCCATTAGATGGCAGCAATGTATAGATAATAATGGCAACTATTTTGATTAAATAAATTTGTTAAAAATTTAAAAAATAAACAATTTAGATTTTCAGTACAAATCGGCAATTTCATACTTTAACCCCTATTATTTCTCCCGGCCTAGAATCGAACCGTCCGGTCACATGGGTAATGGAAATGGAAATGGGTAAGTTACTATGCTACATGTATGTATATCAACTTATCATAAGCGACATTTTTATCATTTTTTGTCATTTTATCTCTACGTATACAAGCGATATTCGTATAGTTTCGTATTCGGAACAAATGCGAATCGAATGCTAGTCGTAAACTCGCTAACGGACAAGGATGCGTCGACATTTCCCACCTGCATTACATTGGTAGAAATAATAGCAACAGCTAAGTTTATCCCATATAGCCTAACTGTTTTTTATATTTTAGTGTAATCGACGGAATCTGTATTAAAAAAATCACAACGCAAGCGACCCCATTTATTATGGCAACCGACATATTATGCGAGTACATCACTATTTCGTCGTTTACTATGAACAAAGTGGCAAAAAGCGTGTTGCATCTTGTTGCTTATGTAACTGGCTTAAAAAATAGTAGGAGGTTCTCGAGTCAGTCGATTTTTTGTGCGTATGTTACGCGATAAGTTTGTGAACCGATTTTGTGGCTTCTTTTTTTGGTCGAAAGAGGGCACCTCCGTATTGGTTCCATTTGAAATTGAAGGAAATGATCCACCTCTAAAAGTGGCAAATTAGTGGACAAATCTAGTTTCGTGCTCTTTTCGGTAACCGGTTTCAATAAAACTTGGCAAATAGATGCAATTGCACGAAGTTTTGAGGTCTTGTTTTTTGTGAAAAGTTACAATTATAATTATTTTAATCGCAAGTGTTACCTTAAACGCCTGAATCTTTAGATAGAGATAGCAAAAATGCTGTAGGCGCCGAAAAAGCTCTACATCCACTGTTTAAAAAAAATATCTGTAACACAATCGACTACAAAATTCTTATTGTATATTATGGTTCAATTTAGCATCATATTTATATTTAGAAATTAGAAAAAACAGCCTCTCATGATCTAAAATTTGTTTTTTGTTTATATACTAAAACGTGTAAGTTTTACGTACTTCACAACCGCGTTCTCAGTCGTACCTGTATGTGTCAACATGATTCTGCGCACAGGTCCATTCAAGCTTCGATAAAATCATGCTGGGAATTCTTAACCTAATTAGGAGAATACGGACCGCTGCTCACTAGTAGGATAACAAAGGCGGATTATAGATACACCTATTCATTCATATGTCTCTCGGTTGTAAATATGTTCACCCCTCCTCGTGTACGCCATCTGGTACTTCTAAGTGAATTCAAGATTAAATTACAAGCAGATCGAATGGCAAACCCAAGGATAGGCAACTACCTGATTTACTTATTAGCATCGCCTTAAAGAGGGAACGCTGCTGTCATTTTGGGTACCCCAATGTAGCACAATTTGTGGTAGAAGCCTTGTAGATTATTATTCTTAACTGCATGAAAAAATATTCAACACAGGCGCAGCTATTTTGCAGGATTTAACCTTCATTGGGTTCGCGGAATAGCAAATTAATTTACTTCCATTTTTATTAACATGGACTTCCGCAAAGTAACGTCTGAATCTAATAATTACTTGATTTTTATTGTGAGAGAGGTTACGTCCCACTCACAAATGTACAATACGTATTTTGCTAAACAAACTTCGTACTTAAATCAATTTTTAGACTTTCGCTCCAAATGTCAAATGACAACATTTTTTTT
>NW_020653601.1:782079-821902 GCF_003589595.1 Hyposmocoma kahamanoa | reverse complement strand
TACCAAATATTAATAAAGTCGTTGAAAAACCAAGTACAAAGACACGACGCAAGCACATAGAAAAATTCGTGAGGTCCATTGGTTCGTTCCGTGGCTTAGTTGGTATAGCGTCTGCCACGGTATGCTAGAAGACGTCGGTTCGAATCCGACCGGATCGAAGGAATTTTTTCTGAGTGTTTTTTCTGAGTATTCGATCTTTGTATTAATAATTATAACAAACTAGTGGAGTAATTTCACAAAAAATAATTGAATATCAATTCAATAAAAATTTAATTAATACAGTGAATAGCGACATCTCTCGCCAGGACTGGTAGCTGTAAAGGTACTAACTGGGTGATAAATCTGCAATAGATTTCTCATAGATGGCGCTACGACTAAAAAGTCGTTGAAAAACCAAGTACAAAGGCACGACGCAAGCACATAGAAAAATTCGTGAGGTCCGTTGGTTCGTTTCGTTTCTTAGTTGGTATTAGCGTCTGGCACGGTATGCAAGAAGACGTCAGTTCGAATCCGACCGGATCGTAGGAATTTTTTCTGAGTGTTTTTTCTGAGTTTCGATCTTTGTATTAATAATTATACCAAATATTAATTTAGTAATGATAATGATAGTAACGCTAATCGCCTTGAAGGCAGTTCATTTATAATTTACCCATAGATTACATACAGATGGAATAGTTAATAGGTTTTCTTAGAAGGGAAGATCGAAGGAAAGAGTGGCAAAGGAAGACCGAGACGAAGTTATTTAGATCAGATAAAGGAAAAAGTTAATGTCGTGTCGCATCAGGAAATCAAGGTATAATGGTAACCTTCTGATCTGAAGGATCTATCCAACTTATAGTAAAACAATCGGATTTGCGCTCAATAATTTGGTGTTAAAGAGTAGTTGACTTAAAGATGGTAAGTTTCCTGACTAACGTTTTGGAGTACACACACACAAATACTGCCACCTTAATGCGTTTCAGTTTTGAAGGGTAAGGGTGCTGGTGAAATTACAGGCACAAGGGACTTTTCGGCTTAAGTCTCGTGACGGGCGCAGTGTCCGTGCCCCTTATTAATAAAACTTTGCCATTTAAAGCTCTGAGCGGCACTGCATCTGTTACGGACAGGCGTGTCGCATACCACCAGGTGCACAAAAAAAAAAGTTTATGCTTGTTCCATTGTACAGCAGACGTTACAATATGGATATTACACGGACAACATCTGGAACACGATAATTAATTGCCATAATTTGGTTATGCGTCTGCGCTACATCTCGTAAGTAAAATATTACAGAAGATGGCGTTATCATGCCCTATAATAGCAGATCTGACATTGTTCGCGTAAATTGATATGAAATGTCTCATGGGGAGGTGAGTCTAAGTTACAAGATTATTTTCATTAAAAATAATACATTCTTTATTGCACCAAATAAATACAACAGAATTATTAGTTTAAGAGAAGGTGAGCAACAGTGGAGTTATCTCTAAAAGAGATCGCTTCCAGCCAACCCAGGGCAATGAGAGCTTAGTTTCTAAACGGGTAACAGCGTGCAAAAGAGAATGACAAAGAAATATAATAAACTACTTACATAAAAAATAGCCGTTACTACATAAGTGTTACAATGAATCATAATAAATAGCATCAATATAGGAACGTATTCATAAATAAATATGTGGGGAAAAAAGATGATTACAAAGAGAGTTCAGCAAGAAAGTGCGCTGTCACCCTTTTCTTGAAAGAAGCGATAGACGAGCTAGACTGGATATGGGAAGGGAGTTTGTTCCACAACTGCGCTACACGAGAAGAAATAAGCAAGCATTTGACCTCCATCTATCTCACCGGATGGAAAGTAACGATAAGGTCGACAATGGTACATGCACAAAATAATGAATACCTATACGCTAATGAATACCTATACGCTCTCGCCTTGACAAGGCCCAAGTTATATCGTTCAAAGAACAAGTCTGAACACAGGGAATTCCACTCCATAGCCGTTCGCCATATAAATGTAGAAGCCAAACGCTTTGTGCAAATCCTTGGAATATCCACAACATAGATCCCTATGAAATTGGTGTTCCATCCCTCGCACATTTATGATTTTGGAAAGTAATTTAAAAGATATTCTTAGTAAGTAAATATAAATATTAGACAATATCGCGTACGTTGCTCGGATCCCAAAAGTAAGTACCTGCAACACGTGTTATGGATATCAGAAACAACGATGGTACCGCATACACCCAGACCCGAGACAATATAGAAACGTTAATTTTTCTTCACTAACCCGGGCGGGAATCGAACCCAGAACCTCAAGAGATAGCAATACCATGAAAACCGGTGTGTTGAGAAGACGTCACCTTTAGTCATTCTTAAAATGCAAGCCTGTATCTTAATTATGACTAGTTACATGTTTCTTACCACGGTATAACTACTTTTTAGTTTCCTGATTTCGAAGTCAACCCGTGATCATAGACCGTGTAACCGTTCCAAAATATTAATAATGAGTTGGCCACAACGTCCGCGCGGATATTGCCTACGAACTTTACCCAAAAAAAGAACTTTTTTTGTTTCATAATGTTGTGTTGCCTACGGTCATTTTAAAAATAATATTTTTGCGTGCATTTTTAAAAAAGTCGAGATAATTTTAGTTTTATAATTTATAAAAAAAAAAACAAAAATGTCTTAATCATCATGACATGGGTAAACCACACAAATGTTTACAAAGCCGTCAAAAACATTGAACTTAGACTGAAATATTTTCATGCAGTTTCCCATCCTCCCTTCGTACTAAATTGATAATATTAATAACACAAACGCAACTACAGTTAGAAAAACACCACCATCAAAAATATACCCGACACATGTTTCGCATCTCAACGAGGCATCTTCAGGAGCTGTTGATTGTTCGAGGCTCAGCCGATGAAACAAATATTCACCACAAGCGCAGCCATTTTGCACGATTTAACCTTTAAGGTTTGCGGTAAAGCAAATTAAATTAATTCCATTTTTATTAACGTAGATTGCCGCAAAGTAACGCTTGACTTTATTAATTATTCTAAAAATTTTGTTTAAATTAAATATGAAAAATGAAATTATCATCTAAAGAGGTCTACAGACCGAACCCATGGACCCGGGCGGGACGATGTCGGCAGCCTTGTTTCTAGAATTATGTCATAGGATTAGATAATTCAACATGGTGAAATGGCGATATATCAATCTGACTCAAAACCATCGTTCTTACGGATCCCCCACACAAAGTATATCTCACTTGTTCAAGAGGTGGCTGCTTAGTGGGCCAAAGAAATATAACATAGGATTTGTACTGGTTTCTGGCATTGACTCGACAAGAAGAAAGAGAAGATTAGAAACAAGACCACCGACATCAAGCCACCGGGCGGTGCCGCCTTGTCGATGGGTTCGGTCTGTGGACCCCTTTCTTCTTTAATAAACTTCTTAAACATATATTTAGGGCTGTCTATAATAGTTTGTTTATAACCGCTCACGCGATGCGCTCCTCCTACCGCAAAATGGCGGCTATTTGGTTTCGCAAATTAGAAAAGCATTCAGTTTAAATACAAGTTTTTATAACTAAAAGTTATTATTCTGCATTGCTAAATAAATACCCTCCGTACTACCAACAAAAACATCTCAAATAAAATGCAGTAATACACCGCAAATCATGCACTTAAAAAGAACTAATGGAGTTTTTGGTGTACTTGGATAAATATGATAATATTCCGTTTGGGTGGTTCTAACGTTTACCATGAAATTACTCCTTAAAGTATAGTTTATAAACATTTATATTCAGGGTATACTTAAAAAACGCTACTTACGGTATGTTTTCAATAAATAAACACCGAAATCACCAGCCCAAACAATAACACACACGATTGTCGTGACGTATTTTTGAAGTTGTTTATTTTTTTTAAATGACAGACCCAGACATTAAAAACTTTATGGTTTGCTAGAGTAGTTACCGAAATAGCAATTAGTATTAGTTCTTTTACCTGTTATAACTTCGATATCCGATAAATCGGTATAAAATCATCACCGGCACCTCTAGGTGTGGTATGCGTCTACGGCTGCATGTATCGCGTGAGCGGATAAGTAGCTTCTTCTTATCGTACCAATGGCATACACTATAATTGCGACCCAGAATTTAGCCATTCTGACCGCGTCACTAGTTGCCATGCTGAAGTGTGGGATATGTTTGCCATTGTGGTGAAAGGATTTGCCAAGCGGCGGAAGGTACCTGCCGATTGCTGCCCATGGTGCGCCAGATGTACAGGCAACATGGAGTAAGCTGTTACAGGAAAGCCCCTTTCATACACTTCGTAGCAACTCACAAGGATGAAAATCCGGGATGGGCATCAACGTCCTCAACAATTGTGCCTTCAATACTATGTTCGAGGTGTCTCATGACTTCCTAATAGAACTCCTTGGTGCCACCTTTACTAAGGAGTCGGTCCACCATGATATAGTCGTTCTATACTGTATCTCATAGCTTGTGGTCGCGAGAAACTTTCCTCCCATATGTGGCGTGCTCATAATTTACTTTAACATGCTAATTTGATGTCCCATTTCAGCGAGTCCAATTTTTCTTCCGGGGATAATTTATGAAGTACTTTTAAGGCATGAAATTGGTACAAAGAAATTTATTTTTCACCTCACTAGCTCGGAAAGATTTTCTTTCTCGTTAGAAATCTGCGCTCAAAAGCGTTTTTTGCACGCTTGCATGGAATAGGTTTTTGAAATTCGAACTTAACGTTGATGGACTGTGATGCACCTAACTTTTTCTTTCAATGAAAAAAAAAATAATGACACGTTCAACTACGCGATTTGTAGTATTTATGTAGTATTAATCCCTTAGATGATGGAAAAAACTCCGTTGGTATGATTTATTCTTATTATTGTTGACATTAAATTGACAATGATACTACTTGTGTTTGTTAAATTATTTTAATTCGTCGAAGAACTAAAATAATTTCAATAATCACTCAAAATTACAAGTGCAAGCAAGAATAAAATTTGATGCGATGGAAATTCAGAACGCATCCGAAGGTATAATTTTTCTTTTGAATAAAAAAATTGATGTTTTTTTGTTCAACTGTTTTTCTTTCATCTACCATTTTCCTTGCATAACAAATGACTATTGTTTACAAAAAATGTTTTTAAGTAGATTTGAATAAAATTGTAATAAATTCAATATCCATATTCACTAATAATGTTAGAAAAGAAACTAGTTTTTCGTATCTACTAATGTAAGATAACTTACGTATTTAAGTCAAATTTTTGCTGGACATATTTCGAACCAGTTAATTTGTCTGAGTCTAATAGCGCGTCTATTTATTTGTATGTGTAAGTCAGCTTATGGACCTGTAAAGAGCTTCAAACGTCGGCTTGTTTGTTAAACAAATTATGTATGCGAATTAGACCCCAAACGACAGATTTCCTTAAACTTAAAAATTCAATACGAACAATTGGATGCTGTTAAGAAATATCGTGTTAACCAACTTAATAATAATGTTGCGAAAATGGAACGAAGATTAAAGATTTCTTTGCTTTTTGTAATTTGTTCTAAAATGACTTTTGCTGTGGTACTTGCTCGTAGTTGACACGTTACTGATATATCGTTATAAGATGTAAATTCAATTATAGTTGGAGTTACTCACTAGATGCCTCAAAACGCATCAGTTTTTATATTTGAAATATTTTCTCATAGAAATTCTAAGAATATGACGCGTATAGCAAAATAATAGGATGCCCTACTGCAATCTGTGTTCCCCGAAGCTAAAATTTGGGGTTATTCAAGACTAGAATAAGAGAGATGCCACACGGGCGTTGCGTCCTCGCAACGCTATTATTTCAATGGACTCAGTGCCACACGAGCTGTCCCGTCGTAGCACGCTGTTTCAACGCACCGTGTGATATGTCGTTCTGATTTATATGTAGCACAATGCCTTTGCAACGATGCAACGATCGTGTGGCATCTCCCTTAATAGGCATTTACTAGACAAATGCGTAATATCTTCGGCCTCATAATCTCTTAACATCAGATAAGTTTGTGGCAATTTGTTGCCATCTATTTAATTTCAACAATAAAAATAATTATAATATTTTTTGTTATAAAAAAGCGACCTCAGAAGTTTGTGGAATTACATCCATTTGTCAAGTTTTATTGAAATCAGTTAATGAAACCTAGTAATCCGGATTCATCCCCTAATTTGCCACCCTTAGAAGTGGAATATTTTCTTCAAATGTAAATGGAACTACTACTTAGGTACACCCTTTCCAATAAAAAAAAGAATCATCAAAATCGGTTCACAAATATCGGAGTTATCTCGTAACATACACTCAAAAAATATTGTCAAATTGAGTACCTCCTCCTTTGCTTGCAGTCGGTTAAAAAGAAATCTTACATGCTATGATCTTACATTAGTCATCTTTTCTTTTATTCATAATTTCCGTTGATACATAACTCTTTTGACTATCCTCTTTATTCGGATTAAAAACGCTTCTGCTCATATCATCTTACGTCTTGAAAGTACCAGGACGATACGTATAAGTAAAGATTTATCACGAGGTCTTGGTGCTGTAAAAACCAGCCGAGTGCGAAATAGCGCTGCCACCTATATCATAGCAGGACTTGTGGAACTGCCAGATTGGGTAGGATTAGAATCCATGTACTTTTTCGTAGACGATGTTTACGTGATGAAAATTTTATAAAAGTTCACTGGAATAAGAAAAGTGGTGCATAAAATACGGATAAACCAAAGTACAATACTATAACTATTTTTTCATTACACTTGCACGTAAATAGAATGATTGCATGCAGACTTTGACTATAATGCCCCAAATAAAACCCTCAGGCCTTTGTTCTTCTTATTACCATGCATTTTATAGCTATGGTCGGTTTTATATGTTTCACGGGTGCTACGTGAATAGCGAAACTCGACTTCGAAAACACTTCGCCTTCGACTGCGGGCCTCTAGTGGAGTGTTGTTCGCAATTCCTTATTTACCACCCTTAACCACAATGTACTATTTTTCTTAATGCACTTTGAGAGTGGTGGTAACGCAACGGGAGGACTTTAATTTCTAAGTTGCGTACATTTGCGAATGGTTAACAACAATACATATTCGTTACTAAAGATAAATGAAATAAATGAAATAACCATGCTTGAAATGCGAACGATGTTTATCTGTATTCGTTGACTAACTTTCGACAGGGCGGAAGCGATAGATTTCTTCTTCGTCCGCTAGGTGTCATCAGTTGAGTGACGTTGTCTCGCTTTTGTATGCGAGTAAGGTATGTGCGGGGACAGGAAAGCAATTATAGATCCAATCAAACCATTTCCAATATGATTCCAGTATGAAAACGTCCAAATTTCGCGAGATAAAGTAAAAATACCATTTCGGCGCAACCAAATAACATTATAATAGAAAATGTGTGATCTTATGTTGTGATGACGATGTTGTTGATAAGAGATGCGGAATTTCTCGATGGTTTGATCGTTAAAGTGTGGTCCTACGTTCAAAGCTTTTATTGATAATTCAGTTTAATACCTGTTAGTAGGTGTCACTAAGTAAGTAAGCTATTTTTTACATGAAAGCTTTTTAACAAGAACGACTTAAGTCGACGCTGAAAAGCAGCCGAGTGCAAAATAGATTTGCACAGCTGTACCACTCACATGGAGTTATATCTACGTATATCTCAGGACCTGTGGAGTCTCGGGGAATTCGATAGAATGGAAATGTTATACAACATTTAGAATTCTACGTTAGTGGTAATTTCAAACGATTTCATATTTTCATTATTTAAATGCCTCTGTGGCCGAACGGTTATCATGCCGGTCTACAATGCAGCGGTCCCAGGTTCGTTTCCCGGGCTGGGAGTTAATATTTGTATGACCTAGATTTCTGCCGTTCGCTAACTATCACCCACTAAACCATAACCCAGTTTTAGAATATAGAAATTGTTTAGTGATATTTCAGCTATGCATCGTTGACTGTCTCCGTGGCCGAACCGTTACCATGCCGGACTGCCACGCAGAGGTCCCAGGTTCGATTCCCGGGCCGGGAGAAATATTTATATGGCCTACATTTATTTCTCTCGCGAATTTGGGTGTAATTTGTGGTTGTCTATGTGTGTGTCCATAGCACCCGCGACACAGGGTTTTCCCTAGTGCGGGGCTATGTTGAGTGTGTGCGTTATTATTATTATTATTATATTAAGTTAGGGTAAGTTCCGATAAGTCGAACACGTTAACTAATTTTAACTGTTTTTAAAAGATAATTTTGTGCTCTATTTTTTCCTATTTAAAACGAAAAAAATATTTTACCATTTGTCACTTAACCGCGTTTTAGTTAGTGAACAGCAGATTTATTTCTTTTGTGTGTAATTTGTGGTTGCCTATGTGTGTGTCCATGGCACGATCCAGGGTTTACGATTTACGATTCTTAGGTTTAGTATTTTTTTTGATCAACTCTAACTAAGACTATTAAATACATCAAGTAGACATCATTAGTTTTGTCCAATAATAATGCAAATCACCCTACGTTACGCTCCAGTCAGTTATCTCAGTGAGATATGACCATGAAACGTGTAAAGAGCATGAACGATTGGTTTGTTTTTCATAAAAAAAAGGCGATTTAGATCCGAAAAAATGCTTTATTTTGAAACTCCTTATTTTTTATATTGACATAATATTTCTCTTCTTCTTAATCGCTTCCTCATTGCTGACGATCGTGACTCCACTGCATCCTGCCAACCATTTGGCTCCATCGGTTCGCTCAGTCGCATGGTGTAGTGCGGCGCTGATTGGTAGCTCAGATGGCTCCAGTTGTTCGGAGATCTGATCCGACCACCTTTTGGGAGTCCTGGCTCTATGTCTCTTTCCCTTCATCTATCACCATCAACGCTTCAGGTTATCAGCATCTCTATGAGTTACGTGACCAAAATAGCGTATCACACGCTGCATGAAAATTGAAGACAGACGCTGTGCATTCATTATCTTGAGGTCCTCACGTACAGAGACAAAAGTGCGTCGGGCTGTCCACGGTATCCTTCTAATCTAATCATTCGAATGGGCAAATCATTCGCTTTAGTCGAGTCCAAGCACAATCCTTCGATTTGAGGCGAATGATTGTCGAATGATTATTATGTCGGAACTGCTCTTCTGAATCTTTCACTACGCCCATAACAAAATACTGTCCCAATGACATTTACGGTATTTACCGTATGTCAGAGAGGGCTAGGCAGAAATGCTCTATAGAATCTGTGGATTAGTCATAAATGATCATTCAGATCATTCGAATACCAAAATTAGTAGATTACTAATTTGTCAGTCGAATGACAGGATTAGTAATTACTAACGAGTCGAATATCGAAATCATCGCATCACTAAATTCACTTCAGAATACGACCGAGAACACTCCGACCAAAACCATTTTTAGAAAAGTTCATTTCTCACATGGGTCCTACCGAGTTACATTGTTATGTAAATAAAAAGGTAAGGGTCTCAGCTTAAACTAGTTTCTAGGCCCTACCTGGTGGAAGTCGATATACTTTATGGCGTACCTCTACTAGTTCCAGTAAAACTAAAAAAAATTCAAATATCGTCACAACGGCACCTATGTTACTTAAAATATTCCAATATGAACTTAGATGGTTATGAACAGTAACATTACAGATGTAAACAAAATAGAGGAAAAAATCAACCTGTGACCAAATCCGGATTAAGAATTGTGAGATCTGTTCAAGAATCAGGATTATCGACTTGCCTCAAGGAATCAGCTTACAACAACGGTAAAAAAAACAAATTCAGAGCCAAGTAACAAGTAGAAGTACATTGCTCGGTGAGTTTGATAACTTTAAATATGGTACATCAATTATGAGACATGACAGGGAATGTACTTACCACTCATCACTTCAGTCGTGTAAACGTCACTCGAGAATAGACCACAAACTGTCCTATAATATAGAATAATCGTTCATTGCTATAGAATGAAGAATTTTTATTCGAATATTGCCCGTAGTGCAACCTAAAAAGGCGCCTCACTACAATTGTTCATGTTGTCTTGGATGTTCAAACTACACCAAGTTGTGTTGAAAGATATACAAGCGTGAATAGATACTAAATATGTAAATTAAGTAAATATTAGACACCATCGCATATGTCTGATCCCAAAGTAAGTAGCTAAAGCACTTGTGTTATGGAAATCGGAAACAATAACGGCACCATAAACACCCAGACCCGAGACAATATAGAAAAGTTAGTGTTTCTACATTGAAACGACCGGAGATCAAATTCGGGAACTCAGAAATGGCGGCACCATGAAAACCCGTGCGCATGCCACTCGACCACGGAAGTCATTACAGGTACAACTATAATAACTAACACACAAGCAGTAAAAACTTCAGTTGCTGGATTCGAAGCATATTCTATTTTGTATTTGTTCAGCAAATAATGGAAGTGATCCATCTATTTCGAACTAGAAATAACGAACTTTGAATTTTAATTACAATTTCATTTGTTAAACAGTGTTTCGTCGGGCTTTGTATAAAAGCGTGAAACTTAAAATTGTTTTTTGTATAGTAGTTGTGGTTTCTAATATTTTTCGTAAATGTTATTTTACTTAAATTGTTATTGAATTGATATTCAATTATTTTTTACGTGGAATTACTTCACAAGTTTGTTATAATTATTAATACAAAGATCGAACACTCAGAAAAAATTCCTTCGATCCGGCCGGATTCGAACCGACGTCTTCTAGCAAATCGTGCCAGACGCTATACCAACTAAGCCACGGAACAAACAAGCGGACTTCACGATTTTTTCTATGTGCTTGTTGTCATACCTTTGTATTTTGTTTTTCAACGACTTTTAGCCGTAGCGCCATTTATGACAAATCTGTGAACGTATTTTGTCACGCAGCTAGATATCTTTACAGCTACCAGCCCCGGCTATTGAGAGCGATGGTAGCTCAGTGGGAGAACGTTTGCTTGTTTGCTTCTCAGTCAGATTATGTTAGATCGAATCCGTGTGGCAGCATGTGGTGAGTGTTCAAAGATTACTGGAGCACACGAGATGGTTTCGCGCACTCAGATTGGTCGGAAACGTCCGCAGTCACATCGCTTAGGCCGGTACGGTGTCGGAAACACCATGTAGTACACGAGGAATGTAACAACACTCTAAGTCAGTAAGCAAATTAGTTTTATAATTCAGTCACTCAAGAGTGCATCCCGAGTAGTATCATGTTGTATAATACCAAGGATCAATGAAACGAAGATCGAGAGGTCATTAAGAAGTTTTGTTGAAGGACAATATCAAAAATGGTTTAAAACCCTCGGAAAACGTATGATGAGTATGGCTATTGCCTAAATCCTCTCTCTAAGGTATTTACAGATTTGCTCGATTTTTGACGATCCTCCTTGGCGCTCGACGTAGTGTGTTTTGACGAGAGATAAGAGCCGAATTTGCTGGATGCGCTGTGTTTTGGCGATCAACAGGACCTGTCAGCTAACATTTTATCTACCGTTGCTGTCGCCTGTTAGTGAACGATAAATTTCAAGATTAAAATTGAGCAAATTTGTAGTCATAATTAAAATCCACAAAAAATGCTATATCGATCGTCTATTTCTTATGCTATAAAAAACATCGAGCAAACCAGTAGGCACTTTTAACAAAACCCATGTAGCCGTGGTGATGTTGACAACTGTTTGAAACCCAAATAATATTCACAATCCTTTTGCCTTTAACCAGTTGTTGCATAACCTTATATTAGAAAACGTAAAAACAATTGTTGTTCGGGACAGTTGTCAAAACAGAGCGGCTGAACACGACTGTCCATTCCCATTGCAATGTCACTGACAGATGAACCAACAAATTTCATTATAAGGTGTACCAGAATCTGATGGCACTTAGACAATTTTAAATTTATAGTTGGCAACATCAGTATAATAGGAAAAAATGTACTAGATATTTCATATATCTTAGTTGTCCAGAATTGATCTCACCTCGTACATGTTTTAAGATCTGTATGAATTTGTGTGTGAGAAAGGTAAGCAATTTCTGAAACATTTTAAAATTAAACAAGAATATATCAATTACATTGTGGGTGATACATTTATTTACGTTTGCAGTTTGAATTAACTCGCATTTATGCGATTTATCTTTTTTTTACCACTCTGTAGTCTACACACTGTAATCTTGCCGATTAGTACCTGCATTACATTGGTACCACATACATTGATTTGGCATCGTTAATATTTCAAAGATCAAGTTTATTTACTCCTACTAATCGGCAAGATTTGAGACTCGCTTCTAAATCGTGAAATGTGACGTAAATGCACCTAATTCATCGCTGACTTTGCGATATAAACATTATTGCAATGTTTTTAGCTTGAGATTGGAGGGAAGTTGCTACAAAATCGTTATTTTAAAGTGAAAAAAGTTTAGCAGACAGCTATTTGACACAAGTAATATTTTGAATTGACATGTGAGAAGTTAACATTGCCAGATGAAAGTGGTTCGATTTTTCTAATATTTAATGCCATGAGATTCTGGTACACCTTGTACAAGCTGTCCTAAAGAGACGGAGGCTGTAGTATGAATCATAATTAGATGACCAAAATGTAAACAAAGAAATGTCATGAATTATCATTATTAAACTGTGAATGCAGGTGTGTTAAACCTTCCATAGGAGGTACTCTTTTTCTACAATATTAATTATATATTACAAAATTTAACAATAAACAAAAATTTTAACAAGTAACACACAATAATGAAAAAAAAAAACTCACTACGGAGACAATAAAACATTCGAGTTCAAGAAGCACGAAGCACGAATAACATCTATGACACGACAAAATGGCGGCACAAAAAATGATTTTTGATCCCGGTGTTCCCAGTGTCATAAAGTTATTTACTGTCTTAACCATAGTGGTATCGACTCATCCGAAAAACAGAGTGCGATGTGATTTTATAGCGAAAACAAATAATTTCGTTATTGAAACTAAGGCCCATGTAAAGGTGTTTTGAGAACATACACAACAATGGAGCCAAGCGGCCTTGCTGATCCGACATGGAGGGCTAAGTGTGCGCTGCGTACGGAACGTGGGTTTACCGGCCTACCTTGCGTCGACGCATGGAGTTGCGAGCCTTGTCACTGATATTTTATCGTTATATGGTGGCAGGGTGAATACCCCTTTTGCGGAAGGCGCTTTGGCGGCTTGGACGACCTGCAACCCATCTGTGCCTGTACCAGCTCATGCATATAGACACAAAGCTTGGGATGATGTAGGAGCTCGACTTGTTCTGCAGGAGCTTATAAGTGGATGCGTGGGGGCTGTCTCTCAGCCAGAATCTGGCGCATGGCTCCATGCAATACCATCTCCACATTTGGGCACTCTACTCGACGGCGATTCGGTTCGTGTGGCGGTTGCTCTTCGCATGGGCTGCGATTTGTGCGAACAAAATCAATGCATTTGCGTACTACGGTGGCGGCCATCATGCCCTGAGTTGCTGTCGATGTGCGGGGAGATTCCCACTGCATCATGCCTTAAACGAAATCATCCGTCAGGCGCTTGTTTCAGCAAATATTCCATGCGTGCTGGAACCTTCAGGCCTCAGTCGATCAGACGGGAAAAGGCCCGACGGAATGATTCTGGTGCCGTGGGAGAGGGGTAGGTGTCTCCTGTGGGATGCGACACGTGTTAGCACTTCTGAAACGTCGCATCTCAGCGGCACAGTAACTTCAGCTGGTGCAGCTGCTGAGTCCGCTGTTCGCGGAATGTAGAAATTGTGCTCGGTTATAGAGTAACCGTGTTCCATCAGCCGATAGCAAATCGTTATTTTCCCCAAGCGGCACGATGTCTAGATAACATATTATTATTGATTAATGAAACAGCTATCTCCGCTACGCTTTGATAATTAACGGGTCTAACATAGGTAATGGCCGCGATTGTACTATGGCCCTAATTACTAAATAGGTTACGTCAACTGTTTGCGATTAGTTATAAGGCTGCTTCTGCTCTGTTTTGGTATTGACAGGATAATGACATCGAGTAATGAGGTTGAGGATGAGAATCTTCATAAGTTGAGAAAGTTTTTTTTGTAATATCATTTCTTTTTTTGTCATATTTATGTTGTGTTTATTCTTCGGGGGCCCTGAATATCGTTTGTGTGTATGTATTTTTATGGCACGGTTATCTTTATTATTTATTTTCTCTTATATTGATCAATTATATACTATTTGTATTTTTTTATTACATTTATTTATTTATTTAAATGATGATGAAAAAGTTTATTCCTGTTTTTTAAGTTGTTTTTACACAAGGTTGAGATTTCCTAGTAGGTGTCATCCACCTGTAACAGGAACTCCCGCTCTTCCATAATCTTTTAGTTGTATGAAATAAACTATTAATTTCTAAGTTACAAAACTAATTGTAATAATTATATAAGTTAACAAAAATGATGCGACATGCTAAGCTTTACGAATCTACAAAAAATGTTTTAAATGATAAATGTAAATGTAAACAAAATTTAAATTTAAACTTAAATAAATTACAATAATTGTTGTAAATGACAAATGTACACAAATGTATTTACTAACATCTTCAATATATTGTATATTCCTCTCAGAAGAACCTAGTAGAGTTTAATGAATATGATGAATTGTAATTTGTTTACCTTTGATATAAAGATTATTTATTTATAGCTAGAATTTTTGTTGGTGTACAAACTATATAGAGGAGACAAAGTATAGAAACGCACAATATAATAAATGTACAAAGAGCATACGTAAAAAATAAAGAATCGTAAGTTTTTATTCCTGAGAGAGTATTGTATGTGAATGCGTTAAGTAGTGATTATGTTCTCCGTTTCTTCAAAATAAGTGTCAACAGCCAATTTGTTAGCGCTATTCTACAATTGTACAAGTTTAAATGATAAATATTCCTTAGGTTCTCAATTGTATGTTCTTTTTTTTGTTTTTTTTTTGTATGTATGTTACGCGATAACTCCGGTATTTGTGAACCGATTTTCATGATTCTTTTTTTGTTGGAAATGAGATACTTCCATAGTGGTCCCATTTCATTTTGAAGGAAATCATCGACCTCAAAGGGTGGCTGTTCACGCATGAAGATTCATTTTTATAAATAGCGCCTAACTTTAATTTAGGAGCAATTGCTTTTAGCAATTATTTAGTTGATTTTGCTATTTCTCCAATTCAAGGCGTTTTTCCCTCGATATACTTTGAGTAGTGTCGTAGTGAGAACCTATTTTTATTATCTCCAGTATCAAGTCCTGTATAGTGGCGAACTAGGGGATATTTCAATGAAACTTAGCAAATAGACGTAATTCCACGTACTTTTGAGGTCGGTTTTTTAGTACTCTGTACTGAGATTATGGTTAACAGTGTTATATAAATGTGCCAATTTTACTATAAATTGCCTTTTAACGAATACAGATTTAGAAATTGGTTGAGGTACTAGAATGTTATTCCGTCTACGAGACATTTGCAGGTTATAAGGAAGGGACTTGTGTTGCTTTAGTACTGCAAAAAGGATGTACAGTTTCCTCATTGAGACGTGACCACTAAATTGTTAAAGTTCGTTAGTAGGGAATCTGTATGGTTTGGAGTACATCACCTTAAGAATACATCGCTGCTCCCTCTCCACTTCGAGAAATTTGGTTTTATTTGCGCCGCCCCATACGACAATATAATAACTCATTATTAATTGTGCCAAGGTAATTTACAACTGGTCTAGTAATATTTTGACTGCAATGTGTCTTAGTGTTTTAAATAGCCAAGTCAGTTTCCTAATTCTACTATTAACATATTCAATATATGAATGCCATGAAAGGCGCTGATCAAGCATGACTGCCAAGATACTTGGCAGAAGCAACCCTTTGTATTTCCATACAATTACATCGTGGTCTACCTATATTGTTACAAGTATGTATTTTGAGTATAAGATCTTCTTGTGGTTGAGTACTAGTGTATTTAGTTAAACACATATAGTTACTTTTGGCAACGTTTAATGTCAGAAAGTTACGTTTTAGCCGTGCCAGTCTCTGAAACATATTTTTCATACTGTTCGACAGCCACTTCAGGCGATGAAAATCGTTGACCGCGTAACTGGTTCTTAATTTTTGGAAATATATAAAAGTCACAAGGTCGGGAATGTACGTGGGATGGCTCATAAGGTCAACGTTGTTCACCTTCAAAAATTCATTTGTCATTCTGGCTGTGTGAGAACTGGCATTATCGTGGTGCAAGATGATACAGGGCACCTGAAACTTTTGTAGCTAACCCTGTTCAGAAATTTCTTCTGTATGTTTTCAAGGGAGTTAATATACAAGTTATAAAATGGATTCCTTATTAAGACTGCGTATTCCAATATAGGTCGTAACAAGGTGCGATATAGATATAAATAAGTATCGTGTTTTTTAAAAACTTTAGTAGTGCGGGATATGAAACCAAATAATTTAAAAAGTTTAATAGTGATGTAGTCAATGTGTAAACTAAGTGTGAGTTTGGAATCTAAAAAACACCGAGTTCTCTGATAATGTCTACTTTCTGTAAATTAACATTATTAATTGAATAGACATACTTAATTGGATTACGTTTTTTGGTAAATGTAATAGTTTTACATTTCGAGAAACTAAGCTATAGTTTACTACGAACACAATAGCTATGTAAAGATTCCAAATACTTTTGAACCAACTTGCAATCATCTTCACAACTGATTTCTTTAAATATTTTTAGATCATCTGCGTAAATAATAAAGTTTGAGTTACAGATACACTGTATCACATCATTTATATATAAAACAAATAAAATTGGTCCCAATATCGAGCCTTGCAGCACGCCAGATGATACAGCGAAGAGATTCGACTCACAACCATTTACCACGATTTTTGTTGCCTATTACTAACGTACGATGCGAACCGTCTAAGTAAACATCTATTGATGCCATTGTATTGTAATTTTTCCACAAGTATTAAGTGGTCAACTTTGTCAAACGCTTTTTTAAAATCAGTATAAACTGTGTCTACTTGTGAACCACTATCTAAGGTTTCCAACAAAAATGTACTGTACAAAGCAAGGTTACCAATTGTTGAACGATTCTTTACAAATCCATGCTGGTTCGGTATTATGTGCCTGCCGATAAATGGATACAATGTTTTATGCACTAAGCTTTCAAACACTTTAAACAAAAGTGACAAAATGGAACTCAGACGATAATTGCTTATAACAGACCTTTTACCCTCTTTAAATACTGGAGTGATATTCGCAACTTTCCAGACAGTAGGAAATACACCTAGGTCAAGACTCTTATTCATTATAATGTACAAGGGAAGCGTAATTGATTTAGCAGTGTGTTTTAGACAATATGGGTGAATACGATCTGACAATCTAAATTTAGAAGTTCCTTCTCAATATCTTTAAGAAGTAAAATCAAATTGCCTATATTATTTGCATAGTCAGCAGTAGGTATGTTTGTAGACTCTGTGAAAGTGCTGAAATCCAAAGTACCTGGTTCATACACAGATTGAAAAACAGATGCAAATAAGGAACATATTTCAATAGGTTTGTTAGCGGTACAAGTATTAAATGTCGTGGTATTAGGATAGGCGTTTTTATATGTCTTTTTACTTGCTACATAATTCCAAAAATTGTTAATATTATTAGTTACTTATATTCATAATATATTCTAAATTAGACATATATTTTTTAAATGTGACAGGAGCTGCAACTTTGAATTTATTGCGGTATAGTCATTGACTTACAATTATATGGACGTCGGGTCCGCGCTAAAAAGTGTCCGCACTCGTAAGGCGCTAAAATCGTATACAGAGCGCCAAACTCCGCTTTAGTCTTCATTAGTTCGATTGACAGCGCGATACTGCGATGACATTTAAATTTTTACAATTACAATTTAAATTTCGAATAGGTTGACTTGGGACATTTTTTTCGTGGTTTTTGTATTAGATCCGTCGTCCATTTATTTGTAAGTCAATGGGTATAGTGAAAACAATACATAAAGGTTTTTACGTTGTATGTTACGTTTATGTGCGATCTATGCTTTATGCTTGAGTTTGTATAAATTAATTAAATCAAAAGTAAACCACATGATGATTTTAAAACTTTTTTCCGTACAAATTCATCTAAGATTCCATACATATATCTATAAAAAGTATCCACAGCTGAGTCTACATCATTTCATGCATAAGAATAGATATCCAGTCAATAAATAAAATCTTTTTATTAATTAAACTATAGTCTGCCCTTTCAAATAAATACATAGTACGGGGTGACTTTTTTAAACCCATATCAAAATATATCACTAAGTAACTAACTACAGCTGGATGATGTTGATCTAAGAAAAACAGTTTTATTTCCTAAGTGTGACAATCGCGAAAACCTAATAATCCAGAATTAGTTACATCTTTTGAAATTAGAAACTATGGCTAATAATTTCTAATAACTATGATCAAGATTTCGTTGTGTTTTTAGTGTGTGTGCGTTTTGGCGACATCGGTTCCGATGCTTTTCGAGGTTATGGAACTTCCATTGTTTTTTTCTTCCGTGTTTAAATCGCGAAAATCTGAAACGCATTGCCGCGGCACCCGCAACCCTGAGACATAAAGCTAACAAATGTATCATGAGTACCTTTATCCTTCCAAATAATACATATCATTGAAGTATTTCCCTGGAAAAACTCTTCCACAAGAAGCTCTAATACTACAATATCATGTACCATATACTACAATATGATCACAAACTTTAGACTTTTCGTAAAACGAGGATGGCTGAGATGGTAAAGTAATAAACCAGTTATATATAATATCAATGCAAACCACCCTTAATGTTCACTGAAGTTTTTTTTTTCAGACAATCACACCAATTGCCTAGTCTAATACTAGGGAATTGCCTGTACTATAAGTATCAAAATACAAGTAAAGAGAAGTGTAGGAAGAAGGAGAATATCCTGACTCAGAAATTTGCGCCAGTGGTCCAGTAGGAGCACCCGATCATTATTCAGAGTTGCAGTGTCCAAGGTTCAAATTACCATTCCGATCGCCGACCTTCATTAGAAAATGGCACGTGAAGAAGATGATGAGTACCAGAGCACAGAAATTCAACCTGGGGCACTAACCAGAAATTCCAGACCAGAACCAACTTAGAAAAGTTCATTTCCGAATTTGGTCCGACCCGAGACCTCTTCATCTAGCGCCCACAGTATTAAACCATTGGGCCACCGAGGTCGTCAAGTAGTAGTTTAGTTTATATGAGACCTAACTGGTTAAATAATTTATCTTCTTAGTCAGCCGCGAACAAGGACCCGCAACGTTGCTTCGTTACAAAAACAATTATACGCAATTTAGATCCGGAGAAATAGCTTCATTTCCATGGTGTACTTGTTAAGCAATATGCAAACACCCGGAAAATGAAGTGAAAATGAACAGTTTGCGAATTCGGAACTTCTATATTACAATACCGAACATCCACACAATTTGAAATGCACCGCATCACAAATACTCAGAACTGGAGTTAAATGAATTTACTTTGCAACGTTTAGGTACGAGTTTGAGCTACAAGTTCAGCAGTTTGCAACTTGCTAAGATGTATTTCTTTTACGATTATTTACTTTATTTCGGAAATGTTGAACTTATGCGGTTCGATTTTTTCACTTATATTTGTGATATGACTCCATTAGTTTGTTATAATTATTAATACAAAGATCGAACACTAAGAAAAATTCCTTAAATCCGGCTATAATCAAACCAACATCTTCCAGCAAACCGCGTCAGGCGATATGGCAACTAAGCCACGGAACGAATTAGCGGACCTTACGAATTTTTCTATGTGCTTGTTGCAGATCTTCTTTTGGTTTTTAACAACTTTTGTGCCGCAGCGCCATCTGCGAGAAATATATTTCTTCACTCAGCCTGCATGATATTGTATTATTTTTGAGAAAATGCTTCACTATACTGTAGCCAAATTTGGTGTAGAATGTATAATAATAAAACGTTGCTAGGCAACCAATGATGGCACAGGAAAAAAACTTTTTTTTTTTTTTTCAATTATAGTAAGGTTTGCCCTGCCCACGGCCTGCTCTCGTGATTGGAATTTAAATAGGTAAGTAGGTAATTGGGTTATGTACAAGTAATACTTGCCTAGCCAATTATATTTTTTTTTTGCTAGGCAAGTATTACTTCTACACCTACTGATTCGTATGATTTAGGATTAGACATAAGTTTTTGTATCCTATTAATATTTACTGCTGGATGGTAGGTAATGGTAGATGAAAAGATACGAAAATATAAGACTTTACTTGATAATCATTTACTACATATTATATAATCCAGAATCTATTTCTGATTCCGAACTTGAATTACCACCAGAACTTGAATGTTTGCAATCGCTCCCTTCAAATTAAAAAGTCACTAGGTTTGACACAGTTTTACAAATATTTAATTATTGGTCATTTTTCTGTCATTTTTAGGTATTTAAACATTCTGTTGAATTATATTCATTATAACCCTGGCTTCAACATTTAGTATTATCCATAATCTAATTGAATTTCGTAGGAAAATATTGAAATTGTGGTTACTGTGAAAGAGTCGAGATGAAAACCCTAAAAATCACATGTTTTTGTTTGTTGACATTTATTCTACATGGAATTTGGTTAGAGTACCTATAGTTTATTATTGTTATTGATACAAATATCGAACAAACACAAACAAAAATCTCTCTCGAATGTGTTGTCACACTGGGAGACTGAGTCAGCAGATCTTACAAATTTCTCTTTGTGCTTGTTGCAGAGTTTTGTATTGGGTTTAAACGACTTTGTGCCGTCAGTGCTACTTGTGAGAAACCTATGAAAGGTTCTTTACAGCTACCAGAGGTGACTAGAGATGCCGCTCTTTAACTATACATATAATTTCTATTTCGTCCACATTTTTTGGATAAGGAGATGTTTAAGGCTAAAAACACAATGGAAGCGCCTCATGCCTCAATTACTATCAGAACGGCAGTCGCCAAAAAGCACACAAAAAAAAAATTATACACTATATGAAATCTTGATAATGATTGTTCGCAGTATTTAATTTAAAAAGTAACAAATTGTGGACTATTAATATAATTTAAACTTTACCCAGTTGCTATATCGTTGAAAGTTGAACACTCAATATTTTAATTTCATGTTGAAATTATATTCGACGTGCTGCCATCTTGCGGCCAGTAGTTAGATACGACGAACGACTAATATCTGAAGGAAAAGAAAGTAGTATCCTCTCGACAACAGATGCCTTCTTTAACATGTGCATATTGCATACATTGCATAATGAACTTTACTTGGATCAATTAAGTTTAAAATTAACAAAACACTCATGGAGCATTTTTTCGCTATGCTCATCAGCTACTAGCGTGAAAAACTCGAGATGTTTACTAACGAGTTGTTTATCCAAAAGATAAAACTCGAACTTATTGCACTGGGATAATATTTACTTTCGTTTGTTACAGTACAAAAAATCAATTCGATAAACAGAAAATTTAAAATAAGACTTACCGATGACATGAAATTCGACCACGAGTAATATTTTTGGTGCGACTCTCATATGTGTACCCAAAACAGCACAATAAAGCATTTTTCTACGATTTTAGAGAATTTGCGTGAAAGAATTGACACAGGCACAACGTATAAAGCGAAAATGGCGAACTGACCTCAAGCAGGCGGAACTACGCCAGCAGTTGGCACGCGTGCTACGCTAACTAATGTAATGATAAATGTATATTTACGAAGAGCAACCCTTAGAATTTCTTGCTGATTTCTCAGGGGAGTCTACCTTACGAATGGGCCATAGAGCCAAGGGGTGTACCCAAAGTGGCACAGTGACCACTTATGAGTGAAAATTTTGTAGTAATAAAAAAACTGTGTAGTAATCATAAACATATACATAGGTTTGTGCTGATTCTGTGATTGAAGTTAAATCATTTATTACACAAGTTTTCCTAAATCTATTAATAATAGTTCCGACGTACATATAAGCAATGCAGATTCATCTTTTCAACCAAGCAAAAAGTAATTTCTTATAAACCCTCAATAATGAAGTGTTCCCAAATTGGCACGGCGGGCAAGAATGGGTTATCAGTATACGATTTCAAGTTCAATTTGCTCACCTATGAAATAAACATGATTTGATTTCGACTCTGGCATATAGACAACAGACAAGAGTTCTTATAACTCTCCTACTTTTGCGTCGGGAGTTAATAAAAATAGTTCCCCCGTGATCATGATGCTTCCAGCGGGCCGGGAATATTGAGTTACACCTGGGCACGATGCCCCAGGGCACGGTTATCGATGTAGTATTACTACCTCAGCTACAAAAGTTAAAGGTCACAAATTGAATTCGTTTTCTTTTCGTTTATATAATAGCTATTTGTTGTGCAAGGCTGCGAAGTTGTTGTTTGACGCAAGTGCTTATATTGAAACCTGAGCAAGTGAAGGAGCCTAAGATTAGAAGAGCCCAAAAATAGAACCTTGAGCGTAGCGAGGATTTGAAGGCACGAGACGGAAAACGACTATGCTTCTTAGCGAAGTAAGAGGTAGAGGAAAGAAAAACAGTTTAACTATAACAAATCAGGTTTAATAAGCAAAATTACTTACCGTTGTCAATTTAAGGTCAACAATAATAAGAATAAAATATAGCAACGGACAAACAAATCGCACAGTTGAACGTGTCATTATATTTTTTATCATCAAAAGAAAAAGTTAGGTGCACTTCCGTCCATCGTCAAGTTCGAATTCTAAAAACCTTTAAAAAAAAGGTTTTTGAAAATCGGTATTACTCTCAGATTTCTGATGAGAAAGAAAACCTTTCCGTACTAGTGAGGTGAAAACATTTAGCATTTTATTTTCCATATTGAGCACTATACATCTACTCTATAAGTGGAGTGACTGAAATAGTGCATCAATCACCGTAAATTAATTATAATGAAGTTTCAAGTTGAGGTGGCAAATTTGTCTTCCATGGTGGACAGTTGGTGGCGTATTACGCTAAACCAAATAATTAATTGGTAAAGTGTTTGAAGTACAGCGCGTGCCTGAAGATTGTCACTACGTAAACTTATTTCAAAGTGTGTATCCATACTATGGTCATATACCTTATATATTTACCATAATATGGTCTCACCATACATTGATACTTACATAGTAGTGCATATTAAGGGCATATTATGCCCTTGTATCTTAGGTAAAATAGTTTCTTATAGTAACTTCGAAATTTGAAAAAATGACAAGGGATAAACAAACATGAGTTATGGTAGCCTAATAAGGTTCAACTTACCCTGACGCAGAGTCAAGTTTTTTGCCTATAGCATATTCATCTCTATTTGCTCAATATTAAGGTACACATTAGTGTTATGCAAATATGGAATCAAGTCGACGCTTGGTTAAAGTCGAGCGGTTTAGCGCGTCGCCGTGCGTTACTTGCGCGCATTGACACGTCAGACGCCGACCACACTGTGATCCAGGCGCGCTAATGCGGGCGTCGTCGCGTGACGATGCGCATCGCCATGCGTTGCAGTTGAAAAACAGGACGCGACGCGACGCTTCAACTTTGCGCCGGTGTGAGTTGATCCTCAGAGTACGATCGATTCTCAAATTCAGAAGTCGACAGTTCAACAAATACCTGTCGGAGTACCTGTACTACGTGTACTTATGACTGTGAATATTTAGTAGCAATACCTTTCAAAACATCGTGATGAAACTTGCACGTCGAAGATGTAACACGCATTGGGCGTGCGTAGTGGATTTTGACCTCTAAGTCAAAGTGAAATAATCATTTATTCGATTGGTAAAATAAATGTACATTTGAAAAAGTCACTTTTAACTTTTCAGCTACTGTTCGTTTACTACGTTGACCTCTCTGAGAAGACCGGGCAAGAAACTCTAGAGATTGCTTTTTTCAAATAAACTTAAATGCCATGGAATACACTTTGTATCATAATCATGTGGAATCTAGAGCCATGTCGTCTTTCCATACATCTTTATGTAACACGTAGTCTTCAATTTTGTAATATAACTTTTCAGTTAAAATACTTTTAACGTAGGTTTGAAACTTAGGAAATGATGATATTAATATATGCTCCGGAATCTTATTGCAAAAACGTATGCTTTTCCTCATAAAAGAGTCGTTTATCTTAGTTAAACGACATCGTGGTACCATAAACCTAAATACATTTCTTTACAGGAGAGCCGTGCCTAACAGTAGGATGTACAAAAGGTTAACGATAATGACGAGCAAACATTAAGAAATATTCTGAGGAATTTTCGTACTTTTTTCGGGAATTTGAATATACGAATAGAATTTTAATTCGAATCCGAACTCACAAATCTGAGTTCTCGGTATATAGAGCGTAATTTAAATTGAAATTTACCATGAGCTTTTCGGTGAAGGAAAACAACGTGATGAGACCTGCTCGTCGAAGAAGGTTCACAACCCTCGTAAAACAAGTCCCAATCCGCATTCGGCTAGCGAAACAGACTTCAGCCTTAATGGTCGGCTGAGAGGAGACCCGTACCCACCAATACGTACGGACGTATAAATTGGGTTGATGATTTTACAAAAACATCCTATTTAAGTTAAAAAATACGCTAACGCTGTGAACACAAACCTTCATTTCAAGTATTCACTTCATTTGTTGTGGCGTTTTAAGCACATGGAGTGAATGATTGAAATTAGATTGGTGAAAAAGATATAGAAGTGTAAAGCCAACGTTGAAAGCAACATTGGAACAGGACGGCCACTCAGGGTGTATCGGATCAACTCGAATGTTCTTAAAAAGACTGGAGTGCATAGTGGGAACATGGACAGAATAGGAGAACTTGTGAGAAAAGATTGATAAGTAAAATAAGAGAGATTTATCAGAATCGCGCAAAGTCGTAATCGAGCCTCTGTCAATCCGGAGGCGTGTGTATGTGTGTATATGAACAAACAAAATCGTAGCTTTGGTAGAATATTTATAGCAGTAGAGCTCCTTGTGAAAGAGTTCATCCAAGGAAGTTCGTGAATGAGAAAACTAATTTATTTCTGCCGCCAAGTGGTGATATAAGCGTTACTGCGTCCCGTTTTTGAAGGGTAAGGGTGCTGGTGAAAATACAGGCACATGCAACTTGTCAACTTAATGTCTCAGGGTGACAGGCGCAGTGGTAGTGTTCCTCAGATCTTTGTAATTTAAAGTTCTGATTAGCACTACTTGTTCTTCCCGTTAATTGGTATTTTAAAAATAATAATAAATTCACATGTGATTAAGGCATGCAAAAACCAAGTGATTTTGAAAACGTTTTTTCAAATATTTTTCTATTGTCTCCAAAATAAGACTTTTAAATGTCAAAAAACTAAAAAAAAATGAAGTCAGTGTTTTGTAGATTATTTTTGGAATTCGCAGCTTCAGTGCGATCAATCAATATCTCGAATTATACAAATCTAGAACATTAATATTTTAAAATAAATATGCGTTATATGTATATAGCACATTTGTTGCTACATAGCTCGCGCAGGTTACCTGCACCTATCTTGCGGATTGCTGTCGCTGCACTGTAGTCAGGTACTTGAGTTCCTAGCATTTATTTATCATTATTAACCAAAATACGACGATATAAATAAGATAATTGAATAAACATAACGACATATAAACCATCACATCATGCCCAAAAAAATAAGTGATAACGGCGTCCATCAAAGTCTACGAAAGCAAAAATATACCACTGCCAGACGCCAATTGCTTGGATATCATACACGCATTCCATTATCTGCCTATATTAATGTAATTAATCATAGAATTTGCCTAACGGGAACACTGACTGTGGTATTGCCTAATCTCAGTACAGAGTTCCTACTAAAAAAAACAAGACAAGTTTTATTGAAATCGGTTAGTTTGCCACCTTTAGAGGTAGTATACTATCTTCAAAATTAAATAGCACCAATACTGATGTATCTTCTTTCCAACAAAAAAAGAATCATCAAAATCGGTTCGCTTTTCACAACATACATACAAAAAAGAAATACAATTGAATTTAAATCTTTTTTGAAGTCCTAAGATATTTTTTTTCTTTTCTTTTTTCTTGTATCTTCTATGGTTTCGGATTTCCCCATACTATCCCATTAAAAAAAAACACTGTATAATAATCATATCATAATAATACATATTATATACCATCGCGTCTGTCTCCCATTGAGATTGGCAGGGATTGTGAACCTCCGCACGCTGACAAACCCCTTTCGCATTCTCGACCGGCATCAGTCTCTTCAAACGGGCCATTTTATTTTTGGTACCTACTTTCAACCTGACCTTTTTCAAGGTCATCCCCAAAGTGATCGAGATATGACGTCTAGGTCTACCTCCCTTAACGTTTCCGCCCACATTCGTGCCGTCAATTTCCATCCATTATTTCTATATGCACATCAAATTTACAAAAAGTCAACAATAGAATAGACAGTTTTATATAAAATATTCATAGAGTGTTATATTCTCTTTTATTAATAATTCTTTATTGCACAAAAAAAGACACATAAAACACATGTTACAAAGGACTTATACAAAGGTGAGCTTTTCTCTAGAAAAGATCACTTCCAGTCAACCCTAGCCGTGGTGTGAAAATGAAGTCTGCGGGAATAATTAGTCCCAGAATAATTGTATATAATATAATATAATTGTATTGTAGAATAATTGTATGTACGACCAAATTTAAATTTAAATGTGAATAAGAAAATATAAATAATGATAATACACACATGATAGACACACACACTTGCATGAACTTATAAATATAAATTCATAAGCAGAATAGATGTTATAATCTAAATAAATTACTTGTTTATATGTAATGTTACCGATTAACTGTCTAACGCGTTCGACAGGAAGTGCTCTTTTAATTTGTGTTTGAAAGATCGACAGCCAGCAGGTAGTTTAATCCACATACAAGTTGCACTTACCGTAAATGAATTGTGGAAGAATTTGGAGTTGGATTGTTGATACAATAGCGATCTAGTGTCACAGGTACGATTTTGGGCGGAAACTGGGCGATAAGGGACAAAAACGGGAACACATGTGTTATACAGATAATGAGGAAGCTGGTGGTAATAAAGAATTGTTTAAAGAAGACAAAGAACGTGCATATCACGGCGAAGTCGGATTGGGAGCTATTTGAACTTAGTCCGAAATTCAGAGATATAGTTCAAATTCAAATTCAAATTCAAATTCAAATTCAAATTCAAATTCAAATTCAAATTCAAATTCAAAATAATTTTTATTATTTCATAGGTAAGCATTACTACACTTGAAATCGTCACAATGGTTAAACTCTAACGCAGATTCCCCTGAAAAGAATGAGCAAGAAACTTTAGGGGTTGCTCTTTGTAAATAACATTTGTACACATTCAACATTTTACAATATATTTTTTATTTATTTGAAACATCAGAGATCGAGACTACCTCCATGAGCTAAACGGGTTACTTCCACGGATTTTTGTCATCCAAGTACGCAGAAGTAGTATAAAGTTTTTGTTTCACTATAGTTTTAAACCTCGTGAAAGGCAAATTTTGTATATCAACCGGAATCTTGTTATAGAAGCGTATACATTGCCCCTTAAATAATTTTTTGACTTTGTGAAGACGACTATCAAGCTAGTTTATTTTTATTCCTCGTATTAATGTTATGTCTGGCACTATTTTTCATAAAGAAATTACTATTCCTTTTAACATAAATTACATTTTCATAAATGTACTGTGAGGCTGGTATAAGAATGTTAATTTCTTTAAACTTATCTCTCAAAGATACTTTGGGCCCCAGATTGTAAATTGCCCTAACTAAAAAAAAGGACAAAGATTGTATTGATATCGGCGGCATAACCCCAAAGCAAAATGCCGTATGTCATTAGACTGAAAGTAGCTGAAGTAAACCAATCTAGCGGTTTCGACGTCTGAAAGTTTCCTTATTTTTTTAATCGCGTACACTGCAGAACCGAGCCGTTTCGATAACTTACTTATATGGGGACCCCATTGCAATTTAGCATCTAACGTTATACCTAGAAATACAACTGCATACACAAGATTCAATTTTTCGTTTCTAACTACAATGTTTGTAACCGTCTCTCTAATATTGGGAAAAGTAAATTTCACACTATTTGTTTTGTTCTCATTAAGGAGTAGGTTATTAACAGCAAACCAATCAACTACTTTAGATATAGCATTGTTCACATTGTCTTACAACATTGGATCATTGGTGCCTTTTAACTTTAAATAATAAGGAAGTATCATCAGCAAACAATACTATCTCATGTTTTATACCCTTCATAAGGCTAGGTAAGTCATTAATATAAACTAAAAACATAAATGGGCCTAGAATTGAACCTTGAGGGACAACCATGCCAATTGCAGACCCTGATGATCTCGTACCGTTAACATCGACCCTCTGTATCCTACCACGCAAATACGATTTAAGAAAGACGAGATCACGTCCCGCCACACCATAATGGCGAAGTTTCCTGATCAGTGTATCATGGTGCACACAATCAAAAGCCTTGGAAAGGTCTCAGAATAGACCAATAACATCGTGTGAGACTTCCCACGCATCAAATATATGATTAATCAACTCGACACCAGCGTCAGTTGTAGAGCGCCCCCGAGTGAAACCAAATTGTTTAAGAGCCATTAAGTCATTACTATAAAAATGTGCACACGTCTGATTTAGAATAATTTTTTCAAATATTTTACTGAGAGTTGGTAGTAGTGACATAGGTGACGGTAGGTCATAGGTCTGAAATTGGTGGGGTCAGAAATACTACCAGAATTGAAAAGTGGAATAACTTTACTTTATTTCATGAGGTCAGGAACCATCAGCAACACATTTATTAAAGACACAGGCTAAGTAAGGCGCAATACAATCAACTATAGAACTAATTACTCTGACTGAAAGACCATCAAGATCAGCAGTATTTTTTATGTTTATAAACTTAAAGGCTTTAACAATGTCGTTTGGAAATACATGACGGAACCTTAAATTAATTAAGGACTCAGCGGCGGTGTGAGATGAATTTAACGACTTAGTAGTCAAAATTGGAATATCAGTAAAAAAATTTCAAATATTTCAGCAACTTCAGCGTCTGTGTTTACAATTTTATCATTTAATTTTAGTTGAAAATCTAAGTTACGAGGTTTAACCCTTCCAGTTTCGCTGTTTATAATATTCCAAGTCGTTTTTACCATATTCGCGCTGCTTTTAATTTTATTATTTATAAACATTGCTTTGGCTGCAACACAAACACGTTTAAACATTTTTGAATATTTCCTAACAAAATCGTTAAAACCGTTACTAGTGTTAAGTCTTTTCATCGTAAAGATAATATAATAAATAGCCTTTGTCTACTTTCGTGAATTCCCACAGTCGCCCAATCACTAAATTTAAATGAATTATTAATAGTTATGTTTTGGACTTAAAAACATTATCACGTTCAGTTTTCACTATGTTGAAAACTGAATTATACAATTTATTGGGATCGTTAACGTGCGGACTGTCAGTTAGTTTAAGCATTACGTTATTTCTAAGCTTTAAGTCGACCATTAATTATCGGAACACATGTGATATCCTTTTTTGGCATTTTGTCAACACTTGTATCAAAAGCGGCCAATTGACCGCGGTGATCAGAAGTTAATTTATATATATTTATACATAAACCAAATATGAAACGGAGTGCCAGATTATAAAGCAGCACTTTGTTAAGCAGCCTAACCTTCATGCATGAGTACAATTATCAATTAATTTCTCTTGATTATACAATTTTGAATAGCACACCACCATCAACTTAACTGCCTCCGTGGTTGAACGGTTGCCATGCAGAGGTCGCAGGTTCGATTCCCGGGCCGGGAGAAACATTTGTAAGACCTACAATTATTTCTCTAGTGGTTTTGGGTGTAATTTGTGGTTGTCTATGAGTGTGTGCCCAAGGCACCCGCGATACAGGGTCTCCCTAGTAATTAGAACACCACTTAATCAAGGGCGCGTTAGGAAATTTGTAAGTTCTTTTTTATTATACCAAGTGACGAGATAGATGAACAAGTCGTGGTAAGCGACACGTCTATCCATAGCAGTTGCAGTGTCACTCAGAGATTGAAATGGCAAAGAGCTGAAGAGCATTCCCACCGCGCCGGTCACCCTGAGACGTAAGTTGAAAAGTCTCAAGTACCTGTAATTTCACCAGTACAATTCAGAACCGGAACGCAGTTATGGTCACATTACTGCTTGGCGGCAGAAATAGGTAAGGTGGCAGTAGTTCTCGGGTCGAACTCTTTCACAAGAAGCCTAGTGCTATACGTCTTTGAAGTGCCGCGTTAATCATTTGTTTGTTGTACGTTACCACGTTAGACGTTGTTAGACGTCACCACGAAAACATCGTTAATGGCGAAGTAAATTGCTAAGAATTGGAAAAACCTCGCGTGAACTCGGAAAAATCGTATTCCAGGCCACCCGGTGAGAATCTAGGTAATAAAGAACTTCTGGCATAGGAAGCAAACTTAGCAACCTCTGCGGTTGACTGGTTTTGTTTCCGATTTCCATAACACAAGTACTTAAGCCACTCACTTTGGGATCAGAGCAACGTACGTGGTGTGACCTAAAATTTATAAAGTTTCTCCCAACTAAACTGTGACTGGTCTGTTTAATACTATATAACACAACATATACAAAAACAAACGAACTCCTAATGTTGAACATTTAAAAAAATTAAAAATATTTTGTTTGATATGCAATAAAACGAAAAATTAAATACAATCGAATAATATAACGAACACATAAAATTCTTCTGCTTCTACGACTCAACTATAAAGGGCAGTTTCTTTTGAATGTGGCGCCTTGTTCATTTGTTCATAAATAATTTAGACTTTTTATTCTATTTTAATGACGTAATTTTCTTACGGTATGTGTGTATTTGTTAAATCTTGGTGTTTTCTTCAAAATTACGGAAAGAATATTAGGAAGAACTGTAAATGCACCCATTTGACGGGTTTGTTTTATATTCATAGATTGATATTTTTTATTGTATTGTATATAAAATAAAATAACGTTGATTTTTTACCGACTTAAAAAAATGAGGAAGTTATACGTTTGGCTGAATGTATATTTCATATATGTTTTCCGATTTCTCCGTCAATTGTGAATCGATTTTGAAAATTATTTTTTTGTTTGAAAGGGCACTCTCGTGGTGGTCCCATTTCTACCAAGTCTGAATATGATGAGGGGATCCCATGAAAATCGAGGAAAATCATGTAGGCATGTCGCGTACTCACCAATTTCTCCGTTAATTGTGGACCGATTTTGAAAATTCTTTTTTAATCTTACCTTAAACAATATATTACTAACAATAAAATCGTAGCTGTAATAATAAATAAAGATCGATAATAAAATTACCTTTGCTATATAATATATAGAAAAATCTTATTCTACTTATATACAAACAATTACGTAGGTTGATACAGTGAGTATCCATTTAATATCACGACTATGTAAGGCACTGTGGTCAACAAACAAATTCACTACATGTATTTGTATATATGTATGACCTTTGTATGTGGCTCTATTTGGAGTTATTCGCAATTACGAACTTAATAAGGAGCAGGCCGGACTAAATTAGGTCTTATCTACTACATAATAAAGGAAACACGTGGCAGTTGACTCAGAATAACATCCGCCTTGTAGTAAAAACCGTTCGCAATCGATCTTTCAATAGTTTAGCCCACTGTTCTACCAAATTTCACTTCTGTATTCCCTGCACGAGCTCGCGCCGCACGCCTTACGATGACGCTCGTCTGTGGTGATACAGACGCGTCCGTAGCGGTGTATAAAAAAAAACTCAAAAGTTCGTGGAATGACATCTATTTGCCAAACTTTTGATATCGGTCACTGGAAAGTGCGCGAATCCGGATTCATCCTTTGGTTATTAAAACCGTTAAAGTAATTATTAAAGTCGTTTTGCAATTTAACATGCATAAAAAAAGCAGTCGAATTGAGAACCCCCTCCTTTTTAAAGTCGGTTAAAAATGGGTGGAGTCGGTGCGAGACGAGAAGATATAACAATATTTTTTTACCTTTTTTTTGTTTTTGAATCTCTTTATTTGTATTTTTTCAAGTCCCATGTGCCTGTAATTTCACCACCACCCTTACCCTTCAAAACCAGTATGTAGTTAATGCTCACGTAGTTAGTAGTAGATTTCCTTGTGGAATATTTCGTCCAGTGAAGTACTGCCTATTTCTGCCGCCAAGTAGTAATGTGAGCAATACTGCGTTCCGGTTTTTAAGGGTGCTGCTGTAAATTACAGGCACATGAGATATATCAACCTATGTCTCAGGGTGACACAGTGGCAGTGGCCCTCGGATATTTGTGTTTTAAAGTTCTGAATGACACTGCAACAACACCGGCACAGGTCTTTTGCCTCCCGGCCCTTGGTATCATATAAAAAACAATACTGGTTGGCAGCAGAAATGGGTGAGGTCTAGGAATTGTTTGACAAGGACCTCTGCTACTACAAAATGTTAGTTTAAACATTTAAAAATGCGTAAGAAATCGATCCCAAACGGCTCTATGCCAAGATATCTCAGTTAACTTTAATTACAGAGCGATTATGTTCACGAGGATGTTAATTAACTGCTACATTTGCCTTGGGAGTTTTTAAGGTGCTTTTACATAAGCGGGTTATTCGCCTCACTTAATTGTCGAGTGATAATTGGTATAATGTATTTATGCTTAAGTGTCAGGTGTTATTTTGTTAGCACGTTCAATTTAACATAATATTAACGTACTTCCACGCGACGGAATCGACGGTACGTCGCCGCAATAACAAAGTTACATAATTTTATTTGCACAATATGGCGGAGCTTGATATTAATATAAAATCAATTGAGACTTCTGTTTCGTCTAAAGAATATTATTTTCACCTCACTTACTCGGAAAGGCTATCTTTCTCATTACAAATCTGCGCGCTTTTAAGCGTTTTTTCCACGCTAGCGTGGAAAAGGTTTTTGAAATTCGGCGATAGACTGTGTTGCACCTAATTTTTTCTTTCGATGAAAAAGAAAAGATAATGACACGTAATATAAATCCGTTGGTACATTTTATTGTAATTGCTGTTGATATTAAATTGACAACGATAACTAATTTTGTTCAATATTTTTTTTTAATTCGTTGATGAACTAAACTGATTTCTCATAGTTCAACTGTATATCTTTCACCTACCATTTCCCTCGCTTTGGCGAGGTGCAAAGCCGTGTGTTTCGCTCTTTTCGCTTGAAACCCTCACTATGCTCAGGAATCCATTTTATGGCTTTCTTCGCTTGCTCAGGTTTCAAACAACAACTTTTCAGCCTCGCAGAACAAATAACTATTTCCATCGAAATTTGAAATATTGGAATATACTAAACTAAAAATATGTCCACGATTTAGGGCAAAAATGAGTTAATACCCAGGCACTTTGAGTAAAAATCTAGTTAAAACCAAGATGGATTTGGTTCATCTCATCTTTGATTTTGAGGCCATGTGAAATGTCAGGTGCAGTATGATAAATCCAAAAGTAGGCATTTATGATTATCTTTGAAGATAAGTAAATGTATGAAATGAAATAAGGAATTTCTAAATCAAACTTAGTCTAAATTAAATTTTAATTATACTTTTACTTATTGGCCAATTAATCAATTTATTGAAGTCTAGCAACCATTAAAGTGCTGTCAGGTGCTATTACACAAAATAAATTTAGCTACCTTAAAGAGAAACCGGGGTGCCGCAAGGCAACTTTCGCAATTTTTTGTATGTAGATGTGATCACATCTGACCTGAGACCTCAGGGTGTCGGGCGCTGCGCCTCTGCCCCTCAGATCTTTGTAATTTAAACCTACGCAACTGATATGGACAGGCGTGTCGCCTAGGTGTACGATATGGTATCATATAATCTCAATACTGAGTCCTAAAAAAACCGACCTCAAAAGTTAGATAAAAAGCTTGGACAGGTGGTTTTATTAAATTTAAATATATAGTAGTGTTTTTTTTATAAGTATAATCTTGAAAAGTCTCATACAGGACCTCTTCTTGATCACTCTCTTGAGGTTTTCTTGAATGTCGACATGATTTTCGATTGATGTTAGTCAAGGATATAATATAACGCCCCTTGGCTCTGCACCGGTTCACCTCTTTGCGGCACAAGACTCCCTAACCGTGCCTAAATTATGTTTATTCAAAGATTTTCACACGTTTTTTTTTATAAACATGTCACCGTTTTTATTACATGAATATTGTTAGGTTAGACATGATTAAATGCAAATAAAATTGACTAAAAACATGGCGGGTAACATATGAGCACGGCGGGATTATTTTTTTGTAAAACTATAATGGGATCAGATCAAGAGACGGATTCAAATGGCCGAAGCTGCTATAAGCAAGCTAACACGCATCTGGCGTAGCAGAAGTCTCCAACGTGACCAAATTGATACTAGTGAGGACATTGTTTTTCTCGATTTTCCTATATGGCTCACAGTCGTGGACGATCTGGGCATCACATCTGAAAAAATAGACGTTTTCGAGATGTGGTGTTGGAGAAGGATGCTCCGTATACCATGGACAGCTGAAGGAGAAACCAATCCATAATCAAGCAGCTTAATATGTCAGACAGGCTTTCCACAATATGCTACCAGAGAAGTATTTTGGTCATATTGCTCGCCGACAACCAGACAATCTTGACAAACTGATTGTGGTGGGTAAGGTGGAGGGAAAGAGACTTCGCGGTCGATCACCTAGCCGATGGAGCAACCAAGTGACCGCCCCCAGTGGCCTCCCTATAACTGCCATGACAGAGACCGAAAACAGAACCAGATGGAAGCAAATCGTCCATAAAGTTTCTATAACTATTCGGGACCACGACCTTCAGCAATGAAGATAACGACTAAGAAGAAAATAATGCTATCTCGTTATTATTGTGCGGTGCGATAAAAAAAACAAAAGCGCAATGGAGGCAATTACCATGGCCCGTATGTTACCCGCCTACGCTAGGACAATCGAAATGTATGTAAAGAAATAGATAGCCATTTGTCTACTGCCTTATAAAGATGTAGTGACCCGCCTTTGTTGGTTGAGCACCTAAATCAACCAAACAAATTTGGCATTATGTTGACTCATTGTTCCGTAATGTAGGCGTATTAAAATTACCAATTCTAGATAGGCTGTCGTCGAGACTATTATAATGAGCGGAGGGCTCTTGGCGTATCCTCCTTGTTGAAGGATTTATTGTTCCCCTTATCGTCAAGTAATCATTATGTGTGCCATTTCGTGGAGACTATTCAAATACGTGGAATAAACAATTTTGATTGAACCATCGCCGACTAGCACTACATCTCTAATTGAACAAATGAATAACGCATGTATGTACCTATGTACATAGGAAAATTTCAAGGGCTCGGTAATTGGACCCTTAGCTCAGTTGGTAAGAGCAATGCTAAGGTGAACGTTGGTTCAAGTTCCATCGTGTCGACGAAAAAATTTTTCTATGTGTACCATCTTTGTATTGTAATCATAAGTGAATAACTTATTCATCGAAATACTTATTTATTTTTAACCGAGTTCAAAAAAAGGAAGAGGTCTTAATTCGACGGTTTTTTATGTTACGCGATTGCTCCTACATTTGGGAACCGATTTGAATGTTTCTTTTTTTGTTAGAAAGAGTAAACCTCAGTTATAGTCCCATTCAAATTTAAAGATAATATTCCACCTCTAAGGGTCGTATTCTAGAACTCTACTCAATGCTCAAGTCAGGATTGCACTGGAAACACAAGCACTGTAAATACGACCCTAATGGCAGGGACTTGAGTATGGGTGGTCGCCCTGCGAATGTGCAGGGCGTACATGATGGTGGCCTGCGCTGCCGCATGCGTCCTCGCCGGTACTCCGCCGTGGGACCTCGAAGCAGAGGTCCTGGCGGCGGTCCGCACCTACCGGCGGGGAATGAGGGACCGAGGCGAGCGACCCGCTCCCCAAGAGGTGGAGCGGGAGCGCCGCCTCGCAGCGCAGCGCATGCGGGACCGGTGGAAAGAGGGCTTGGCGGATCCCCCCTATGGCGCTCGTACCATAGAGGCGGTCCGCCCTGTCCTCGTAGAGTGGGTAAACCGGTCCCACGGGCCACTGTCGTTCCACCTTGTGCAGGTGCTGACCGGGCACGGCTGCTTCGGTCACTACCTGCACAAGGTGGCGAGGAGGGAACCGTCCCCGTCGTGCCACGAGTGCGGCGCTGCGGATGACACCGCGCAGCACACCCTAGAGGTGTGTAGCCGGTGGGATGAGCAGCGCCGCACTCTGACGGGGACTGTAGAGCAGGACCTCTCGCTGCCGAGCGTGGTTGCCACCATGCTCGAAAGCGAGGAGTCCTGGGAGGCGGTGGCCTCCTTTTGCGCAGAGGTATGTCGCAAAAGGAGGCCGCGGAGCGGGTGCGCGAGGACGCGGCGGACGCGCACCCGCTCCGGCGCAGACGTACGGGGAGAAGGCGAAGGCAGTTCGCTACTCGCCTGATCCCCTAGTGAGACCAGCGGGCTCTGGACAGGGACTCCGGAGCCTACACTGCACGGCCTCACTCGTCTGGGGGGCGGGTCGGAGGACAACCGACTCGCCCCTCCGTTGGCGCGGGAGCCCTGGCGTAAGCTAGGGCGGCCGGGCGGCGTCGTGGTGAATGTTCACTGATCCCACGGCGCCGACTCAACCGGCGAAAGGGAAACCCGGGGGGGTTTTAGTGGGGTAGGCCCTCAAGTCTGGAGGGAGAGTCCCCACATAACCCCTGAGTCTCCCTGGGCTCAGGGGTATCCATAAAGATTTCACTCCGTCAAAAAAAAAAAAAAAAAGGGACTTGAGTATGATTTAGAGTGCTTTAAACTATACTCAAATCCTGACTTGAGCATTCAGTAGAGTTCTAGAATACGACCCTAAGAGTTGCAAAATGGTAGCCTATCACAAAGTCGAATTTATTTTTTCCGAAATAACGTCTGTTCGAATTTTCATTACCCCGAAAAATGAATTTTAACGAAACCGTTGTTCTTTCAGGATTTGTCGGATGTTTATCGCAAAGACATGATAAGGTTCGGTTGGGTTAGATTAAGTTAGATTTAAAAGAAAAAACATTTTCCTCTCAAAATTACTTTCGAGGTTGTGAAAACTCGACCAAACGTTATTTCTGGAAAACTTCGGAACGGACTTCTGATAGGTAACCTTGCAAAATAGAGGACGAATCAGGTGTCTTGGATATTGCCACTTTCCGTTAACCGATTTTAATAAAACTTGTCAAATAGATGTAACGAACACAACGAAAACGAAGAAGTAAACTTTTGAGCGCGGTTTCTTTTTTAAAAATTTATCATTATTATTATTATTTTATTCCAAGTATGTTCATAAGAAAAAAGTTTCCGATTTCCTGGTAAACTAATACTTAAGAACTTAGAAGATTTCATAAGGATGAGTATTTGAATTCCAGGAAACCAACTAAAGAAGGCACGGAGCTTATTGATTCTAGGTATTCTGGCGCTAATTGATTCTAGGTATTCTATTCGCTCCGTGTATGTGTACGTGTGGTACATACGTTTTTAAAGTCGTGTGTAAGCCCAAACGACGTAACACCCACGTCTGACGGCCGAAGCAGGAGTAAAGCGGACAGGGGCAGAAGCGTGGCGGCTCTGGCTAGTATGGATGGACCGCGTGCGAATCTAGGGAGGTATTTCGTATTATTAAAACAAATATACATTATGAAAATGTACGGAGTATACGTTATAGAAAAGATGTAGTTTTGTTATTTTTCATAAGCTGATTACCTTCTGTGAAGTATTTACGCCGTAATAAGGGTTTATTTTGATTTTTTGAAATAACTTCGGTTTTTTTTTTCAATCGAGGAAACTACAAGATATCGTGTTTTTTTGTGGGTTTGAGTGTGATTTATAGAGTGAATCCTTAATTATCTTATTCATTAATTTCATAACTAAAGCTTTAGTAGGAACGATAGAGCAAAGGATCAATCGAACGCAATTATTTCGCAATGACGAATCGTTGCCTCGGCGCAGTTCCTGATTTTGAATAGACCAGACTTACCAGTACCAAGATATCTGTTATCCTCCGGCTGACCAGCATATGTCACAATTATGACAAAAGATTGATAATAAAGCTATTCATCTTTAACTGCCTCCATGACCCAACAGTTACCATGGTGGAGTGCCACGCAGTGGTTACGGGTTCGATTCCCGTGTCGGGAGAAATATTTGTATGGCCTACATTTATTTACTTATCTCGTGAGTTTGGGTGTAATTTGTCGTTGTCTATGTGTGTGTCCATGGCAACCGCGATACAGAGTTGCCCTAGTACGGGGCTGTGAATGCATGCGTTATTATTATTATCTTTAGAATCTGAGTAGACAGCGTTGCATGTGCTTTATATCGATGATGGGTCCTTCACCTATGAGATAAGGATATGTGGATATGTCCACAGTAGAATGGGTGGCGTATGCCCCAGCGTTAGAGCTGTTGAGGACAGCAAAACTATCAACTACGTCGATATCAGTTAGTGAGAAACTCTTCACTAAGGTTTCAAGTTCGCCTCGTTGAGACTTTAGATGCCCAGAAACTCGGCAGCAACTTTCGCGAAAGCATATTTTTTTCTATTTTGTAATACCCAGTGATGGGACCGATAAGACGCGAGCCCGGTGGTAAGCGACATGCCTATCCATAACAGTTGTAGTGCCACTAATGGTGGCGCGGTTCTAACATTCATGGACTCCAATAAACGATATCAGATCGGTTCATGCTAAAACTACAGCGGTATCTACTAATAGAGAAAATAAAAAACATAGCGTTTCATAGAATTTAGTGAATTACACATTACTTTCGAACACGCACCTGTCTCGATTCGATAAGCTATAGAAAGCCGGAAGCTCAATGTATAATATATTTTCGATCGTAACATCGCTTCTTTACTAGCTACATTTATTGGGCACAGAACTATTGTCCTTGTCGTAGTCTTTTTTTGCTTAGCAATAAAACTGAATGAGTCATGTAATATGACTCATAACTTTGGAGTCTACTTGGAATCATCGTGTCTGAGTGTATAATTAACCTTTTTAAAACACCTCCGATAAAAAAGGCTCCACATCGCGTTGCGCGCGAAAATATTTTTCCTATTTCTCGATTTCAGCTACATGAACGCGCGACTGCATCGATACGAACGAGCGATTACATCGATGCAATCGCCCATCAATAAATCCCAAGTGCAGCGATGCAATCGCACGTTTGTATCAATGCAGTCGCGAGCTTGCATCGCGTTTGCATCGCTACATAAAATCGTCGTGAGTAACTGGTCTAAATGTTCTACAACGAAACTTAACAATTAAATAGTACATCATCATCAACATATCAGCCGAAAGACGTCCACTGCTCAACATAGGCATTCCTCAAAGATATCCCGACTAGCCGGTCGGACGCCATGTGCATCCATCGATTACCTGCCGCCCTTACCAGGTCATCCGTCCATCTAGTAGGGGGGCCGTCAACGCTTTCCGGTTCGTGGTCTCCATTCGAGAGCCTTTCTGCCCCAACGGCCGTCAGCTCGACGAGCTACCAAGTTAAATAATACACAATCGAATATTTTTAAGAATCCATTACTAACGGACTTTATTAACTAAAGAGCTTTTTATTACAATTATTATTAAAATACAAGAATTAATTAATATACGCGTTTTTAAACAAATTATGGCATAACAAACCGGTTGTAGGGT
>NW_020653601.1:724160-772079 GCF_003589595.1 Hyposmocoma kahamanoa | reverse complement strand
GACGGTTTGAGACAAGATTTAAGAATAATTTAGCTTCACTGACCCAAATAGAATGATAATAAAAATTTTATAAAAAATTAAGTGACCAATTAAAAAGTGAACGATCTGATAAACAATTCAACAAAGTCTTAAAGCAATTTCTTTTAAAAAAATGTTTTTACTCATTGGAAGAATATTTCATTGATTGATTAATTTCTCCTAATAACATTCATTGTAATGTAAAGATGTAATATATACATATATTAATAATATGTGTATTTTCAAATTTAAAAAAATTGTTTTTTGGTGTCCATAATTTTTATTGAAATAATAATATATATCGAGTTCTTAGATTTTCGCGATTGTTACACATAGGAAATGAAACTATTTTTTCGTATTTAAATTGCGTATATTTGTTTTTTCAAAGAAACCGACGTTTCGGGCCCATTACAGGTCCCAGTCAACCGCGACCATGGCATCTGTAAAGGGCCCAAAACGTCGGTTTGTTTGAAAAAAATAAATATACGCGATTTAAATACGGAAAAATAGCTTCATCTCCTAATAACAATATAATTAATTGTAATACAAATCTAGATTTATTTAGAATATAGAATTGACATTGCTGTGGCCTTACAGTGTCATGAATTTGCAATAAACAGTAAATAAATATATAAATAATAATATAAAATCCATGTTAATGAATTACTTTCAAGTCTAAAATGTATTGCAATTTTAATCTTAATTTTAAAAGTAATTTGCAACACCCTTACGGAGTATCACATGAATGTATGTACCTACTACAATAGTCCTAAGGTTATAAATCTGTACGAGTGGTACATGTGAAATGCAAAATAAATAAATACTAATTTGTAAACCGATGATAATTCATTAAATAATTAATTTTATGATGATAATTCTTTTGTTGCGAAGAGGGTACCTCTACAGTGGTCCCAATTAAATTTGAAGATAATCTTAGTACAGAGTACTAAAAAACGGACCTTTAAAGTACGTGGAATTACATATATTTGCCAAGTTTTATTGCAATATACAGGACTTGACACAGGAGATAATAAAATCAATTTTCACTACTCAAAGTATACTGAGAGAAAAACGCCTAGAATTGAAAAGTAGCAAAACCAACCATAAAAATAATTGCTCCTTAAGTAAAATTTAGGCGCTATTTATAAAAATGAATGATCATGCGTGATCAGCCTCCCTCAGAGGTGGATGATTTTCTTCAAAATGAAATGGGACTACTATGGAGGTGCCCTCTTTCCAACAAAAAAGAATCATGAAAATCGGTTCACAAATACCGGAGTTATCGCGTACTATACATACAAAAAAAAAAGAAACATACAGTCGAATTGAGAACATCCTCCTTTTTTTGAAATCGGTTAAAAATTGCACTTTCCGGTAACCTATTCCAATAAAATTGGCAAATAGAGGTAATTCTACGCACTTTTGAGGTCATATTGTTATATTGTTCACTGTCGAAATTCACAGTCGTTGCCCTAGGCATTGACATTGACAAAATATTTTTTTCTAAGTGTTCAGTTTTTGTTAGAATAATTTTAACCTTTTATTGTTTCGACTCCATTCGGTCAGCCTATCTAGACCTTTCTGTAAACGTTTGCAATCTTCGAGGTCGCGAACTGCTGCATATGTATATTTTGAGGTCTTCAGTAAACAATAAGCAGCAGCTAAACTTTTATTTAAATGTGGAATAGTTCCACCTGCATTAATTAATTAATTAATGAATTACGAGGGGACTTTCTAATGTCTCTTACTGTACGCACACATGCACGCACATACAATTTTAGATTTTAATTGTATTTTAATATATAGTTAAATCAATGTATTATTTTAAAACTTAAATATTTAACATACCTTGTGTTGTAAAGTAGAAGAACGGATTCCTAACATAAGGAAATACCTAAAAACAGCGCCGAAACCAGACTATTGTAAAGTATGTGTAAGTAAGGCGAGTTACCTCGAGTAGAAGCGGGAGAAACTACTTTGCTAGATTTATTATGTAATAACGGTTTTATTAAAAATATACGATACACGTAAGGATATTGTCTAAAGAATGTGCTAATTTACTACACGAGGGGATGTACTTTATCCGATCACATAAAATCCTGAAAACAGGCTAAAAAAGGACTTATTGAGAATAAAATATTTTACTTTGTACATAATTTTTATATGAAGATCAGTCGCCATCGGGTGTCAAATTTTCTCTGCCTGTTCTTATTTTATTTGTATTAATTTTAAGCACGCAGATTGCAGGACGTGAGGGGCGACCCCATAGAACAATAAATACAGTAGAATTGGTTAGTTAGTAACTTGAAAGACTTATATGAGCTCAACCCGCCATTTTCGCTTCGTATGGTATGGTTGTGTCATACTCTCGTGCAAAATCTCTAAAATCTTAGAAAAATGCCTTATTGTGCTGTTTTGGAGCGCAAAAATGATAGCAGCACCGAAAATATTTCCCGTGGCGGTATTTCATATCATCGGATCTCTTATTTTAATAAATGTTCAATTTTCTGTTTATCGAAATAATTTTTTTGTTACAAGAACCGAAAGTAAAGCTTATACCCACGCAACATGGGCGCTTCTTGGTTGGAGAACTAAATTAATAACTCCAATTCGTCGTGGTTCAGCGATAAACCGCAAGACGGCAGCACATTGATTGAAATTTCAATTTAATGTCAAAACGTCGCATCTCGTAATAATAGGTATTGACAGTATTGAACTTTGAACGATATGCCAACAGGGTAAAGTTTTAATTATATTAACAATCCAGAATTTGTTATTTCTTTTTAAATTTGAAACTACGACCAATTAATTTTAAGATTTTGTAACATTGACTTACAAATAAATGGACGACGGGTCTAATACAAAAACCACGAAAAAAATGTCCCAAGTCAACCTATTTAAACGTAGTGACATGTAAAGGAATATGAAAAAGCTAAAACGTTGAATTTAAATTGTAATGTCATCGCAGTACTGTCTAATTTTGCTTGCTTCGCTGTCAGTCGAACAAACGAAGACTAAAGCGTGAATGACGCTCTGTATACGGTTTTAACGCCCCATAAGTTCGGACACTTTTTAGCGCGGACCCGACGTCCATATAATTATAAGTCAATGTTTTGTAATGTTTCAAATGAAGAATGTGTAAGTTTTGGCGACATTGGTTGTGATAGTACGCGAGGCTTAAGACACTTCCATGATTTTTTTTCTTCCGTCGGTGGTCACTTATATCTTGCCTCCTAAAATCTAGATTCGCTTTGAAAGACCTGGCCCTAAAGCAAATAAACATTATTTCTAATTTAATTTTGTTTAATGTGAAACTCACACGCACTGAAAACTTTCCCAAAAAGGAGAACCGCGTTCAAAAGTAAGGGTGGACATGATTGCAATGGGTAACTAAGTTACCAGTCAACTCGGCAGTAGCACAGTCCCTACCAAATATATTCAAGCTTCCGGTTTGCCTGCGCACGTTAATGGAATCGCGTGGTCGGAAACGAATACCACTCAGTGAAAAGGTTTTAAAAATAAATAATGGGTGCCCAAAAAAATAAACTGTAGGGTAAAAATGGAACTTCTACCACTACCACACTAGTTTTCACATAAGAGCGATGCCTAATAGCGATGTCAGCGTTACGACGAGCGCTTGAGTTTTCTAGATTATTTGATCTTCAACGATATAATTGATCTATTGTGAATGTGCACTTTTTTAAATAAAGTATATTTTTTTATGTTTGACATTTTATTAATTCCAAATTCCATCAATATTAGTTATGCTACGGATAAATTTTAAATAAACTGCATTCAAAGTAACAATATTCATTAGTATCATTTGTATCATTATGTCTATGCATACTAAATTAATATTTGGTATTCAAAAATAATAGTTCGTTTTTTATTATTGGTCTTTTCTTTTAATGATTGATGACATTCATAACAAGTAAATTTTCGACAATGATCTCCTAATAGATCTTGGTTGCTTGGTGCGCGCCCTCCATTGAATAGGTTAGATTAGTATAGTATGAAAAAGCGGCACGAGCCTAGCGTGCCGCGGCAGCGGCCGACGACTGCTAGAAGCCAATTTACTTGCGTTTCCAAACACATTTACAGGTCAAATTATAGTATAATTGGTATACGAATATAATTAAAATTCAGTCAGTTTTAAAAATAAGTATCCAAATTATATTTTTTATGCTCAAAGTTAATTTATACAAATCAAACATTTTTTGCGTCTCTCATAACAGATTAAAATATCCATTGATTAATTTTTTTATGTCTCAGAGAAAGAGGATCAATCATTAAAAACGATGACCGATTAGATCTTTTTGCCTTCTGCTTTTGCAAATTTAAAATGATCATTTAAATACATGCCAATATTAATCAGAATGATATGCCTCATTGTGCGTTGAAACTGCGCGCGGCAACCGATGGACTGCATTCGCATCAGACAAGGTGCCAAAAGACAAAGCGGGAAGGGGTACCGCACCGTTCGTGTGGCACTCGGTGCGTTGGAATCATAGCGTTGCGGCGGCGACGACGCAAACCCAACGCAACGCCCGTGTGGCATCGCTATCGGCATCTAAAGTTACACTAATTTCGATCGCCCACAGTCGAATTAGTATGAGGACGGCGTTGCTCAGAGGGTGTTATATAGAGTTTGTGGAATTCATTACAACTTTCGTAGTATTAAATCTATTCGGTATTATAAATAAACAATAAATTAGCAAGCTAGATAATAAAACCTGAATCCTGTACTTTGACTAGGCCTCTAGTGATGTGAGTCTTGAAATAACAAAATTGTCTCGGAACACTCAGACCAAAACCAATTTAGAAAAGTTTCACACTACTTATTTCTTCGAAGTTGTCCTTATACTTTCTTATTACTCGTTTACGAAGTGTTTGCTTTTACCACTACGATATTGTATTTAACAAAACTATATCTTGCCTTAGCCGTGTGGTGCCTAGAATATAGAATAGGGCCTAGAATAGCACCACCCCCTTTTCATTCTGTGGGTGTCGTAAAAGGCGACTAAAGGAAAATTGCCAGAAGAAGACGGGCAGCAGCGTCTTCTAACTATCTTGGCCAGAACTGCGATCGCTAACCCGCCTGCCAAGCGTGGCGATTAAAGCAAAACCCCCCCTATGTTACACACACCAAAGAATTGACCCCTAGTCCCCGGCAGTCCTGCTCTTCCTAGTCACGGTAGCGGTTTTGGAAACAGGGCATGGGGTGCGAAGAATCCCCGGGGGAGACCTGGCTACCATCAACGACGACGACTGGACCTGGCAACCTACAACACGCGCACATTGAGGACCGACGCAAAGCTCACAGAATTGGAAGAAGCTATTAGTAAGTTACGCTGTGATATCACTGGGCTATCTGAAGTCTGAAGAGAGGGGGAGGACTCGATAATCCTTAACTCCGGCAACTTACTGTACTACCGGGAGGGCAATCGACAGTCCCTTGGCGGTGTCGGGTTTATCGTCCACAAGTCCCTTGTTAACAACGTGATTTCCATCGAAAGTGTGTCAACCAGTGTGGCATACCTGATACTCAGAATATCAAATCGATATTCTTTGAATGTCATTCAGGTTTATGCTTCGACCTCGACACACGCAGATGACAAAGTGGAGGCTATGTATGAGGAGATCTCAAAAGCCAAGCATAGCTACAAAACCCACTGCACGGTTGTGATGGGGGACTTCAATGTAAAGTTGAGAATTTGGGCGTTGCAGTGATGAGCTGAGATTGGGGCAATTTGGAGTTGGACAACGGAACATCGGAGGCTGGATGTTGGTTGATTTCATGGAAAAGGAAAACCTCTGTAGGATGAACACCTTTTTCAGGAAATCTCCAAGTCGAAAATGGACCTGGATGAGTCCGGACGATAAAGTAAATAATTAGATTTACTTTATCATGTCGACGAAAAAGCATATATTCAATTATGTCTCTGTGATCAACACCGTTAAAACAGGAAGTGATCACCGGTTGGTACAAGGCACATTGCATATCAATACCAAGCTTGAAAGATCGCGACTGATAAAGTCTACGCTCCGACCAACACCTGCATAACTCCAAAACCCCGAGAGCGTTCAACTCGAACTTCAAAACCGCTTCGAAGCCCTCGAAAACAGCATAGATTTCGACGATCTAAACAACATGGTGGTGGATACTGTTCGTATGGTTGGGTCCAAGTTTTTCAAAACCCACCTTACTAGAATGAACAAACTCTCCGACAAAACACTCCAACTCATGGAACAGAGACATGAAATGAGGCTACAGAACTCAGAGGATGCAAGTCACTACAGGCGGCTAAATAGGCAGATATCAAAGTCTTTGCCTAGCACATACGCCAATTTAATACAGAGCGTATTAAGATATATAAAAAGAAAAATATAAAGAGGCCATTGAGCGGAACAAAAGGTCCAAGGTGTTCGCGAGAGATCTGTCTATTGGGCAAAGCCAACTGACGAAGCTGGAAACTGATAAAGGTAGCATCATTCCATCTAAGCCTGAAATCCTGCGGGAGGTAAAGAATTTCTATCGACAGCTATACTCTACGAAAGCACCTGTTGAAAGCGAGGCTAAAGATCCCAGAGCCAAGCTTACCCGACAGTATACCGAAGATATCCCGGACGTCAGCCTGTAAGAGATTGTGCGTGGCTCTCAAACAACTCAAGAACAACAAAGCAGCGGGCGATGATGGAATCACGACAGAACTTCTTCACCTACGATTTGCCGATGATATGGATCTTATGGCTTAAACCTTGGGAGACCTGAACAAAATGCTCGAAGATCTCAGTAGTGTTTCCCAAAGAGTGGGTCTTAAAATGAACATGGACAAGATGAAGATCATGTCGAATGGACATTCGACACTGAAGTGGACTGGAGTTACAATTGGGAGCATTACACTCGAAGTTGTTGACCATTACGTATGCCTGGGGCAGACAGTCCAGTTAGGTAAGTCAACTTTGAGAAAGAGATCTCTCGTCGAATCCAGCTCAGATGAGCAGCGTTCGGGTAACTACAAATAATCTTTGCGTCCAAATTACCTTAGTGTCTCAAGACAAAAGTCTTTGACCAGTATGTGTTGCCAGTGATCACATATGGATTAGAAACGTGGTCCCTCACTATGGGCCTCATAAGAAGGCTCAAGGTCACTCAGCGGTCAGTGGACAATGAAGAGAGCGATACTCGGTATTTCTCTACGTGATAGAACCAGAAATGAGGAAATCCGTAGGAGAACTAAGGTAACCGACATAGCTCGAAGAATTGCTGAGCTGAAGTGGCAGTGGGCGGGGCATATAGCTAGGAGAACCGATGGCCGTTAGGGCGGAAAGTTTCTTCAATGGCGACCGCGCACCGGACGACGCTCAGTGGGTAACCCCGCAGGCGGACCGACGATCTGGTAAAGGTCGCGGGAAGCCGATGGATGCGGGCAGCGCAGGACCGATCGTCGTGGAGATCGTTGGGGGAGGCCTATGCCCAGCAGTGACGTCGTATGGCTGAGTGATGATATCTCGTCTTATCAATTGACAGGTAGAAGATTTTATGATACCAAAATTGACGAGACGAATAAGTCATGCGCCTGGTGATTAGCGACACGCCTGTCCATAATAGTTCCAGTGACACCCAGAGCTTTAAATCACAAAGATTTGAGAACAGCCATTGCCGTCACACTGAGACATAAGTTGACAAGCCCCATGTAATTTCATTGCCTGTAATTTCACCAGCACCCTTAACCTTCGAAACCGACGCACAGTAATGCTCACATTACTGCTTGGCGGCAGAAATAGGTAAGGTGGCAGTACTTCCCTCGACGAACTCTTTTACACGTAGCTCTACTGCTACTAGTAGAGTATAGATAGGATCATTTGGTATTGTTTGCTTTTAATTAGAGATCCGGGCCCAGAGAAATATTCGTATGTCCTACATTTATTTCTCTCGTGATTTTGGATGTAATATGTGGTTGTCTATTTGTATGGCCATGAGACCCGCGATACAGGATTGTCCTAGTGCGGAGCTACGAGTGTGAGCGCGGTATTATTATTACACCAATATAAGAAAATTATATTATGTCGTTTTTTAATAATAACCCTTTCTCTTACCATTCCAAATTACTTGATAGTATGAAATTTAATATACTTAAAACAATTAAATTTTGACATACTGTATATGTTCGCATTAATGTTACCACTGAATGATTTCATCAAGCGTAATGTAAGGCAGGAAACCAGCGGGCCACCTTCTCTTACCTCAACAACCTTGACTATCCCATCACATCACACACCACACTAACGTTCACGCCCCGGCGAGGAAGATATTTTGCGCAGGTTCTCTCATATAAGTAACCTATCTGGGGTAAGTGTCCAGTAGCGTCTACCTCGGCGTCATCAAGCCCGCTACTTAAATTAGATGCAAAACCTACTTCAGAAAAAACACTAGAGAAAAGAAATGTTCTCTTTATCCAAACTGATTTGCGTCCAAAACATTGATTTATAATTTGAGTTTATCAATTTTTAGAAATTCTAAATGGAACATGCACGCAAAACAAAAATTCAATAAACGAATTTCTATTTTGCATTCAAGATATTGTCAAAACTGAAATGTTTCTATAGAAATAATATGCATACAACTTTACTTAAAATGTTAACATACTAAGCAATAGACAGCAGAGCCAAGATTTACTACAACAGGTCATTGACAATGTATTTATAAATGCCTGGCCGACCTTTAACAAGCCTTTGACACCGTCTCAGATGATTTATTAACATAATAGCTCCAATTATCCACGATTATATTTTTAACAAAGTATAACTTCAAGTGGTTATATCTAAATTATGCTTGCGTAGACGGCTTGATGAATTATTAATGGTCAATTATGTTATAATATCAGTCATGCGTGGAGTACACCAAAGGTTGGTTCTAGGGCAAGTGCTTTTCTTTATGCAGAAAGTTCATATATATTGATGATAGTAATATAATAATTGAAATTGATATTCGATTGAAGTGCAAATGTTAGTATTTTTTTAGTTATCTCCTTACCTCAACAGTATTTTATGCAATCCTTGCACTGCCGAGTGGCCTAAGAAATAGGTACAAGATTTCAAGACCTAATTATGTAATGATTGCATTGCACGAGTAAATAAAATAATAATAACGCACACACTCAATTAGGGAAACCCTGAGTCGCGGGTGCCCAGGACACACATAGACAACCACAAATTACACCCAAACTCACGTGAGAAATTAATTTAGGCCATACAAATATTTCTCCCGGTTCGGGAATTGAACCTGGGGGTCGATTCAGAACCTTACGATAACTCAGTTGTCGACCCATTCGATTTGATATCGTACGATTTCTTTTCATTTTTATTCACAACACCCGAATCGAAATGACGTCACACCCGTACGATCACTCGAACATTCTCGACCAGTAAAGTCTACAAACGTTATACAGAACACAGTAATCGAATGAAAGTTACCGAACGTCCTATTGTTTACAAAGCAAGAATTAATATGGAAATCTTTTATTATTTTAAATAAAGTCTGGATTTTGTTCAATTTTATTAATTTATTTTAATGCAAGACTAATGCATTCCTATATTTTAAGCCTTTAAAGTCTTATAAATGTATATATTACGAGTATAAGTTTTCATTTTTCTTATATTCTATTTCACTGATTAACTCCGTAAACGCTGTTAACCCATTTGCGCCCGCCGTGCCCAATCGAGGACACTACTTTGAGTACCCGTAATTTTTTATATTACTATTAATACTCATTACAAAAGTGTATATGTAAAGTAAAATAGTGGATCTTAATTTTATTATTTAAAAAAATTGTTTAGAATTAAATAAAAGTGGTTTGACTGTTCCTTTTATGGGGTTAACTTACGCACACGTGAAACGCTAAAGTTAGTTGTTTTTCCTGTATGTTATTACCAACAATTTATTTCTTTTTTTACATATATTATTGAAATGTATGCGTATACTATAAAATAAAAATTATATAATTGAGTTAAATAGTGTTTTGACAACTTCAGACGGTGGTATATAACGGTGTCCCCAATTGGGGCCATTGGGCGCTTATGGGGTAGTTTATTAGTTTTTCATCTATACGTAATTTTCAACGAAACAATGACACAACAGGTATTTGGCAGCCACAATTATTACTATGGGCTTCAGAAAGCTATTGAAGCTGTAATGGATGAGAGAGACCATGATGTGGAGATAGATTTAGGAGGCATTTATTTATATTTATTAGGAGGCCCTGGAACTGAGGGCGCTCACCAATGTAGAAGTACTATTCTTATGTAACAAGATCTAATAATCTACGGCAAACTGGTTATCGAACAACTGAAACTGTCTGCAAAGGAAAAACTAAGAAATATCTACTTGACCAGATTTGTAATACACATGTAGAGTAAAACCGTGCCAATTTTGACTATCGATTTTACCCAATCAACCAAATTCTGTTTTTTCCATGGCTTGACAATAGTGTTTGTTGTTCCACTACAACCTGCACCTAGCACTAGCTAATACATGGCGGTTACACCTCCTGACCAATAATACGAAGCTAGATCAGCTACATCAGTTAAACGGTTACATCACGCCACTATTGGAGAAACAAATACTCAAAGTTTACATCCAGCAGCTTCCTTGGTGCTAAATCTACAGAACATTGGTGTTGATCACTACGCTCAGAAGTTGGCTTAACAGTTACGATGTGCAAAAATAGCTGTTGAGCCACAAATAAGCGCGTTGGCAATATAAAAAATGCGTCAAGTCTTTGTGCACCGACAAATATTGTTACAAATTTTTTGACACCACTTGAGCCCATTGTCCCCATTTGAGGACGGCATTTTTTTTCATACAAAATAAAATAAAATCTTTTTTTTCTTCATAATTTTCTCATAACTAGGCTATTTTGTAAAGGTTCATAAAAAAATTTTACTATTTTTAACGCTAATTTGTATTTGGGCGTTAATGGGTTAATGTCCGTTACGTAAACGTAATACCTCGGGAAGCGCCGAATAATTGGATTAAAATATCGAAGAGTTCTGAATCGGGGTCCTGGGTGCCTCGGTGTGGCAGCCCGGCATAGTAACCGTTCGGCCACGGAGGCAGTTAATAAAATAATGAAATAGAAGCAATACATAATTAATGTATATTTTGTTAGGAAATGAAACTATTTTTCCGGATTTAAATCGCGTATATTTGTTTTTTCAAACAAACCGACGTTTCGGGTCGACGTTTCCTTTACAGGTTCCATGGTCACGGTTGACTAAGGTGGTACAGTCTTCAACCAGTTATGTCTAATATTGATGCAAACCACCCTATTTTTATCACTATAGTTACAATAGTTATTAATTAAATACCTTATTTTTAATTTTACAAAGAAAACGTTCCAATTTACGCTACGAATGAATTTTTATTAAGTTCAATTTATTATTAATTAATCAGGCCTCATCTATATCAGCTCAGTCAACCGTGACCATGGGACCTGTAAAGGGCCCGAAACGTCGGTTTGTTTGAAAAAACAAATATACGCGATTTAAATCCGGAAAAATAGTTTCATTTCCTATGTGTAACAATCGCGAAAACCTAAGAACTCGGTATATTTTGTTATCAATCCATGACACAAACCCTTTTTTTTAATAAATAAAAACCCCAGTTACTAGGGTAGGCAAAGGTTCAACCATGCAGCCTCTTCATATATTTACACAAAAGCTAAAGAAACGCTACCAAAAACAAATAAAAATAATAAAATAATAAAAAAAAATACCAAAAAAAAAACAAAAAAACCAAAGAGATGGAACAGGACTGGCCAAGTACTGCCCAAATTTAAACCAATAATTTTTTTATAAAGATTTATGGCCCGGTTGCAATACTTTTAGGCCAATTTAACCAATGAGAATACAGGATAGCGTTCGAGTAGCGTCCTAATTGATATTTTAATTGGTAAAAATACGACTTTTTTTAAACTCATTATAGTTCTGTGTACAGCACTTTAATGAAACACCAACTCAACTCCGTGGCGAGTACCATAGACAATAAAATTTTGATTCAGAACTAAAAAAAAAGCGCCTTTATGATACGTAGAGGGAGTTGGATAGAGATAAATAAATAATAAATAAAGAATAAAAACCGTATAAGCGAGATAGATTTATGCACAGACATATCAGAGTAAATGAGAAAATAATATTATTTTTTATCCCTTCCTATGTATGCGGTTTTGGTTGTATGACTCAACGCTCGTTGAGTCCAGCAAATCCTTCCGAGTGTTTGATGTGCATCGATTTTATGTGTTTGTGCTTTTAAGAAGTGTTTTACAAAGTTACTAACCGTTCCTTTGTAGTAATTGACAATTATTGCAGCTCATAATAATGGTGCATTGTTATATTTTAGGCTGTAAAAGCCTTACGGAACAAAGAATTCCCAACATAACCTTTCACACGTAAGTTTTAATTTTTTTTTTACAATCAAAGAATTTTCTTGTATAAATTACTAGTGAAATACTCTTACAAGCCTGGAATATTACGATTTCATGTATTTTATATGATATTTCAAGTGTTTTTCTTGATTGAAAGTGTTTTGTTTGCATCGTATAAACCTCCTAAAATAAGGAGAATATCTTACTTTTGCCAAAAATGTCCATCTCGCTTCTACCAGCAGTGGTTATGATAAGCGAGAAAGAGAGATCAAATAAATAACGTATAAATTAAATTAGACAGGCTTAAGCTGATTTTAGGGATACCGTGCTTTTGCCACTATCTTTTCCCCAATTGTTGGGTCATTTTAAATATTGTATTTTTTTTACTTTTCAATACTTTTTCAGTTCGAAATATGTATACTAAGTTAATACTGTTCAAAGGCCAATAAAAAAGTAATGATTTGTCATAATGTTTTATTTGGTTACTAAAACTCAACCAAGCTAAATGTGGTCTGGCGGATTCTCCCTCCTTAGACTCGGCAGATTTCATCGTTATCATGAACCTATTTATACGTCCCACAGCTGGGCACGGGTCTCCTCTAAAGCGAGTGCTTAGGCGACAGTCCATCACACTGGCACAATGAGGGTTGGGGACTGCACACGTTTTCCGAGGACTTTGAACCTTCTTCAACGTTTCATCACAATGTTTTTCTTCACCGAAAAGCTCATGATAAATTTCAAATTAAATTTGGCACCAATTCCTAGAAACTCAGAGGTGCGAGTCTAGATTCGAACCCACGACTCTGCTTGAGAGGCAGTAGGTCAAAACATTAGACTATCACGGCTTCATTTTCATTTCAATTTCTTTCGCGAGAACCTTCTCTATTCTTTGTTTTTTTTTATTTTCCCTCTAAGTTATGATATGATTTATGAAATTATAATTGACAGATTGACGAAGCCCAGTACTGATCTCTATGTTGCAAATTTGACTATTTCACAAGCAATTTGTTAACCTATAAACTTAGAATAATAACGCATAGAAACCTAGTCCGCACACGCTAAGTGAGGTAAATTAAAGCGCGCCAAAAGGGCCTACACGAGCGGGCGGGCCTTCAGTGCTCAAGGTCAACTTGCACCGCGAACAGATCAAGAATTTTAGCTAAAAATGACGAAATGTGCGGTAAATGAGTGTAAAAATACGTCAGACAAACATAAAACAGATACTAACATCACATTCCACAAGGAAGTAACGCGTTTCAACTTGTATTTTTATATAAATATTCACTCAAACCGAAAATTAACCTACTACTAAAACTAGCCTACATGAATTTGATTTTTGCCTCACTTATGACAGTTCGTTTGATATGAAACTATCATTCTATGCGTTATTATTCTAAGCCTATAAGTTAATAATTGACAGATAGTAGAAATAATAGGAAGTACAAGAGTAGAATAACACATTTGATAAACAAATTATAAAACATATTATCAGACTGACAAGAACGATAGGGAAATTTTAACTAGGTACTACTTCTAATAATTAAGGTAGTACTTTTAATAATATATTTCTGGCTAAGCAATAAGATATTTCCTAAAATCTCATAATTCTTTGCTAGATGTAGCGAGTGCTATTTTTAGCAATGCACCAAAGTTTATTTGTCCTCAAAAGCCTTTTTATCTCCGCAAACTATTTCTAAACATTTCAACTAACTGATATAAAGCTGTTATGTAAATACAGCGCCTAGTAACACTTCCTTAGATTAAATCTAGAGCTCTGGTTGAATGTAAATGTGGTGTGACCTACTGGGACCATTGCCCAGGCGTACCTGTTCATATATACTGTACAACTAGTATTGTACCGGCTATTTTATTTGATATTTACACTTGTGGAGTCGTTGGAGGAAATAGAGCTGAATCTTTTACGATGTTTTAAGAAATTGGGTGTGAAGTAGCTTTTGTTCGATTAATGCCCGCGATGAGTATACAGGGTGCAATCGTTAAGTGTGCCCAGGCGATTGTTCCGTAAACATAAGAGATACCTAAAACCTTTAAACTGATGTCAAAGTACGTTACCTAATGAGTAAGACGACATTTTTTGAATAATAAATAATAATAATACAATAATAATAACGCACACACTCAACATATCCTCGTACTAGGGAAACCCTGTGTTGCGGGTGCCATGGACACACATATAGACAACCACAAATTACACCCAAACTCACCAGGAAAATATTGCCGCCTTATCTATTTCTGCCGCCAAGCAGTAATGTGAGGGTTATTGCGTTCCGGTTTAGAAGAGTAAGGGTGTTAGTGAAATTACAGGCATATGGGACTTGTCAACTTATATCTCACCTACCTACCGCCAAGATATAAGTAAGTGCCACTACTGGCAGTGACCCTAAGATCTTTGAGATTTAAAACTCTGAGTGGCACTGGAACTGTTTATTGTTTATTGTTGGATAGGTGGGTTGCTTACCACCAGGCCTACAACTTCTACATCTCGTCACTTGGTATTACAAAAAATATATATTTTTTGCAAACCTAACGATTATACCCTGTTTTATATCGAGGACTATTATTAATTTAAAATCAATAATTATTTTAAATAATAATTAATTATTATAAAAAAAAAAACTCAATAATTATTTGACATTTAAAAGCTCAGATGGTGCAACAAAGTCACAACGCGTGAATTTGGAATTGATGTGTCTCAAAGTGTTATTAACTTTTTGGTTGGTTTTAATATAATTTTCTAACTTTCTAAAATTCTAACTTTATTGGAGCACTTTCAAGATTGCTAATACTAATTATCGGTTTATTTCTTCTTTTCTGATGTGGACTGTTAGTGGGCGGACTTATTTGCCCTCTGGTCTGTGTTGCCCAGCAAATATATCACAACAATTTTATGTCCTCCAATGTTACGCCTCATTATAAGTTTTAATTTTGAATTACTTAACTGACGCACATGTGTGTAAATAAAATATAAGGCCTTCGCTCGATTGATTGCTTTGGTAATGCGATACGAAATAAGGTGCTCATGCATGGATTGTTCTCTTTGTTTTATTCATTGATTTTTATAGGTTCGGTTCATTGGTTTTGTTCATTGGCATTCAACATTCAATAGTTTCAATACTAATAATTGAATTCTCTCTGCCATTGACATTAAAATAATCCAGGGTGTATAGGTCAAAATTCTAACGTACTGTTCATTGTATGAAAATTACCTTCATAAAAAAAGAAGGACGTACAAATTATAAATTAAATCTTAGATAAATTAGACTAAAAGTTAAACCTTAAGCGAGACTGAGGTCTATACTAGGTTACTAAACCAGTGTTACTGATCTCAGCCCTTTAGAATGCATATTTAAAAAGAAAGTAACTACTAACTACAAAAAACTACTTCATAAAAATTTTATGGAAATTGAGCTAGAAGACCTTTGTGAATGATAAATAATTACGAGTTCAACGAAATACCAAATTGATTGAAAATTCTAAAGAAACCAAAACCAATATCGATATAAAACTTCAAAGAGATGAGATGATGTTTAATAAGGACTAAAGAAAACAAAATTATTATTGATGTGAAAAGGATGTGAACGATTTCCTCAAGTTATGAGTCACAAAGAGTTCAAGATTAAGATTAAATTTTTATTCGTAATTGAGTATGTAATATAAATAAGCAGTTAGCTATGGATCACCCTAATTAAATTTAGAGTAACAACATTGTTGTACTTGCCAAAATTAGGCAATTTTAGCCAAGAAAAAAACATCATGAACCCATATTCGTTCCATTGCACGTTAGAGCCTGTGTCTAGAGGGAATGGTCCAGATATATGATGCGCTGCTAATTAGCTCTGACTATACTCTATACTATTTCAAAGATAAAAACATGAATAAGGCTAAATAAAAATGAAAAAATAAAACTGGCTCACTGGCGTTAGCTAAAGGTATTTTTAATGCATAAAATCTGGTACGACAGACATTGACAGAGACCACAGGTGTCCACATGCTATTCTGAAACACAGAGTCACATCCTCAACAATTTTTAGTAACACGTCAGCCTAAAATAGCTAGCCATCAATTTCTGAACGAGGCATATCAGTAAAAGCTGACCTAGGCACACCTCTGTCTAGAACCAGTTTCCAATTTGTATGTAGTCTCATTCACATAGTAGTTTTAGCCAATCCTGTAGACCATTACCTAATTTGGACCATTAAATGTCTATTCTGTACCTTATCTTGAATTTCACAAAGTGTCACGAAATAGCTATCTTTCCTAAACTGGAGCAGCTCACCAAACCAAGCTACAACTGTCAAGGCACTATAATGGCCGGTATTATACAACGGGCAAATCCGGTGGTTAGATTTAACTTAGACGGAATTCAGAACGGAACAGCGACTCTGTTATGCAAGCATAGTTTTAGTGAAAACTAGGTTGTTTGCATTTAACATGCTATACATAACATTATCACTTGATCTTATTAGTCTATAACCGCTCACGCGATGCGCTCCTCCTACCGCAAAATGGCGGCTATTTGGTTTCGCAAAATAGAAAAGGGTTCAGTTTAAATACAAGTTTTTATAAATAAAAATTATTATTCTGCATTGCTAAATAAATACCCTCCGTACTACCAACAAAAACATCTCAAATAAAATGCAGTAATACACCGCAAATCCTGCACTTAAAAAGCACTAATGAAATTTTTGGTGTACTTGGATAAATATGATAATATTCCGTTTGAGTGGTTCTAACGTTTACCATGAAATTACTCCTTAAAGTATAGTTTATAAACATTTATATTCAGGGTAAACTTAAAAAAACGCTACTTACGGTATGTTTTCAATAAATAAACACCAAAATCACCAGCCCAAACAATAACACACACGATTCTCGTGACGGATTTTTGAAGTTGTTTATTTTTTTTAAATGACAGACCCAGGCATTAAAAACTTTATGGTTTGCTAGAGTAGTTACCGAAATAGCAATTAATATTAGTTCTTTTACCTGTTATAACTTCGATATCCGATAAATCGGTATAAAATCATCACCGGCACCTCTAGGTGTGGTATGCGTCTACGGCTGCCTGTATCGCGTGAGCGGTTATTCTAAATCGTATTGTTGTCTATTTAGATATTTATTTCATATACATTCATACCATTACGTCTATCACATACTGGAGTAGATAAATACCACTCATTAGCTGCGCTTATGACATTTTTATTTTCGCCTTCGCCACTTACATCAATGTTTCCATTAACGCCCTTTTATTCTTGGTTCTTTTGACTTGGCCAAGGTGAAACTTTCTCCATGTCTGCTGTATAAATTTATGTCGTCATTCTACAAACATCTGTAACAAAGTACGTTCTCTTTTCTTCCCTAATCACAACATTGACCACATGATAACGCTCTTTTATAGTACTGTTCCTCATTTCGTCAGCATTTAACCCATTTTCATGCATATTCTGCCATCTTCAACATTCATTAGCGTAATATGAAGATTGGGCTTAGTGCGCTCCGATGAGCGTCCAAATGCGTTTTTTATATGTTGTAATGACATTAAACTGTAACGTTTCTCCTTTGGGCAGCTCAACTCATTCTTTTGGCGGAAGGAAGACGTGTTGCTACCACCACGCCCACGACTTGTTCGTCCCTTCACTTGGTATCATAAAAAAATATGATATGAAAGGGAAATGGAAAAAAGAATAGTATGATTACAGTGTGTTTAATCCATTTAATAAAGTATGGGGAAATCCGAAACTATAGGAAATACAGAGAACCTGTCTTAGGAAACATTGAGTCTTTTTTTTGTGAAAACAATTTTATCGTTATCTTTTTGTTCAAAGGTGAGTTGTCCATAAAATGATTTATTTTCTTAAAGCTGATCGGCTGAGTTTCATATAAGGACCATTTAGAAGAAAAAAATGGCATACCTAAAAAAAATTGGTCAATTTCATTCATTTTATACGAAAAACATTTTATTAAATTTGACTATCTTCTGCTGTCCCGGTTTTTTCTTCTAATACAATTATATGATCCTTTGTGACGTTTCGGTGATAAGGTGTGGTAAATGAAATACCGGAAGTCCACAATTTAAGTAATTTATTAAATTATAAGTGCATAAATGATTTTCACTTAATAGGTGAGGGAGGCGGGCTCGGAAGCCAATCTGCCGCCGTAGTATGGTACTCCCCAAACGGCAATGGGCTGCTAGTTGTTGAGCAGGATACGGACAGTACGGTATACAAGCAGTGGCACGTTCCAGTGGGAAATATAGTCCGGGGGACGCGCCGGACGAACTTGTGTAGCGGTGCGAGAAGATTCGGTAAATTTGTTACCGTGAGGTTACAACACCATTATGGTGCGAGATGACACTTTTAAACTTTGTAAGATTCAATAATCACAAAGAAACGGCACGTACGAAGACACGTACACAGACAGACAGACAGCTGATGGAGCTTGTGAACGAGACCGGCACAGATCTGACATGAAACCGATTTGATGAGCACAGAAAACCTATTATATTAATGTTTCAGATTTCCCCATATTGTCTCAGTTAAAAAAACACACTGTATATTATCAACGAGAAGTAATCAAATCTTGTCTGCTTGGTCTTTTTTAATTTGAATTTGTTATTTGTATAAAATTTAAAACAATTTGTAAATAAGTCTCCAAAGAGAAGACCCGAAGATGATCATGAATAAAAGCGTGAATATTCTGTGTCGATTGCGAATTACAAAATACACAGCGACCCTTAAACTCTCTCTCGCGTACCGTACAATGGGTCAAACCCCGACGCGTCGTGGGGATGTATTGTTACTGTACTCAATTACAAGGGTGGCCATAATTGATACCAATCGCTGTAGACGTTAATGACCCGAGCAGTTTATTGCTTGCTACTGTTTTGGTCCAAGTGACAAACTCCTTTATACGTTGTTTTATACGTAACTGTATGTGAACTGTCAAATTTCTCTATTAAGAATTGAGAGTGCCTTGAGTTGTAATATCAAAAAGTAAGTAAGTTATAATTTTTTTTTCAACTGGCTCGTGGCAGAACGGTTACCACCTTGGGCTGCCACGCAGAGGTCTCGGGATTCCCGGGCCGGGAAACATATTTGTGTGGTCTACATTTATTTCTCTCGTGAGTTTGGGTGTAATTTGTGGCTGTCTATGTGTATATGTTTCTTTAATGCGGGGCTATGAGTTTGTGCGTTATTATTATTAAATATCATTGTAGCGGACTGTATCAATGAGGTTCGGGTACTATTGAGGAATGAGCAAGACCAAAGGAATAATTTTTGAGTAATAATATACAGTTATTATGAAAACAGAAACAATAGTGACAATAGAAAGAAAAGGGCGCCAAAAACAAATACGTTTGAATTTAGAATTTCAAAATAATACTAAAAAGACTATTACTTTGACTGCTGCGATTCTATTCATAAGTACATTTATTGCCATTATGAATACGAAATTTTGGTAGGTAACAAATTAAAATCTGAATGCTTTTTTCCAAAAAAAGCTTCTTCTCAGCATGTCGACTCTGACGTTTATATTTGTGAGAACCAGAACTTGAAACACTACAGTAATACAGCACTATCAATGGCGTTGTATAGGTCCTCGCGCGCGCAGGTGTAGGGTCACACAGGGCACGACAAATTGTGTCAAAAATATAGAATGTCAAACATGAAAAACGCAAGATTAGCGAAATGTCAAATTAAAAGGATTTTAGAATTAATAGGTTTTAGGTCAAAGATAGGTTGACGAAAAGTGAATCACGAGCCAATTTACGTTATGAACTACCCAACTTTGTCAGAACCTAATTTACGGCATTTCTGATCATGTTTTGGAGAGAAAAAGTGACGACATGAAGCATTTTGAAACTAACAAGACCTATCTCTAACATTGACATTTGGAATTATGACATTCTGGTTGTTTGACATATAAAGCGTCAATTAATGGAAAAATCACAAGGACAATGCAAAGACCGAATTTCAAATAGAATTGGAATGAAACATGGAAAGACATTATTTTGAAAATGCGTTATTCTTGTACAAAACCATACAATCATCACACCTGCATCCATTTGGGTTTGGCAGAGATTTCCAAAAGCTACGTTCCTGATATCTTTCATTTCAAACACTTGCCCGTTTTCTCTGGATATTTTTGATCTTAAGACTTTTTAAAGACATGCTCAATTTGATTAAGACAATGTATACCAAGGTCAAATTTTGCCCTTGTTTCAATCATCATTCGTTCTATAATTGTTATGTTGTTATTCTAGTAACATCTGTCCTTTTTCATGACAAAATCACAAAGCATTGAAAGTCAAATAACCATTTATTTCATAGATGCAGGAAACTCCCTTTTGAATTCAAGTAGTTACATCATCATTCATATTAACCGCTCACGAGATACATGCAGCCGCAGACGTATACCACACCTAGAGGTGACGGTGATGATTTTATACCGATTTATTAGATATCGAAGTTATAACAGGTAAAAGAACTAATATTAATTGCTATTTCGGTAACTACTCTAGCAAACCATAAAGTTTTTAATGCCTGGGTCTGTCATTTAAAAAAAATAAACAACTTCAAAAATACGTCACGAAAATCGTGTGTGTTATTGTTTGGGCTGGTGATTTCGGTGTTTATTTATTGAAAACATACCGTAAGTAGCGTTTTTTACGTTTACCCTAAGTATAAATGTTTATAAACTATACTTTAAGGAGTCATTTCATGGTAAACGTTAGAACCACTCAAACCGAATATTATCATATTTATCCAAGTACACCAAAAAATTTCATTAGTGCTTTTTAAGTGCAGGATTGGCAGTGTATTACTGCATTTTATTTGAGATGTTTTTGTTGGTAGTGCGGAGGGTATTTATTTAGCAATGCAGAATAATAATTTTTATTTATAAAAACTTGTATTTAAACTGAATGCTTTTCTAATTTGCGAAACCAAATAGCCGCCATTTTGCGGTAGGAGGAGCGCATCGCGTGAGCGAACGTTATTTTGTGACACTGTTTTTCATTCGAACACTTACACCACGCACGTTGCGCGACGCCATCATTTTTTTCGTATACAATTAGGTTTACATTGGCTAATCTGGTTTTACTTGATATACGACTCTCCGCTTGTAACTTCTTACTCGAGAGTCGGAACAACGAAACCTGTGTACGAAATGTCTTCGCCTGTATAATTTAGTGGGAGCTAACTGTTGTGGGGCGACGTTATCGTTCCGATTTTATTGCCTTTCATTAAAGCAGTTCAATTTGACTCGTGACCTATTTTTTATGCGAAACTCAGATGTATTGACACTGCGCTAATGTAACAATAATTTTATACCCAAGTTTATGGGGTATTTGTTATTCTACCCTCGGAACGAAAAAGGACACAACTAACATTTTTATTATGATTGAGTTGCATACATATTCGGGATCATGAAATGAAGGCCAATCTAACTTTTTTGTGGGAACATATCTCAAAGACACTCAAAGGCACTCGCGGTGTTTCCTGGCTCTCGCTGGCTCTCAGAGGCAGCCGCACGCACGCCTTGCTACCTCGCATATCTCTGGTGGAATCGCAGCCTAATCGAAACTTTAATGTTACATTACAGGCGAATGTTCTCGGTGAGGGAGCGCCCTTATTCTATATACGAAGCTGAGCAAATGTACAAAAACGGACCAACTTAGTAAATTGAAAAAAAATCCATACAAAATGCTAGACAGCTGATTAATATTGTGTGGAGACATTTTTTTTAACAAACTACGCATTTGTTTTGATTTATTTTGAATTCTTAGGTTTTCGCGATTGTTACACATAGGAAATGAAACTATTTTTCCGGATTTAAATCGCGTATATTTGTTTTTTCAAACAAACCGACGTTTCGGGCCCTTTCAGGTCCCATAGTCACCAGTTTGGGATCCAGTATTTCCTCTAATGAAAAATCCCAAACAGACTTAAGACTGCAGTACTAATTAATATGTTTTAGTTTATTCTAATTTCTATTATTAATTAGTAATAAATTGAACTTAATAAAAATTCATTCAATAAAATAATTTGTAAAACTTAATGTAGCGTAAATCGGAATGTTTTCTTTGTAAAATTAAAAATAAGGTATTTAATTAATAACTATTGTAACTATAGTGAAAAAATAGGGTGGTTTGCATCAATATTAGACATAACTGGTTGAAGAGTGTACCACCACATTCAACCATTTAAATCCGGAAAAATAGTTACATTTCCAACAAAGTATGAAGTTATAAAATTCGGTGATGGTAATGGAACGTGCAATGACGTTGGTTGTATCACTTACAAGCTATAGTTGTGTTTGTAAGGACCTGAATAATATATGAAGATATATGGCTCAGTTAATGTCAAGGTAAGAAGAATCGACTGCCTCGCTGCGAGGCCGAAAGCTCTTTGAAATTGTAACCAGATTCAAAACTTGATGTAACGCTGAAATACTCCAGGTCTGAATTAGTGGGAAGAATCCACGTGGTCGGTCACCTGCTAAATGGACCAGGCTCGAGGATTGCTGTGAACATTGTGGGCGATGTCATCATAAACACGACCAATAAATATAGCTACTATGAAAGCCAATTCCTACCATACAGTTTATGGTACTACTGTATTTGACTCTCACGAAATTTTCATGTTGCTATTAGGTTTACAAACTAGACCCCCAGAGCATTTTTGAGACATAGGCTTAAAGAAATTAAGATTCTTACACTGGTACATTCATAATAATCTCAGTATAGAGTATTAAAAAAACCGATCTCGAAAGTCCGTGGAATCACATCTATTGCCAAGTTTTATTGGAATCGGTTACCGGAAAGTGCGTGGAACCGGATTTAACCCTTACTTTTTCACCCTTACAGATACAATATTTTCTAAATGGGACCACTACTAAGGTTCCCTCTTTCCAACAATCACCATCAAAATCAATTCAATTATCGTGTAACATACTTACAATAATAATCTCAGTACAGAGTACTAAAAAAACCGACCTCAAAAGTATGTGGAATTACGTCTATTTGCTAAGTTTTATTAAAATATCCCCTAGTTAGAGAGATAATAAAAATCGGTTCTCACTACTCAAAGTATATTGAGAGAAAAACGCCTTGAATTTGAGAAATAGCAAAATCAACCATTAAAGTAATTGCTCCTAAATTAAAGTTAGGCGCTATTTATAAAAATGAATTTTTATGCGTGAACAGCCACCCTTCGAGGTAAATGATTTTCTTCAAAATGAAATGGGACCACTATGGAAGTAGGGGGTACTCCAGCAAAAAAAGAATCATGAAAATCAGTTCACAAATACCGGAGTTATCGCGTAACATACATACAAAAAAAGGAAAACTAAAAAAAGAACATACAGTCGAATTGAGAAGCTCCTCTTTTTTTGAGGTCGGTTAAAAAAAGGAACAACATACAGCCTAATTGAGAATCTCTTCTTTTTTGGAAGTCTGTTAAAAATGTTGTTAATATTAAGAAGACTATATTTATAAATTAAAATGACTTATTAACAGTGGATTTATTATCAATGCCGTACCTACTTCTTTAAGGCTGATTACACACGGCGCCGCGACAAAAGCGGCACCGCGCCGCCACTGCGGCGCCGCTGTTAGTGCCGTCCTTGCATTTGTATACACACTTTCACACACGCACCACGACGGCAATGGTACTTAAACTCTTACTCGAGTACTGAAGCATTTTTTACTATAGTCCATTTCACATAGGATGAGTCCTGTGACACTTCCAATTTTTACATTGCACGCACACTATTTTTAAATAACTTCTCAACCAGGCTACAAAAAGAAATAGTGAATTTGTTACGATGTATCAAAAACAAATAATATTTATTGCAATTGTAATTTTAAACAAAAATTACAGTATATTAATGAGATGAGAAAAAATTATGAAGATAATAACAAATTACCTGAAATGCTTGAAGCATACAACGATGTATTTTCCATCCACAGAGATTTACACCATAGAATCGTGCATAAATTCAATAAGCTATTGCGTATCTTGCGTCAACATTATAGTATACATTATAGGGTATACATTTTGAATGCGGGTAGTTTTCTTTTGTTTTGAGCTTTGCTGGTCTTTTTGTAGTAATTGTTCAAATTTCGTTTCGTTGCTGTTGATTTCTTTTTCTTTATTTTTCTTTATTTACAGGAAATACAAATCACATTTAGTAAAACGGAAAGCACAAACAAAAGTTGCTGCTTATTCCTATAAGAAATTTCTTCCTGCAGACCAAAATACAGAACGGAATAATTAAAATAACGGGCTTACGTGCACAACTAAACATAATTAAATTGTGTAATAAAATAATAAAAAGAACAATAGCAAAAATATTAAATTACTACAGACTGTATAAATACTTAGACAAATATCATATTATAAAATTTTTAAAATGGATGGAACAGAGGATAAATAGTGCTCTTTGACTCGTATTTTAAAGATAGCTAAGGATTTACTATCATATACAGTAATGGGAAGTGCGTTCCAAAGTCTGACCGCATGAACAGTAAAGGAGTGAGAATAAAAACCCTAATTGAATGGTGGAAAAGATAACTAGGACTTAACTAGAGAGCGACAAGGCTCATTCTGGGACCTGAGAAAGCGGAAACACTCTTTTAGATACCTAGGAGACAAATGGTCATGTAGAATGTTGTAAAGAAGAGAGAAGATATGCAACTTCTTGCGGAGATGAATCGGAAGCCACTTGAGCTGACTGCGATATTGTGAGATTCGATCTTATTTACGAAGGTCAAAGATGATCCTTATACGCAGATTTTGTAACCGTTCAAGCTTATTTAGTTCTTCAGTTGCATCTAAATAGCAGGAATCAGCTTAGTCTAGGTAGGGTAAAATGAGAGATTGAGCTAAACAGATCTTAGATTTAAAGACACAAAGTTTTGGAGGCGCTTAAGCGAGTGCCACACACAAGCAGACTCAGATTTAATGCTTTGTTGTTGCCGTTTTGTTTTTTTTTTTGAAAACATAAGTGCGCATTTGACCTCCATCTCACCTGATGGACAGTGACGATGAGGTCGACAATGGAGTATGCACACCTGAATAATGCCTATTTACTCTCGCCTTGGAAAGGCTCAAGTTATAACGTTCAGGGGACTGGTCTGCAGGCAGGGAATTCCACTCCATAGCCGTTCGCCATATAAATGTGGTTGTTTTGGTTGTCGTTGATTTTTTTTATTTGTGATGTAGTTATTTAGTAACTTAAGAATTGAATCTTTTCATTATGTTTATTATTTATTCTTAAATAATTGTCTCCAAATCAAGTCTCTCTTCGTTACAAATTATCTCGATAACATTTATTAAATCGTTTTAATTTCCTTCGATTATACATCTCTAGAAGCTTCTAAACTCAAACGTCTCAAACGTACCCATGCTATGTGCAATGAACTACGAGTATAATGTACGATTTTACTTGGTCACGGCGCATGGGCTGTCGTCGCGTCGCTCGCTATCCCTCGCTGGTGCTATGGTATGACATGTAGTATGGCTGGCTATGTGTAATCAGCCTATATTAAGCCTTCAGCAAAGTACACTAATCATGTATCAGAATAAATCGTATTATAATGAAATAAAGATTCATAATAAGCTACCAGAGTACCTAAGAAGTGAAATAGAACTTTCATTAAAAGAAAAATTAAAGTATTAGGCACTAATTGACAAAATAATGTTATTATTAAATTAATTTTATGTTGCCATACTTACGTGGTTATTTAATTAAATTAAGTTTGACCTTCATTATGCTATTTTATTTATTTGACGAAGACTGATGATAGGATATTTGACACGTTATTTTAACCTTTTTATTATTATATTAGTAATATATAAAATAATGTAAACGTGGAAGTAGCGACAAGTGCTATAATACCCCTACGATGTGTCATGGCAATAAACAATTGCCTAATGGAAATTGTATTGTTGAGTGACTTGCATTTTAAATAAATAAATAGTAATTTTTTCATGAAAAATTAGATATAACATGAGGAATAACTAAAATAAAAAAATATTCTCAGAGGTCTAGGCTTCGATTCCCGGGTCGGGAGAAATATTTGTATGACTTACATTTATTTATCTCGTGAGTTTGGGTGTGATTTGAGGTTGTCTATACATATGTGTGTGTCAATGGCACCCGCGATACAGGGATTCCCTAATGCGGGGCTATAAAAAAATTATAAAAAAAAACCGACCTCAAAAGTTCGTAGAATTACATCTATTTGATAAGTTTTATTGAATCTCCTAGTTTGCCACCCTTAGAGGTGGATATTTTCTTTAAATTTAAATGGGACCAATACTGCGATATATTTTTTCCAACAAAAATAAAAATAAGCTGGTTGTTATTGAAGGTTGTTTACAAAATCACAAAATTACGTAGGTGGTAATTTATGCGTTTATAGTATAATAAGATATTTGGTGTTCGAAATTTGCCATTTACTACATATAAAAACTCGTGGAATGAAAAGTTTTTACTAAGTGTGTTGTACAGCCTTTGTGTAGGTACTTGAATGCCAAAATTCTGTGGTAGTGATCCGTTCATCTCTTTCCGCTTGTTTCTATGAAATAAAATAAAGGCCCATTTAGATGGAGAGAGTTTATCGTCTCGAAGATACGATTATCGAAAGAATATAAAAAACTTTCCTCGTCTAAACATTCGCAATTATCGCTCTTCCACGTGAGCGATAATCGCCTCGCCTTTCAATATTGAACGTCTCCGTGTAAACAGAACTCGAATGCAAAAATCGTATTTCGAGTTTCTGTGCCAGCCGTTTCTGCCACGAGTGAAGTGCGCGAGGGTGTTTTGATTATCACTGCTTTTCTAAGACAAGAATTAATGAAAGGAGAACGAAAAAAAAATTTAGATTAAGAAATGTAAAATAAAATAAAAAAAAAATTAAAATTGAAATTAATAAAAAATAAAATTTGAAAAAAAAACTAAAAAATGTATATTTCTCTACAATGCAATGAGGAGATTCGCGCACTCAAAACGATTCCAACCGATTTGTACGATATTCGTATGAACTTGAAAAAATGTCATACGAGATCGTGTTTAGACAAGTCGAAAACTCGTAACCAAGAATCTCCTTACTACATATTTCTGTGTGTAAACAGTCGAGGAGGCGATTAAGTTGCTTGCGAATCTCGTATGACATAATCGTAGGCGAGATTTTAGTTCTTGCCTGAATGTAAACATTATGATACGATAATGTTATGGCGATTATTGCTTACGATAATCGCGTACGATTTTTCGTTACGAAGCGTGCGATAAACTCTCTCCATCTAAATGGGCCTTAAGTCAATATACAAAAACCAACCACTATAATTTCTTGGTCATACTTCTCAGGGGAATATGCGTTATGCTATTGAATAGTAGAAGTATATTATTAATTTGACGATTTCTAGTGTAATTTCTGTAGGTAAGAGGTAAAGAAGTTCAAGTCTGAAATAGTAATTATTATCACAGAGCGTTTTACAGAGAATGAGGCTCTTAATTAAGCATTTCTAATCAATCTTAAGGTCATATTAAATTACTTAACCTGCCTATGTGGGCGCACGGTTACCATGGTTGTCTGCCACGATGCTCGGGTTCGATTTCTGGGCTGAGAGAAATATTTGTACGACCTACATTTATATTTCACGTGAGTTTATTATTTGTAGCTGTTTATGTGTGTGTCCATAGCGCGCGCGGTACAGGGTTTCCCTAGTATGCGGTGTGTGCGTTATTAAATAAAATTTGTTAAATAAAAACAAACGACGTAATGTATTTTTCTTCACACTTGCTCGTAAAGTGTGATGACATGCAAGCAACGTCGACCGTAATGTTAAATTATGCCCACGGGTATTTTCATTACATTATTATACCAAGATTGAGCAAAAAGATTTTATTCTCGAAAAGTCTGAACGCATAAACTTGAAGTATAAAAACATTTGCAATTGAACTATATTCTACTAAATTTATTTTGTGCATTCAAATTCTGCAGTATTTTTAAAATTCGGAAAGCATTTATCTAACACGTTGTGGCTGCATGCGTGTGCCATTTGTAACATTTTTTACTTCGAGTTGTATTATCTGGAAGGAAGAATAGCTGGCAATGTGTTTAAAAAAAAACCCCCGTGTTGAGTGTGAAGTGATATTTATTCATACAAGAAATAAATTATCGTTGTATCTATTTCCACTCAAATGTGATGAAAAACATTGCATGTAGCACGGGCGATAACGGGCCCTTTACATAGTATGCTTATTTTCTGTTAAAAAGAGCAACAGCGTAAGTGTAAGCCATCTTATGCAAACAAAGAAGCAAAATATCGGCCATTACATTGTTTTATCAACACAAACACATTTCAGACTTTTTTCAACAAATAAGAAATTACTTAGAAAGCGTTTGTACAGTTTCAAGTTTAAATTCAAAATCTTAGATTTAATTCGTCAGATGATGATGATCTTGTCGGTGCGTAGCGCCTCTACATTTTTTAAGACCCACTGTTAAAAAAGATTGTGCCTTGATATCGATTACTAATAGTAATTTTTAGTAGCGCTTTGTAAAAGTGTTTGTCCAGGTAAGTATTGCCATCATTTTTTTTTCATTGCTGCGTTCCGCTTTTGATGGTTGCTAAAACTACTGGGCACATGGAACTGGTCAACTTTATGTGGGTGATGAGCGCTGTGCCCGGCCTCTCAAATTCGCTTACCACCAGGTGCACGACTTGTTCCTTCCGTCATTTGATATCCTAAAAAAGGAATAGTAAAAACCTAAAGGTTACATCTTCAATTTGCCAATCCCACAGAGTGTAAAACCAAAATCATTTAACCAGTGATTTCTATCAGTTATGTCCTGCGGAGCCGGACATGAGTCCTTATCCACAAATTTAAAATCGCCCAACGTGTGATGAAGCGAGCTGTGCTTGGGGTTACTCTGATGGACCGAATTCAGAGAGAACTAGTGACCGACATACCTCGCAAAATCAGTGAGCTTAAGTGGCAGGAGGGCTGTTGGATGATGATGAAGTCAAGGTAAACGTAGTGTAGGACGCCGGTAGTGTGGCCGGCAGTAGCTGGACCGGAAGAGTTCGTGCGCTCAGGTCCCCCTCCCGGCTTATGTCCAGCTGTGGACGCGTGTAAGCTGGTGATGACAAACCTGAAAGAAGTCAAAATATACAAACGGTTAACAAGCACACTAGACAACCATACCACAGATTACTTACTACGTTAGCTACTACGTAACAGATTCATCACTCTCTTACAAAATCGATAATATTTACTCTATAATAGCCTATTAAATCTAACTAATGACACCAGGCGCTCACTACAGGGAAAAAGGAACCAACGCATGCGCTCAGAGAGGTGAAAATAACGTTGTACGCCATGTGCAGTCGTGCGGAACCGAATGCTAGGGTTATACAAGGATGTGCAGGTGCTGACCGGGCATGGCTGCTTCGGTCACTGCATACACAAGGTGGCGAGGAGGGAACCGTCCCAGTCGTGGCACGAGTGCGGCGCTGCGGATGACACCGCGCAGCACACCCTAGAGGTGTGCAGCCGGTGGGATGAGCAGCGCCGTGCCCTGACGGGGACAATAGGGCAGGACCTCTCGCTGCCGAGCATGATTGCCGCCATGCTCGGTAGCGAGGAGTCCTGCGAGGCAGTGGCCTCCTTTTGCGGAGAGGTTATGTCGCAAAAGGAGGCTGCGGAGCGGGTGCGCGAGGACGCGGCGGACGCGCACCCGCTTCGACGCAGACGTACGGGGAGAAGGCGAAGGCAGTTCGCTGCTCGCCTGATCCCCTAGTGAGGCCAGGGGACTCTGGACAGGGACTTCGGAGCCTGCATTGCACGGCCTCACTCGTCTGGGAAGCGGGTCGGAGGACAACTGACCTGCCCCTCCGTTGACGCGGGAACACTGGTGCAAGCTAGGGTGGCCGGGCGGCGTCGTGGTGAATGTGCACCGACCCCACGGCGCCAACTCAACCGGCGGGAGGTAAACCCGGGGGGGTTTTAGTGGGGTAGGCCCTCCAGTCTGGAGGGAGAGTCCCCACATAACCCCTGAGTCTCCCTGGGCTCAGGGGTATCTATAAAGATTTCCCCCCGTAAAAAAAGAAAAAAATAAAAAGGGTTATACAAGGATTGTATTGTAAATGAGAGACTCGTCTTAGCGCTTGCGCTATCGGCGATACACTGAGCGGTAGGCACTTATCGACGTATATACGACGTTCATATGTACAGGTATAGCACGTTTGCGAATACGCAGCCCACATTATTTGATTACTAGACCGCATTGAGAGAGCAACGCACACGTGGTCATAAGATGTAAACAACAAGTTGCGGTCTACCAACGGATTTGCCCTATGGGTACAAAATATACCAAAAATAAAAAGGAAAAGGGTAAAAAGGGAACAAAGGGCAACCTTTTTACACCTTCTAGGTAAATTTTGTCGCGTTGACTCGGTGTAAATACGAAATTGCATACGGACCAATGCGCGGTGTACATTATTTTATATTTACGATAGAATATTAATAAAGTGCGTTAGAAGAGTGCTACATCCGTCACTTGAATGGTTTTTGATTGACGGCCTCGGTGACTCAGCGGTTAACAATGTGGGCGCTAGATTAGAAAGTCCCGGATTCGATTCGCGGTAGGACCAATTACTAAAATGAATATTATACGGGTCATAGTTGCTTGATTGAAATAAATAATGAGTTCGCCCAGGAAAGTACTGCCGCTCTATCTATCCCGCCAAGCAGTAATATAAGCAGGGTGCTGGTGAATTTTTTTATAATACCTAGTGGCGGGACGTTCAAAGCATGCCATACCACCAGGCGGTAAGCGACACATCTGTCCACGACAGTTGCGATGCAACCCAGAGCTTTAAATTACAAATATTTGAGGGGCACTGCCACTGCGCCCAGAAATAGGTAAGGTGGCAGTACTTCCCTTACTGGACGAGCTCTTCCGCTACTACAAGTCCCGCCATAACGTGAATTTTAATTCGTTTGTGGTGAGATTGCCGACAAAAGACCTGTCGACCTTTATGAAGGAGGACTTTTGGCCGAAATATGTCGTATAGCGGTGATTTTTCCATCGGTTATCAGACATTACATTGCGCCAAACGTCTCCAACAAGTGCAATTCATGTAAATTACTTATTTAGTTTTCATATTATATTATATGTTAGTCTTTAAGTTTAAGGTATGTATTATATGTAGGGTTGCCAGATACTGCCTTATTATTTCCGGGACAATTTTACTAGGGTAAGGAAGGTGGGCCGTAGCAATAAATATATGAAAATAACTAATAATAACGCACACAATCAACATGGTCTCGCACTAGGGAAACTCTGCATCGCGGGTGCCATGTATATATACAAAAACAACCACAAATTACACTCAAACTCACGAAAAAATGTAGGCCATACAAATATTTCTCCCGACCCGGGAATCAAACCTGGGACCTCTGCCTCATATAAATAGGTATTTATATTAGGCCTCGATAATGTTTTTAGCCGTTGTATTTTTAAAGGGAAAACAGAAATGCACCTTATTGTCAAATACGTAATTTTATTACGTAACCTACGAAGTATTCAAATTTTACGTCATACCCAATCAATATTTTGACATTCCTTCGCATTACAGCGCCGTGTCTGGGGGACTTCTTTTGTGAAAAGGACTCTAGTAAGTTTGTAAAAACAACTAAGTATTTGAAATCTGGAACAATAAAGTCTAATTACGGGACACGAGATAATCCCGGACTTCCCGGCCATCTGGCAAGCCTAATTATATGGGTCATAGTTGCTTAATTTAAATAAATAAAATGCTGCCGTCATACCAATCAGTAACTTTATTGCGTTTCGGTTTTGACAGGTAAGAATGAAACTTTTATTTTTATGAGTAACGGGTCAAATAAGTCGTGTTGCTGGTGGTAAGCGACACGCCTACCCAAAACAGTTGCAGTGCCACTCAGACTTCTAATGCGCAAACAACACAATGACATACAGACATATAAACATAGCATAGACAATGGGCATTGTCGTCGTGCCCGCCACCCTGACACGTAAGTTTGTGTCTGTAATTTCACCATACGGCTTACGACACTTGTCAAGTTTATGTATCAGGATGACGGGTGTACCCACTTCGGATGTCGCTTGTGCACTAAGTCCGATATTCGAATCCGAAAAAATACGAATATCGCTTGTACATTGTATAGTAATATGTAAAAAAGACTTTGTATTATTCTATTTGTAACCTTATTAACACTTCGAGTTCTTAGAAACTCTGGAATTAATGGAAATGTAGCTATTTTTTCGGATGTAAATTTCACCGGATCATATCTTAATTTAGGTTTGTTTGATAAAACAAATGTATGCGATTTAAATCTAAGAAAATACTCGGAGTTGCATTTCCAATTTATTTATATTTTTATTTGGCACCTTTTATGTATTTATTTTATTTTATATTTTCAGAGGTAACTAAGTTTTTTATTTCACAGTTGTTGTCTATCTTATATTATACTAGCTGATGCCCGCGACTTCTGCGCATTGTATCAATTATAAATATTCGTAATGATAAGCATAGCATGTGGCTGAATTGCAATTTAGCTTCTATTTAGATAACATTTTAAGTGAATCCTTGCTTGAACTTGAACGTGACTTATGTAAGGAAGTATGTCGTGCTACAAATTAAAAAAAACTTCTTACCGACCATGGCTGTAATGGGAAGAAAAATGGCCCGAGGATTTTATTTGGGGCATTGCAGTCAAGTTAGCCACCATGCAATCATAGTATTTACGAGCAAGTGTGATGAAAAGTTTGGTACTCAATCAATCACTTATAGCATTATTTAATTTTAATCACCCGAATTTTTTCAAATTAATTTGAAATGCTGTTGTATATTTTGACCTACATGTACATATACAATGTATATTGACCGAAATTATATGATACAGGATTATATTTGAATTGCCATGAACTAGGGGTCCTTCAGAGTTGTAAATTGAAATTTTAGTTGGTTTACAGACCTAGATTGTTTCTGATTTTATTTTATTGGGGAATTATACTTCAGAGTATTTGCGTATGAATACGCAATATTCCAGAATATAAATTAAAGTTAACGTTAGTATTTTATGCTTTAAATATTGATTTAAACCGTCATAAACTGCTCTAAATTCGGGACTTGTATTTATAGAATTGTGATGGTTCTCCATTTTCACATAACTTAACGTGGGTCTGCAGTGTAATAATATAAGCCGCAGCGCGTAGGTGTAATGTGCGTGTGTGAATGTGAGTTGTGTTTATGTCGTGAATGTGTTAATGTGTAGTTACGTGTTCTGTGTAACTTTATACCAGAAACACAAATTATCTACGAAGTTTTGTCTAATAAACTCTCATAAAGCGAGTTTTTGAACGGTCACCACGGCTCGGCAAACGTGGTGTACACGTTTTGACCAGATGGAGTGATTGGAGTGGTGGATTGCATCAAGCTGATGATGTTGAAGATTCTCATGAAATATCTCCCGCAACCACTTTCGAAGTTTGTCTGTAACACGGGATCACAAAGACACAAAACTAAACTTTTGCAGGTTGTGATATTGCAAATAAATATTGTACTAGACACACCCTTGGCCACAATCTCACCTTATGTTAATCGACGATGTGACTCGTTTGCCTAAAAAATGCCTTAACAAAGAGCAACTCCTAGAGTTCTTACTCATTCTCCTTATAATCTGTCTTACGGATGAGTCAATATGACGACTTCAAGTATCATTTGCTTAGCTATGAAATACAAATTATTTAAGTTTGCGTTTGAAACATTTCTTCGAAATTAAAGATAAAGGAGCATGCTATAACAAGGATTCCAATCGTCGATCTCTATATTTAAAAGCAACCGTTCTCTGGATAACCAAGAGTAAATCACAGGTCAATATTCTAAACAGGTACGAGTCAACATGAAAGTTAACTCACTCGCGACGACTAATCCTTCAGTATCGATCTTCTCGACGTACTGTTATTTTAGTAGCGATCAATTTACTGTTCAATAATTACACAGGCATTACTAAAGCGGAGTGGGGCTTCACAATAGGGGGTCAACGATTCAATTTTAATTTTATTGTACCGTACTTATTAACTATAAGTCCTTGTTGAAGAAGATTACGTACCCAGCAGTGCAACATTAGAAGATGATGATGGCATTATATGTATATCTTCCAAGTTACATTTGGATTCACTTATTTAACCTTGTTTTCCTCTTATTATTCTACATAATTTATCAGATTTTAAGGAAGCAGACGTATGATCGAATGGTAACCATCGATTTAGGTTTAGAATGAACGAAAGAAATATTCTTTGTCGCACATAAAAAAATTTCAATAACAATACAAAACAGCAATATAAACAGCCAATCTCTGGAAGGAGAGATATCTACGACATCACTCATTCCGCTGTCAGAGCACCTTCTTCCTGAGCATTAGATTATGCTTGGTATACTTGGAAGTCTCTAAATAGACTGCGGACCCAAGTCGGCCGAAGTAAGGCAAGCATGTACACGTGAGGTTATAGTTCTGAGAGCGCATGTATTTTTGGTGACTCTCCCAAGACTATGGCACAACTTTTGTCTTGTCTTGCGTAACCCCTACGTCTGTACACGCGAGGACCTGTACAACACCACTGAATAATTAGGGTAAAAATTTGAGTTAGGGTAAAAATCACAGTACAACACAAAACGGGGGTGCACCAAGCAAACAGGAGTCTCCCTGCATATATGACTGCCATCGATACGATAAGAAGAAGACAGTACAACACTTTTTATGAGAACCACGTGTTGCTAGGAGTGATGATGATAGAAAGAGTGAAGCAGCAACCGAATGGTGGCCAGGAACTAGTAACAGTAACTTAAGTCATCCTGCAGCGAGTTGGTTAGACTGGAAAGGTTGTAAACCACCAATAGGGAGGAATAAAATAGATTACTCGCTGCACATGAATTTACTGTATAAAAAATGGTACAAATACAGATACAATAACAAAAGCACTCCCTACTTAAATGCTACAAAAAGTATGTATATGGACAGTAAAACTTAACCCGAAAGGACAGTATTTTTACAAACATTACTGGATTTTAACGGTATTAAATAGGCAAATGACTTAAAATGGACATTGGTAAAAACAGATCAAAATTTGTGATTAAGACGAGCAGGAGAGCTCGTTTCAGACATTAGGTAGAGAGTGACGACAGAATGAAACAAAGTGAGAATGACGAGGCAAAGGAATTAAAGAACGATTCAAAATTTGAAAATAAGTGGCCAGGTCCCAGACAAAAGGTGGGATGACCATGGATGATATCCTCAACGTCCTAGGTGGGTAAGACTGTGGACAATGATTATTACAAAATCGTAGGACTTAAAACAAACGACAAGCACAACATGCTTCATAAAAACTTTATCATCCACGGTCTGATTTCACCCACTGCTGGGTATAGACCTCCTGAAGTTTATGCCATCCACCACAGTTCCGTGCTAGCCGCATCGTCGTCGACCCACCTTGCAACAGAGCGCCGACGCTTTTTTAGCCCATCCTCGGCCTCTAATGAGTCGATGTCTTGCTCTATCTGTCATCACCTTGCCTTGCTAGATGTGTCGCCCAGCCCCATTTGACTTCAATGATCCGAGTTCCAGCAGCCTGGACTTTCGTTCGTCGTCGGGTTTTGACGTTCGGAATTCGGTCTACAAAGCTGATGCCGATCATGGCGCGTTCCATGGCCCTCTGTGTAACTCTCAACCTGTATACAGTCTCCTGCGTGAGCGTCCATGTCTCGGCACCATACGTCATGGTAGGCAGAACACATTGATTAAACAAGCGAGTCTTCAGACACTGTGGAACCTTATCTGCTTTAAGGATGTCATCTAACTTGCCAGATGTGTCCCATCTCACCTAGATTCTTTTTGAGATCCTTAGGCTGACGCTTTTTGCCAAAGGATAAATACTTAAGCAAAATAATACGAATAACAAATAAATGATTAACATAACAGAGTGCGCGATGTGCTGCTATAGAATCCGTCATCCGTTCAGCTTATTTTCATCTCACTCATAGTGTCATGACGCTGATTTTCAGTCGACTCGGCAACAGAAGCACACGTAACACGAAATATATCTTTTGGATGTCTGGTCAATTATCTATAAACCCGTAATATTCGTGCTACACTTGATGAAATATTAACCTTAATAACAGTCATGTGCAGTCCAAAATACAAGGTAGACTTAGTTTATTGTAGTCTCTAAACTTTTTCAATACATAAATTATATTTGAGTGACACGTGGTTGTTTTTCTTTTGCTGAGAAATTGTTTGTTACAATTCCGATTTTGGAAGAGAAAAATATTTCGTGTTTTTGTTTTCAGTGTCTAATGAATAATGTAAAGCAACTTCATTTTACCTCCGCGAATTAATCAAAAGCTTCCAATATTACACTTACACTTATAATATTATTTTATGTAATCGATACATAATGAGGGTTCTTCAAGTCGAGTACCACGTTTAGTAGTAGGCGAATTCTCGTGACCTAAGTAATATGTTCGAGATTTTAAGACCTAATTCTGTAATTCTTGCATGCTAGATTTTTTCTATGAGTAAATTGAAATAACGAAACGCAGCCTATATTTAAACGCTACAAAACAAAAAGCCAAAGAGATAGAATAAACGTGTCCGTGATTGGCCAATTATCGCTAATATTTTAACCAATCAGGAAACAATAGAGCGTTTGAGTATTATCGTATTTGATATCCCGATGTAGTCGAAATGAGATACTTATAGCGTTGTTGTATCTTGGCCGTCTCTCCGTTAGATTCTTTTTTCTTGGAAGCTATACCAAAGAGAAGTATTTACAAGCAATACCCAGAACACCCAGACCAGAACCAACTTCGAAATGTTCGTTTCCTAAATTGGCCCAAATCGAGAGTCGAGCCCGGAACCTCCTCACCAAGCGCCCGTAGCACTAACCGCTGTTCCACCGAAGAGCATAAGCACACCTCGCAATCTAATGCCAACCACGTGCCGCAGTCCGTTTTTTACATTGTTTTTAAATGTTATTTTTTGCAAAATGATTATACCTTCGTACCTGTTATATAACATTTTGAAAGAATATTATTTAATAAAATAATTTTAATTTTAATAACAACACAAATATTTATTACTTTATTTGACATTTTGTCATACAAATTTCAATCCTCGTCTCGATTCGCCAGTGGAAAACCGCCTGGACTCGGTGACCCAACGACTGGTACTATGAGGCATTGGACGAAAATTTGGGTGCTGTGGGTAGTACTTCGGAGTGAATTCCGATGCTTTGGTATTTATAGTACAGACAATTCCCTAGTTTGAGACCTGAGTCGCAGTTCTGATATTTTTTTTAAATCACTGGTCATTGTAATTCCGTTGAGACTCCTCTGAAATCTAATTGCAATGGTAGTTGAGTCTTAACAGATTGTCAGCGGAATGGGAGTGATGGCATTGATTCATTCAATCACTAACGATCGATGTTGCTTTACTACATGGCATGATTCCTTTCGTTGTGAAGTTAACTGACATATCGCAACCCCGGAGAAGAAAATAATAATCGCGACAGAGGAATATTTCAGGAAATATAAAAAAAACATGTTTTCATTGGTAAGTTCTTAAATACTGAACGCAGGTAGATCAATAGTTAGCTTTAAGGAAAGAATATTTTTGTGCATTCTATATTATAAATGAAACAGCCGTAAGTTAAGCCAAAATGGAGATCTTTCGATAATTAATAATTAGTCGTAGGATTTATATTATTATCATTTTATTCTCGTTGTGTCTGAGCCGAAAACAAGCACTGCACCGTTGGCATATCATTTTATTCTACGGGTTGCAATAGTACAAGTGGCGAAGATAATAATTACATATCATCTGTCTTCATCTGTTATCAAAGGTCTTTTATTCTACTGTTACAATGAAACATGATATGATATTCAACTTTTGCTTTATTTTGTTTTATTATACCCACGAACAGTTCGAACAGTTTGAAACGGGAATAAAATATGATAACTGCGTGTAGGTGTCGTTATTTCGCGTAATTATTTTTACGAGAACATAATTCTATTGTCATTTGTCATATTAAGAAACGTAACTCATTTAGTTTAATATTATCATATAACCTTATTCTTGTGCACTTGCGCATGGGTATTATTTTGTTATTCCGTAAGGAACTGCTTAAAAATCACGAAAAAAATTGAAAACATGTATCGGTACCTAAAGATCTTAAATATGATATTAACACTAAAACTGTGATAATGGCAGTTATCTTTTTGTTCTCCGGTGTTGGCTATATGTACACGACCAATAAACAACATTATCTGCACATTACTTTTAAAACTGTAATTAAAATTGTCGTGTGTGATGAGTAAGGCAAAACTAAAACAAGTAAAAAGTAAACAAAACAGGAATTAGCTCAGGGCTTCAATAGCTTTTTTTAATTTAGAAGGTAAATAAAATATGTCAATAACACTAAACAAATCAGTGTACTGAGTAGTAGCCGTAGGAGCCTCTTATTAAAGAGGCAAGTACTTTCGTCCAGGCAAGTACTGCCACTTTACCTATAGATTTCTGCCGTCAAGCAGTAATGTCAGCATTACTGTGGTCCGGTTTTGGCACTGCAACTGTTATGGACAGGCGTATAATGTGTAGGCTTACCGGGACATGACTTGTTCGTCCCGTCACTTGATATTATAAAAAAAAATTAAAAAAGTATACGACGTAGAGTAATACGCTTGTCAGCATTTAGGATCAAAACACAAAACTGCGAATCGGCGCGATGCGAATTCGCAACCGTTTCGGGTAACCATTCCTTCGACGATCGGCAACATGTATTGTAAAAAGAGTGTTGCACTGCAGTTATTAAAGTATAGGAAAAAACACAAAGAAGATTATCATCGCAGGAATGCGCGATGCAGAGCAATTCGCAAATTCTTGCGATGCGTCGCGCGAGCTCGTAGATTTCTGAGATGCGACGTCGCATCGCTGTTTTGTGTTTCGACCCTTATTCGGTAGTACGCCGTTTTAAAAAGCGCGTAGGAGCGCGTACGTCGTCGATGAACTCTCACGGGTTACATTGTATTTAATATTTTGCACAAGATCTGGACAGTTTTGCCTGGAAAAGTGGGACCTTTTTCCCCGTCTATTTTACATGTACGTTTATCTAAGGTCAAACGTTCCAAATCCCTGCGGCGTTATATACCTAAGACTTTAATTTCGAACTTACGTACGCTAAACTTGTAAATGTGTAGTAGAAAATATCGTGATGAAACCTGCTCGTCTATGAAAGTTTCCCGCTCACGCGATGCGCTCCTCCTACCGCAAAATGGCGGCTATTTGGTTTCGCAAATTAGAAAAGCATTCAGTTAAAATACAAGTTTTTATAAATAAAAATATATATATTATTCTGCATTGCTAAATAAATACCCTCCGTACTACTAACAAAAACATCTCAAATGAAATGCAGTAATACACCCCAAATCCTGCACTTAAAAAGCACTAATGAAATTTTTAGTGTACTTGGATAAATATGATAATATTCCGTTTGAGTGGTTCTAACGTTTACCATGAAATTACTCCTTAAAGTATAGTTGTATAGTTTATAAACATTTATATTCAGGGTAAACGTAAAAAACGCTACTTACGGTATGTTTTCAATAAATAAACACCGAAATGACCAGCCCAAACAATAACAATCACGATTGTCGTGTCGTATTTTTGAAGTTGTTTATTTTTTTTATACGACAGACCCAGTCATTAAAAACTTTATGGTTTGCTAGGGTAGTTACCGAAATAGCAATTAATATTAGTTCTTTTACCTGTTATAACTTCGATATCCGATAAATCGGTATAAAATCATCACCGGCACCTCTAGGTGTGGTATGCGTCTACGGCTGCATGTATCGCGTGAGCGGTTACAACACGTGTAAATGCCACAACTCGCATCTGATCTTAACCTTGACCTTACAGAGACTTGTGTTCAGCGGTGCGACGTATAATTGAAATGACGATGGCGAAAAGGAGGTCTTATCAAGATCGCATAGGTATATTTTTCTCACAAAATTTTCTAAATTTACTCTGTCATTATTTGTGAATTGTATACCTAAAATATTCCTTTTATTATCAATAGACCACTAAACAGCGAGTATAACTCGTCACATCAACTTATGCAATTTAATATATAAAATTCCATATTTACTAATATAACCTGGAATAGCAACCAATTGATCTCAGCCAACCACAACAATGAATCCAAGTAAAGCCGGCTTCAATTCGAAATTCAGAACCTACACGCTCAATTCAAAATACACGCACACGTTTTGCACACACAAAAGTTTGCTGTAAGACATTGGTGTAAATGGTCGCCGATAACCCAGTGAACTTAAAGTTGCGGTCGAATAGCATGCACTTGAATATAAACCTTATAATTACAGTTTTTGTTAAGGTAAGTGTTAATTTTTTCTCTGGATTTACCAAAGAAAATTTTCAAGGCTCGCCACTGGTACGTACAATAAATAGTGAATCGAAATGTTGTGCTAACAATAGAAGCGAATTTACGAAAGCAAACTTTTCTTGGTAAATAGGTAATGACGATTAATAAATAATGTGCTCCCAAAGTTAGAAAATTCCCTGTATGAGTACTAAAAGCCAAAATACAAAGAATACTTAAAGTACAATAGTTATTTTTATTAGATTATACTGGAAAGTGAATCCGAGATCTCCGTATCTAGAGATCATGTTACTTCTGCTACAACGTATTTGTGTTTTTATGGTACCAAGTAACAGGACGAACAAGTCGTGCGCCTTTAAATCGCAAAGATTGGGGGGCACTGCCACTGCGTCTGTCGTCCTAAGACATAAGTTGACAAGTCCCATATGCCAGCAGAAATTGGTGAGATAGCATTACTAGGACGAACCCTTTCACAGCTCTACTGCTAATATCGAAGTACCAATATTAAATATCGTGGTCGAAATGTACATATGCAATAAGGAAATATTATTAATCTAAATTAACACAACATTTTCTAACAAATATCGAATACAACAAAAGTAGACAATACAACAAAGTCCTTACGAAAGTCATTACGCGATCTACACATGCGAAAAACAGGATCATTATATGAGACGTTATATTTGTGGTACTTGACAGGGGGAAAGTTTTTACATTTACTGCGTATCTTTAACAAGATAAGGTCCAAGAATTCACTTGGGTCCATCAGAGAATTGCCCTTAAAATGTGTGAATAATCTAGTTTCCAATTTATCTCTATCAGAGGATCCCAAACTGTTTCGCCTCATAGACCACTTGCCAATTTTTCTGTTATGGGTAGACCCCTGTCGTTCTAATATGGATATTTTTGCATAAAAATAAAGGGCGCATTAGATCTCAATCTTGTTTTACGGAAAGTAAAGATGAGGAGGTCGACGATGGAGCATGCATACCTAAATAATGCCTATTCGCTCTCGGCTTGAAAAGGTCCTAGTTATAACGTTCAGGGAACAAGTGGAAGCGAAACGTTTCGAATCGTTAGAATATCTACAACATAGGGGTGGAACCCCAGCCTACGTCAGGTCCCCCGTTGATGGAAAGGGGAAGGCGGAATTAAATCGTGTAGTTCCATCGCAAACTCTCCGTGATATATTCTATACAATACCGATAACAAGGCAACTTTACGACGGTGACATGGCTCTGCAGTTTAACCTCTACTAAGTCCGTGTCACCTATAAACCTCTCGATAAATTAAACTTGATAAACTATTGATGACTGAGTATCTTGGTTGTTGTGAAATGTTTTTTCTTAGTACACAAATCTGCATTTAAAGAAGAAGAAGAAAAAGAAGAATGTACATCAAACTTTGTATACCCGTAGCGGATAGATCGTGAGGGCGGTAATTATTTTTGTAAGATCTTAATGTTCACGACATTCAAGTAAGAAAAAGAAAATATTCTATACTATTCCTCGACAGCGACCGTAGCTGCGACAGTCCAACAACCGGTGGAATTTGTACAAATATATTTGAAAATAGGAAATCTTTTACAAATAAAATGGAGTGGTGCCAAAGCAATCAGAGTTTTATAATATTGATTATACAGTATAATTTTGGAAAGCGACTAAGACTCTAAATTTAAGCAGGCTTTGGCCCAGCACAACGCCTGAGAACTTGAGTCGAGTGCAGAATTGTTTGGGCATTATTTTATGGTTGAGCCCCATCTGGTCTGATCAGAGACTTTACAGCACTTTCCGGCGCTGCTGCTTGCGGAGCACGTTTTAAAAGTTTGCTGCTGTCGCCAAGCAGTAATTCAAAAAATTCAATTCAAAATCATTTATTTCAGACTACAATGGAGTCCATAGTTCTAAGTTAACAAATTATAATTCAGTTTCGTCAAGAATATACAATAAAAATAAGTCAAAAATAACAAGATATACGTATGTAAATTATTTAGTTAGCTCTATTAGTATTCATAAAACTAACTAAACAATTCACATAGTCATATGTAGGCCAATCAAATGACAAATGATTGGGCAATCAACCCGCGCAGCCACACAGCGAAGAATGTCATTGGTGCTGCCACGGACACGGCTTAGCATCGAGGCAGCTCTCTTCCTGAGAATGGCATGGAAGCCATCCGTATGAGCAGCCGCGAACATACCTGATGCACTGCAGTATCGCGGCAACCCCAGCAACATCCTAAACGCGTTGTTGTTGTAGTAATATGAGCATTACTGCGTTTCCGTTTTGAAGGGTAAGGATACATTGTGAAATCAAAGGCGCATAGGACTTTTCAACTTACGTCTCAGGGTGCCTCTCAGATCTTTGCGACTTAATGCTTTGTGCCATACTACAACTGTTATGGACGCACGACTTGTTCGTCCCGTCGCTTGATATTATAAAAAAATGCGGTGTGAGATCTTAACACATATCATTAAATTGCTTTCCAGGGGACCTACCACAGCCTCTTAAAACAATATTACTTTAACCTTACATTGACTTTTCGTACCATGACGCGCTTAAAGTAAGCTTATTGCAATGTTAGAACTATGATGTTTTATTGACAGCTTTGTGACTCTTCATTCACTCAGTTCATACTATGACGCGACTTTAACATTAAAGTAATTAGTTCTTATGTCAAATTTAGCAATCTTAAAATAGTTACACGGATGCAATGAAAACAATATTATTTTCAGTTTTCATTGTCTTAGTATTGATTTGTAACGATTAAAAGTTAAGTTGAACCTATTTATTTACATATATCTCGTCAATATTTTGTTATTTTTTTATTTAATAGCACATAGGAAATAATTTTTCGTTAAATAAAAATATGTGATGTTTATTTCGTAAAATTATGACAGCGCCATCTATATGCTCCTTGGCGCAGCTAGCAGTTGACACTAGACTATTATAATTCCAAATTCACAACGTGACTATCAAGACTCAAAATGCGGAAAAATTATTGATAACAACGCAATTGTAATGGATTTTATTATTACATACTTTTCTTTTTTAACAGTCTAAGTTTTCTGAATGTAAATAACATTAAGTACCATTGACTTACAATTATATGGACGTCGGGTCCGCGCTAAAAAGTGTCCACACTTGTAAGGCGCTAAAATCGTATACAGAGCGCGACACTCCGCTTTAGTCTTCATTTGTTCTACGGACAGCGCGATACTGCGATGACATAACAATTTAAATTTCGAATAGGTTGACTTGGAACATTTTTCTCGTGGTTTTTGTATTAGACCCGTCGTCGTCCATTTATTTGTAAGTCAATGTTAAGTACTTAAACATTATACTACGGTAAAACGATTCGGAAATTCAAAAAAAGAAAGAGATGGCATTATGTAGTTCACATAGCGTTATCTCTTTCCTATTTGTAGTAAGGAATAGACAATATTGGGAAATCATTCGTTCTTTCAATCACTTTAGCAATAATACATTACTTGGGTGACAGGTCCTTCAAACTTAGTTAACGTAGTAAACGTTACGCGTAGTAAACGTAGGTTGGGTGGTAGGGTCCTTCAAACGTAGTGTGAAGAAGCATTTGGCCAGACCGGCAAAATGATAGTGACGAAGTGAAGATATTTGTGTTTTCCATCCGTTACTCTCATCTCTGGACTGTATTCGCACTTTCCATCAGGCGCGGTGCAGTCATTTTGCCGAGTCACAATAAAAAAAAAAGTTTTCAAGGTACGAATATGAGTAATATTATAATAAGCTTAGTTTAAGCTTACAATGAAATAAGATTGTTTTTGGAAAGGTTATGGTAGGCCAGATGTGTGAAGAATTTCAATGTTTAGCTTCACCGAAAAGCGCATGGCAGAACTCATCATGAAATTTCACACATAAACTCCGAAAAGCTCAGTGATGCCGTCCGAGATTCGAATCCACGATCCTCTGCTTAAAAATTAACTTACGTGCACTGTATTACATACATCTGTATTTCCTATAAATAGTATTTTGTTTGAATCTAATGTTATTTTAAATTTATTAGTCAAATTCTAAATTTAATTAAGTTCTTTTTTAACATTTTTAAATTAAGAACTATTAGTCGTGTGCTTTCTGAAATAAAGTTATTATTCATGAATTACGTTTTATTATTATAAGCGAAAATAAAAACAAAATCGTTCTGAATTTGAAATCCATATCCACATTTACGTGAAACGAAACAGATTTGTTTACGTTCTACGAGGACTGCGACAGACCGTTTCCCGAGAGGCTACGTTGAAAATCTAAGCTACGTTTTGTCTGTATTCTACTAAGATGTCATTGTAGGAGGCAAATAAGTGATATTGCAAAAAGCGTTCAAGTTTCAAAAGAAATGGGGTCTGGTGATCAGCGGCGCGTTATTTGAGGACATTATTCAAAAAGCTAAACACATTGTCTTATGCATGTTAACACTTATTAGGTAAGAGGCTTTTGACACATTTTTTGTCGTAATAAAGACTTTTTAGAACTTATAAAAACTAATTAGACTCATTTGAAACGCAATTTATTCTCGAGAGCAAATTGAATAGTTAAGTAAATCGACATTCTTCTTCTTCAAGTGCCTCTCCATTAATGAAGGTCGGCAGTCAGTTTTTAAAATCTTTCGTTCTCGAGAGCTAGCCTCAACAATTCGATGCCTCCAATGAGCACTACGCCAATTAAATTTTTTATTAAATTTGATGTGAAAAAAAAGCGACCTCAAAAGTCATTCATCCCCTAGTTTGCCACCCTTAGAGGTGAAATATGTTTTTCAAATTTATATGGGACTACTACTGAGGCACCTTCTTTCCAACAAAAAAAAAGTATCATGAAAATCGGTTCACAAATTTTCAAAAGATTTCTAAATTGAAGGGCCGATAGGGCCAAAGAGAAGACTACCCACAAGGTGGACCGGCGACCAAGTGAAGGTTGCGTTAAATCGCTGGATGCGAACAACACAAGACTGATCGTTGTGACGATCATAGGGGGGCTGACGATCACGTCATGACGTATGACAACGACGCGTGATGAATAAATACTCTCAGTATTACTCAGTAATATGGATAAATGTCCATATTTATCTATTTTTACTCGATTTTTATCCATTATTATATTAATTATATTTTTAAACGTGGTTTATTATTTATATTTAGGAAAACAATGCATATTTTTAAGATTAATTGTGAATATTGATACAATTTAGTAGCATGTACGTGTAATATATTGCTTGTTATACCATTTTTGTATACGTAGTGATAAAAAGAATCCTTTAAAGTACCGTAAATTCCTGTATTTTTGCGTGAACTTTATTATTATTTAAATGCGTAATTTGTTAAAAAAAATTGTCTCCACACAATATTAATCAGCTAACATTTAGTATGGAATTTTTTTTTCAAGTTACTAAGTTGGTCCATTTTTGTGCATTTGTTCAGCTTCATATATAAAATAGGTAAGGGCGCTCCCTCACCGAGAACATTTGGCTGTAATGTAACATTCCAGATTCGATTAGGCTGCGATTCCACAAGAGACGTGCGAGGTAGCAAGGCGTGCGTGCGACTGCCTCTGAGAGCCCGCGAGAGCCAGGAGTGCCCACGAGCGCCTTTGAGTGCATTTGAATGCCTTTGATTGTCTTTGAGTGCCCGCGAGTGCTTTTGAATACCTTTGAGTGCGTTGAAGTGTCTTGAGTGCCTTCGAGTGCGTTTGAGTGTAATCAGTGGCTTTGAGTGCCTTTTAGTGCCCGCGAGTGCCTTTGAGTGACTTTGAATGTCTTTGAGTGCCTTTGAGTGTCTTTGAGTGCCTTTGAGTGTCTTGAGTGCCCTTGAGTGTCTTTGAGTGCTTTTGGCTGTCTTCGAGTGCCTTATAGTTCCCGCGAGTACCATTGAGCGCCTTTGAGTGGGTTTATAGCTCGGTGAGCGCATGTCTGTGTGGTATCTCTCCCCAGACAATGGCACATCTTTTTTCCTGCACTGCGTGCCCCTACACCTGCACACGCGAGAACCTGTACAACGCCACAGATAATGTTGTCTCAGTCGCTACATACTGGTCCTCCCAAATATAAACGTCAGAGTCGATACGCCAAGGAGAAGAATGTAGACCATACAAGTATTTCTCCCGGCCCGGGAATCGAACCGGAACCTCTGTGTGGCAGACCAGCATGGTAACCGTTCGGTCCCAGAGGCAGTTAGAATAAAAGAAGCAATTAGAACCTAGTTCAGTCAAGCCTATGCCACATTTTGCTGGTGTGCCTTTCCTCTCTAAACATCTGCATGAGGAAAAAATTCAACATGACCAAGGTGGCAAATGAAGTGCAATCAAGTTGGCATATACTACTCAAAATCTATATACTGCAATATAAGAAGAAGACCAGGAAGACTATGTGATTTTACCTGGCAACTTGCGTTGTACCAAATACACGGATATTCACAACTTGGAAACTTCGGCAGGAATCGATGACATTTTCGAAACGTTATTTTCTTTCGTCTAATGTTATAAAACGCCTGCTTTGACAACTAATGTCAGATTTATGGCCCATAAACCGAACAATGGGCTGTTAAAGTTGACCCGCCGGTACAATGCCGTTAATTATTGCTTTGTCTTTAGATGGTTTACGGGCCAGTCAATAATTTTTGCGAACATTGTTTGTAAACAAAGAAGGAAATGTTAAGTGTTAAAAAATATTCGAATAAAATGTATATACAATTAAAATGTTGTGTTCTAATACTATAAAAAGGCACTAATCAAGTATTGTATATGAATTGCCATGGTGACATTAAAGTGCAATTACAAATGGAAATAAAAAATCAAGATCGCGAGAAATTCCTCATAATATAATGTAGAATTCATATCGCACTTGACAACTAACATAGTATTATCTCAAAAATTGTTTTTTTTTTTTTTTTTTTTAAATATATAATAGACACACGCTTGGCC
>NW_020653601.1:666202-724060 GCF_003589595.1 Hyposmocoma kahamanoa | reverse complement strand
TTTTTTTTAATATATAATAGACACACGCTTGGCCACAATCTCACCTGATGTTAAGCGACGATGTGACCGACGATGGGACGCGTTTGCCTAAAAAATGCCTATTCACTCTAGCCTTGAATAGCCCCAAATTGTACTTTTCGGGAAATACAGATGCCGGTAGAGCATTCCATTCCTTTGCCGTACGCATCAGAAAGGAGGAGGCAAAGCGCTTAGTGCGAATAGGTGGAATATCAACGACATAAGAATGGAGTGCTCCGGACCTTCTAGTCGACCGAAGGAGGAACGGTGAGGGCGGAACCAAATTGAAAAGTTCCTGCGCACACGCCCCGAAATGTATCCGATAGAAAACCGACAAGCAGGCTACTTTTCTGCGATGATCGAGATTTTGGAGCTTCGACTCCACAAGAGGATTATTGTTAATAAGTCTCTGTGCTTTACGCTCCACCGAGTCCAAGGCAGCTAACTGGTATTGGGCAGAGCCGTCCCAAAGGTGGCAGCAGTACTCCATACAGGATCGAACTTGTGCTTTATACAGATTTAAAAGCTGTTCAGGTGTGAAGTACCGCCTGACCTTGAAAAGTATGCCTAGTTTTCTGGCAGCAGTTTTTGCCAAGCACTCGATGTATCGCCCAAAGTTGAGGTTGGATGATAAGTCCAGACCAAGTAGCTCAAGGTGGTCCCTTATCGGCACGGATACACCTCGGAAAGTCGGAGTAAGGTGTAGGGGACTCCGTTTTGATGAGAAAAGACACGCCTGTGTTTTAGCCGCATTAAACCTGACCCTGTTAGCATCTCCCCAGTCGGAAGCAGCTTTCAGACTCAGGTTCAACCGGGTGACCATCGCCTCTCGCTTACACCGGATCTCTTCACTGTTGTCTCGGGCGTCTGGCACATAACTCACCGCCACTGTGCTGTCGTCTGCGTACCCAAAGATACCGGGCATCAGCAGCAGGTCGTTGATATGCAGCAAGAATAGAGTGGCGGAGAGGACAGATCCCTGAGGTACACCGGCATTTATACCATGAGGAGCAGACGAGTAACCATCTACAACTACACGGATTGACCTATCCTTCAGAAAATCGCTTATCCATGTGCAAAAGCCAACAGGAATTCCGTAAGCTGGAAGCTTGTTTAACAGGCTATCATGCCAAACCCTATCAAAGGCCTTTGATATGTCGAGAGACACGGCAAGCGATTCACCGCGTTTCTCGACAGCCTCGCTCCATAAATGTGTGGCGTACGCAAGAAGATCCCCAGTAGATCGTCCACGGCGAAAACCATATTGTCGATCACTGAGGAGATCGTTATCTTCGAGGTATCCAAGGAGACGGCTGTTCAATACACGCTCCATAGTCTTACAGAGTATGGAGGTGATTGCGATAGGTCGATAATTAGATGGGTCGGCATGGCTACCTTTCTTAGGTACAGGCTGTACATTTGCAAGCTTCCAGGATTTCGGGACTTGTTTGTTTGTTGTGTTGTTTGTGGTTTATCATATTAATAATTTATGTTCAAAATTTCGCTGTATTTGTATGTCATTCGTATAAGATTTGATTACAAAATGACACAACAGCACTGTCGCTTTGAAATCAAACAGGTAATATTAATATAAGTTAAAGCAAATTTGAGATAATACTATCTTAGTTGTCATGTGCGATATTTTTCAATTTTTTTCTGATCTGGATCTACTATGCTTTTTAAGTGTCCACTACTGTAGTATTAGGACGTAACAGCGAATACCTATATGGAATATATTATGTATGTATAAGCATTTTGTGAATTCGAAACAATTGAGCTTTGCTATAATAGACAAACAGGGAAAATGGTTTCTCCATACCACCAGTTTAGGACCCAGTATTTCATCTGATGAAAAATCCCAAAAAGACTGCAGTTCTAATTAATATGTTTTAATTTATATTATTAATTAATAATAAATTTAACTTATAATAAAAAAAAATCATTCAATAAAATAATTTGTAAAAGGCAATGTAGCGTAAATTGGAATGTTCCTTTGTAAAATTAAAAACATGGTATTTAATTAATAACTTTTGTAACTATAGTGAAAAAATAGGGTAGTTTGCATTAATATTAGACATAACTGGTTGATGACTATACCACCTCAGTCAACCGTGACCATGGGACCGGTAAAAGGCCGGAAACGTTGGTTTGTTTGAAAAAACAAATATACGCGATTTAAATCCGGAAAAATAGTTTCATTTCCTATGTGTAATAATCGCGAAAAGAACTATATATCGAATAAGTATGTTAGAATTCAAACATGGCTACGTATTAACTGGCTGCCACCGGTATAATTCTTTACGTTTTATTTCTAGATAAAACAAATGCCCCACGTTTAATTGCTCTAGGGTGAAAAAGAGAATCGTTAATTCATTTTTTACACACCTCTTCATCATAGAGACCATTAAAACGCCAGAGGAGGAGTAATGAGCGTTTAAAAACACCCATTTCTGAGTTACGACGTTGTTGCCTTCAAGGGTCTGTAATAAAAATTGTCGTTATATTTGCGGTTTACGTGTTTATGAAGAGTTACATTTTGGCCAGTTTTCTTAACAAATGACACTAGAACCTGTCGCGGAATAATAATAATACAGCCGAGTATACAACGTTCTAGTGCGGTCCTTAGTACATTATATTTAAATAGCAGTATGCGTTTCGGTTTTGAAGGGTAAGGGTGCTGGTGAAATTACAGGTCCATGGGACTTTTCTACTTATGTTTTTTTATGATACTAAATGATGGGACGAACAATTCGTGCACCTGTTGGTAAGCGACACGCCTGTCCATAAAAGGTGCAGTGCCACTCAGAGCTTTAAATCGCAAAGATGTGAGGGACACTGGACACAAGGTTATGTCTTCGGGACGCGCGTGTCGCTTACCACCAGGCGCAGGGCTTGTTCGTCCCGTTATCATTCGCTATCATAAAAAAATGTCGTAGTAGTAGAGTTCCTTGTGAAAGACTTTGTATAGGGAAGTACTGTCACCGTTCCTATTTCTGCTGCCAAGCAGAAATATTAGCATGGTTTTGAAGGACACCGTTTAATGCTGGTGAAATTACGAACATATGAGTGTTAACAACTTTATGTCTTAGACTGAACTGTCTATACGTAAGTGGGTTGCTTACTAATCATGACTTATTCCTCTCGTCACTCGATAACTTCTTGACAATGATATTCGATGTTACATAACACACTTTTGAATATGTGATAGTTGACGAAGTTTGGTTACATTCATTGACTTACAATTAAATGGACGTCGGGTCCGCGCTAAAAAGTGTCCGAACTTATAGGGCGTTAAAATCGTATACAGAGCGTTATTCACGCTTTAGTCTTCGTTTGTTCGACTGACAGCGGAGCAAGCAAAATTAGACAGTACTGCGATGACATTACAATTTAAATCTAACGTTTTAGCTTTTGCATACTCCTTTACATGTCACTACGTTTAAATAGGTTGACTTGGAACATTTTTTTCGTGGTTTTTGTATTAGACTAGTCGTCCATTTATTTGTAAGTCAATGGTTACATCACATTAAATTTAACTAGAGCCAAAGCACTAGGTATCCAGTTTTGAATTTTTGAGAAGCACAAGTTTGTTTCATGTATGGAGCGGCTATCGTTGCTTCTATGTCTATGATCGTTGCCTTACTTTCACAAATTCGTATGTCAAAGCACAAAGTTACTGACATACAAAAAATGGATCGTATATACAAATATTGTAGTCTAATTACACTTCACATTTTCTTGATATAGACACAATAGCTTTTACCTATTCTTAAAGTAATGCATCCAAATTCACACCCTTCATAAGAAATTTAATATAAATAGAAAGTTTTACCATTTCCTGAATAAACACTCGTTTTAAGATACCAGTTTCAGAAAGTACGGCATCGCTATGTCACCTTTGGGACAGTTCTGTTCCATACCAAATGGCTGCCTTGGATTCCGTGGAGTGAAATGCAAAGAGATTTACCACTGACTGTCTTGTGGAATCGAAGGTTCGAAATCTAGAAAACATTCCTACTTGTACCGGAATGTACCCTTCAGGAAATTGTGCATATGAACTTTTCATTGAATTTTGTTCGACCACACAGTCCAGTACACATATCATGCTACTAATTTGCTACCCACAAAGCGTTTATCCTACCTAATGTGTGTGGCAAAGAAAGTGAACAATTTGTGGCTATTCAAGATTAGACTAAACAGGCATTTTTAAGACCAACGCATACTGTTGTCAGTCGGGCGAGTAGCTTGTATGTAATCTCATCCTTGACTTGTCTTAGAGCCCTGATGATGTCCTTGTAGCAGTTTATCATTTCTTGATGTATCGGGATAACTCCGATCAGTACCGCGTCGCACTGCGCTACACGAGAAAAACGCGTCGGTTTATAGGAAAGACCTACTACGAGCACCTACCTGCCGAACTAAAAATTGAATGTTGTGAGGGAACTAGTTTGCTTTAGTTACTTCCACAGTATAATATCCTACGGGATTCTCATGTGGGATAAAGCGGCAGACATTCAAACCATATTTGTATTGCAAAAACGAGCGATTCGTTCTGTGTACCGTTTAGGCTGTTAGGTTTCTCTAAGACAAAAGTTTGAGGAGACTAGTATCATGACTGTGGCATCACAGAATATTTAGTAAAATATATTTTATAAAGTATAAAAAAGAATATACATAATTTCAATTAGAAAGAAGATACTCGTAATATTTAACCATAAAGCTATGTTCAAACTCATGTTACCACAATATCGTTCCAAGGCAAACGACTCTTTTATGGGAAACTGTATATGTTTTGACAATAAGGTTCCGGAGCATATTATATTAAGATTATCATTTCCTAAGTTTAAAAACTACAGTAAAAATATTTTGATTGAAAAGTCATATTACAAAATTAAAGACTACGTGTTACATAAAGATGTATGGAAAGACGACATGGCTCCAGAGTCCGCACAAATTTGATTCAAAATGTATTCCATAGCATTTAAGTTTATGTGAAAAGAGTTCTTGAGGAAAGAGTTCTCTTCAATCCCTAGAATTTCTTGCTCGTTCTTCTTAGGGAAGTCAGCGTAGTGAACAAGCAGTAACTTAAAAGTGATGTTTTGAAGTGTAAGTCTATTTGACCTGTGGAATAAATGATTACTTGACTTTTGAAACGTTCAGGCGCAGACTGAAGATCTTTTTATTGGAAAAGTCCTTTTTGAGAATTTGATATTCACCGTATTATTATACCTACTTTAATTTACATTTATTAGTTGTTTAGAATCCATATTGACCTGTTCTTTTCTGTACCTACACTTGACACTGTTAGTTGAATTTAATTATTTATTAGTTTCATTAATTATCTTAATTTGTACACTATTGTGTACTATGACACTGGTACATAATGATTTCTCATTATTTTGTAAATTGACGCTTACTTGTATGAAATTTGTAATGTTGAGAGATGTAAACTAATTAACTATTAAGAACTGCTTCATACAGACTGCTGCTCGGTAGCTTCACAAGTAACGTGTATGTGCACTAACAATTTTCCTCACATTTCCGTGTTTCTTCGTTATTATTCGCGCAAATAAGAAAATTTTTAGACATTTAAACAGTATACATTTATACGAAAAAAGGCGCGACCTCTCTCTTCGAGAATTTTGATGGAAGTGATGATTAAACGAACCGAAGTAAGAATAGTGGAAAGAATAGGGAATTCAAGAACGATTCAAAATTTTAAAGAATCTACACTACCTCAAATGGCTTTGGTTAATTCCGCACAACAGTGAAGTGTTGAAACAATCGCTTTGGTAAAAATATATAGTGACATTGAAAATATTCACTGATTACTATAAGGTGTGAAAACACGATACCTAGAAATTTTCGGGATAGAAATAAAACACAAACTTACCTCGAAATTTTACAAGAAAACCTCTGTTTTCAATAAGTACTTTACATATATCAATTTTCTTTTATATTAACTTAATTAAATAGAGCACGTGTACTATTCGATATGCATTTTTCGAATACCTTTAATTTCGTTTGTAAAAAAATTAATTCCGAAATAAAGCTAATGTCCCAGCCGCTCGGTCCAAGCAAAAGGAACCGTATTATTACGGGAAAAATTTGAATTCAAGCTAAGGTAATATAGTCACTTAAGTGGTCGGGAACCTGTAAGGAGAGTGATAAAAAACTGGGATGATGATGAATGAGGTCAGCATTATCAAAAGCGTATCTATTCTACGTAAAATAATACAAAAAAAAGAAAATTATCAAAGCTACTCATTATTATTGTCATCTGCAACTGTGCTGCTGGACAAAGGCCTCTTCCAATGTGCGTCATTTCACCCATTCTTTATTCATTCTTTTCCCGTTTACTTTATTCCTATAAAACGTTTTTAAAACAAATTTATTCCGTATTTTCTAAAAGCATTACTACGAGCCCGACATTACATCCAGTTGCAACATGGTCTATCTTTTAATCCCATCCCGCAGAACCTGTGTTCCATTCTCCTATTAACAAAAATAACACAGGTTGTCTTTAGTAAATATGTACAAAATATCTCCTACAAAACTCGTAATTTAGAAAGAAATGTGTACGGCTTTTGGGCCGTGGAATACCGTTTGGTTTCTTGTTTACTGAACGAATGCATACTAATAACGAGATATCGGAAACTCGATAAGACTTAATGTTTAAAATTTTCCCATTACACTACGCTCCCTTTTCACAAAATATGAGAGTTCGTTAACAGCAATGTAGTAAGTGTAGACTCACAGAAGCGAATTCTATATATACATTATATATAATAGCAACATTCATTCTGTCATCAATTTAACAATATTACCCTTGAAAAAGCATAATACGATGGAAAGTTTTTTAAATGATACTAAATGACGGGATGAACAAGCCGTGCACCTGGTGGAAAGCGTCACACCTGTCCATAACAGTTGCAGTGCCACGAGCTTTAAATCGCAAACATGTGAGGGGCACTACTACTCGCCTTTAGACATAAGTTGATAAGTCCCATGTGCTTGTAATTTCACCTGCACTCATTCCATTCAAACCCGGAACGCAGTAATGCTCACATTACTGCTTGGCTGGAGAAATAGGTGGCAGTACTTCACTGGACGAACTGTTTCGCAAGTTTGATTTTTAATAGACAAAGTTTAATTTTTAACCGACTTTAAAAAAAAAGGAACTTCTCAATTTGACTGCATGTTTTTTTCGTATGTAAGTTACGCGATAACTAAATTTCTTTTAAAATTTAAAAAAGCGAAATTTCTGAACGTATTTTGGTAATTCTTTTTTGTTGGAAAGAGGGTACCTCAGTAGTGATCCAATAATGTAAAGAAAATATTCCACTTGTAAGGCGATTAACACAGTGCACCGCGCCCCGCGACGGAGCGCGGAGCTGCGTTTTTTAACGTCGTCGATCACACTGATTCACGCTTCTCCGCAGGGTATGGCACACTGCGATCCACATGTTCAGTTCTCTACAATAGATCTCAACGTCGATAAATTTATATTTGCTATTGAAAGGTCGTGCATTTTTATGAGATACACCCTGGTCAATTTCCGCGGGAAGTAAAATATCTTCGACATTCAAATAAACAAGATGGCCGCCATACTAATTTCAAAGTCTCCTATCACGGAAACTATTAGAGATAGGTAGGAGATGCTCGAAAGAATGTCATAGAGGGTAACACTGGTCAATTGCCTGGGTTAAACAAAATTCAAGATGGCGATTTCAAAATGACAGCCGAAGAAAAATTTGCGTCGATCGGGCTGAAAATTGGCATGCGAGATTCTTTAGGAGTCCTTAATCATAATTTGGGGTCAAAAATTTCTTTTCGCCATTTTTTAATATGGCTGCCATATAAGTGTTTTTTTCGTTAATAATTCTCGACTCGACTGAAAATTGGCATGTGAAGGCCACTAGAAATAGATAATAATTTGTGCTCAAAATTTGTTTTTCGCCATTTTCAAATATTGTCGTCATAGAAGCGTTAGTTGGCGACAGAAAAAATCTCTAAAATTTTTATTTAGTCATTTTTCAATATGACTGCGTTACAAACTTTTTAGCGGTTGATAAAAAATTGCTCTAATTCTACTGAAAATCGGCATGTGCTGCTACGGGTGTTTAATAATAATTTGCAGTCAAAATTTATTTTTTGCCATTTGTCTATATGGCCGCCATAAGTGCCGAGGCCGTAGACCGAGGTCTAGCGGAGGGCGAAGCCCAAAGCGTCCACACATAGGTAGTATATGGAGCCTCTATTACGTGTACAAGAGCTCATAATTGTTCAAAATGAAAGGCATACATCCCGATGTAGTGGAAATGAGATACTTATAGCGTTGTTGTATCTCGACCGTCTCTCTGTTAGATTCTTTTTTCTTGGAAGCTATGCTAAAAAGAGAAGTATTTAAGGAAAAAATGCCAGACAATCACTCCAAATTTCTGGTCTGAAACTAGGGAATTTCTACTACGAGTACCAGTATAACGATAATTCTGAGGGCAATACCCGGAATACCCTGACCAAAACCAACATAAAAATATTTTTTTTTCATAAATTGGCTAAAATCAGGAATCGAATCTGAAATTTTCCTCACCAAGCGCCCATAGTAATAATCACTGTGCCACCGAAGAGCATAAGCACACCCCGTAATCTGAAAACGACCACGCGCCGCAGGCCGAGCCCGACCCCACCGTAGGTGGGGTATAGGGCTCGTATATACATATATATAATTTTACGGTTACCTATCAGTAGTGCGAAATGACATTTTCCAGAAGTAACGTTTGCTCGAATTTTCGTAACCTCGAAAGTAATTTTGAGTGTAAAATATTTTTTTCTTTTTTAAACCTAACCTTACCGACCCTAATAGTGTCTTTGCGATAGACATCCAAAATATCCTGATAGAACAACGGTTTCGTTATAATTTCGGTGTAATCAAAGTTCGAACATATTTTATTTCGGAAAAAAAATTCGAGTTTGTGATTGGTTACCGAAGTGTACTAATCATTTTTCGTTTCTTTTTTTATTTTACTTACAATCGATATAGAATTGATTATCCAATATCATTTCATAAAACACTAAATTTAATTTGATAAAACGAGATACAAATTAATATATGCACAGTAATTTCCTTGGTAAGGCAAATGTCCCAGTGGGTGTAACATAAAGTATTCCAGTTTTCCGCAACCTCTAAAATTGTGCCCGTTTAAGACAAACAAATTTTCTAATGTCCCAATAATTGAGTATGGCATAATGAGATCAATGTGTAGATACAGTGTAATTAAAGAGAACATTTACAATAACATTACATTACATTGCAAAAAAAAATTCGCACAAAAATGAAACTTAAATATCACACGATCATAACATAATAAAAAATAATGACATTAAAAAATATTTTCATCCTGCAACGATTAGAGGAATCCTTTTCGATACTTCATCATCATCATAATGTAACACCCTTTTGGCATTTTTTCATTAATAATAATAATAATAATAACGCACACACTCAACATAGCCCCGCATTAGGGAAACCCTGTGTCGCGGGTGCCATGGACACACACATAGACAACCACAAATTACACCCAAACTCACGAGAGAAATAAATGTAGGCAATACAAATATTTCTCCCGCCCCGGGAATCGAACCCGGGGACCTCTGCGTGGCAGTCCGGTATGGTAACCGTTCGGCCACGGAGGCAGTTATTGCTATTGCACAATACCATCAGGTACCAATAATTGACATTAGTTACATACCAGTGTTTGACATCTCAATATACGACTGTCAAGCTTTGGGTTCACGTAGTAAAACAGTCTTCGACACCAACATTTCTGATTAAACTAGATACAAATTTAGATGTGCATATTAATTTCCTTTAGTCTTAGTAAGATAACTTCGATCGTTAGTGATTGAATGAATGGATGCCATCGCTGCCATTCCATTGGCACTTTTTCGAGACTCAACTGCCATTGCATCTAGATTTTAGAAGAATAACAAATATTATGAAAATTGCAATATAATCTCTATACTAATAATAAAAACTGGCAGACATGGGACCCAGATTCTTGGTTTTCAGGCACAAGGTTACTAGAGAATTTTTTTTCCAATGTATATTGCTCATACAAACTATAGAATATAGATGTTGTCATCTCCGAGTCGTTTTCTACAAAACCCAAGAGGGTATACAGAGAGGCCCCTTTGGTAACCGTACCCTATACGCCTCAAGAGGCTACCGTACTATTATAATAACGCTGCTCATCAAGCTCCGCTACTCGAACGCGTAATCCGAAAAGGGGCGCGGAATAATTGGCAAAGATAGGTTCCCGCAGAATTGAGCACAAATATTTCTTTCACCGCGGATTAAGCTGCGCATGTGGATTTTATGCCTTTGCTTTTTTATATATACTAAGTGAAGTGGCGAACAATTCGTGCGTCTGGTGGTAAGCGACACTCCTATCCATTGACTTACAATTATATGGACGTCGGGTCCGCGCTAAAAAGTGTCCGAACTTATAGGGCGTTAAAATCGTATACAGAGCGTCATTCGCGCTTTAGTCATAGTTTGTTCGACTGACAGCGAAGCAAGCAAAATTAGACGGTACTGCGATGACATTACAATTTAAATCTAACGTTTTAGCTTTTTCATCATCCTTTACATGTCACTACGTTTAAATAGGTTGATTTGGGACATTTTTTTCGTGGTTTTTGTATTAGACCCGTCGTCCATTTATTTGTAAGTCAATGCTCCTATCCGTAACAGTTGCAATGCCACTCAGAGCTTTAAATCGCAAAGATCTAAGGGGAACTGCCACTTCGCCCGTAACCCTGAAACATAACTTGAGAAGTCCCATGTGCCTGTAACTCCACCAGCACCCTAAACGCCCAGTTACAAGACGCGAAAGTTTTAGCGCGGCCGCCGCGCTGTGACGGCCCAGTTATCACGATTTCACATACATTAATCTAAATTCTATTTATGAGGCAACAACATTTAAATTCCTCGATATAATAAGACCAAAGATAAGCCAGCTTTTATTTAAGTTAAAACGTAAAGGCTAAATAAATAAAGCGTATATTGCCATGACAGTTAGACGCCAGCGGTCTCGATCGGCGCGATGAAATTCGTGTCGAATAAACGCGCCCTTACATCTAAACAGGAAAGCAGTATTGCTAACATTTATGGATTGTCTAAATGGTGTGTCGATCACAAGGTGCGCTTAAATATTAAGAAGTGTTTATGTATAACATTCTCTAGGAGATTGAGGGGTGTGTCTTCACAGTATATATATCTGATAAGCCATTGAATGAGGTTGACAATGTTCGTTATTCGTCTACTTCGACGGCAAGCTTACATTTAGGAAGCATATAGATGCAGTTGTACGGAAGGCCTCACAAATGTTAGGTTTTGTGTTGAGAAATAGTAAAGGGGTTTCGCAAGAGCTCTACAAAAATATTACTATATAACGCTCTGGTTCGTAGACTCCTGGACTACTGTAGCGTCGTGTGGAGGCTACATTTTTGCTACACACTTACTACGTATTGAGAGGGCGCAAAAACGTTTTGTTTGGCATTTGTCGTGCTATGGGAGGGAGGCGGTATTCGTATGCCAATCGACTTAATAGATTAAACAAGATATCTCCGACCAGGCAATGGGACATGATTTTATCTTCCTGTATAAATTGATAAGAGCTAAAATAAATTGTCCACAGTTATTGAGAATAATTTCACTAGACTATGCAGACTGTACGACTGCAGTGAGTCTGTGGACATATTTGGTGCATCACTAACCTGTTACAGGCAGCGGACTTTATTTTACGTGAACTGTAACTGTGACAACTTCATGCCTTATTTGGAACACAGTTTGATTATAGTTGCACAAGTAATTCATATTTATATTCGTTAACATTTTACTTTCTTCTTATTTGTAATGTTTATCATATCTTTCAATTTAAAATATATATTGTACTTCATGTTATATAAGCCGGAAGTGTGAATAACTGTATATATTATGTATATAAACAATTAACTGTGCTTGGCTGTTGCATGTGGTGGTAACCTTTAATTGAGTCAACACTTTAGCATTACTCCATTTGAATTGTATATTCAAAATTGTATGTATTATGACTCATTTGTTCGCACTAGGGAGACCGTATCGCGGGTATCATGAGCACACATAATATGCAACCACTAATTACACCCAAACTCCGAAGAAAAAATTAATCATTTAATCATTTAATCATTTAATCATTTAATCAGGTTAACAAGCATGCTTACAGAAAAAATCCAAAGTGCATACAAGATAGACAATCAGACATAACAACTTATAAACAATAATAACATAAAAAACTAAACAGTAAATAAAAAAGATAATAATAATGATGTCAAAATTTAAATTTCCAGAAAATACAAATTTAACATACATATTAATGTGATGTCAAATACAATAAAATTAAATACAGTCAGCCACATCTCAAAACATTTACAACACCTTTTCACCATGAATCAGCATGTCATCCACTATTACTTGAAATTTATGTCTCAGACTACTAAAACTGTCAGCAAACAAGTCTATATCATCGTGCCGAGCGAGTATGTCTCCTATCAGTCGCAGAGCACGGTTTGTCGGCGCTAGAGCAGCCCGCTTAGTACGCGTAGCAGGCCGGTGTAGGAGACGAGGCCTGCGACGCGGAGCCACAGTTCCTGCTTGGTCACACGGCAAGTACCTCGGTACCAATAGGCCAATCCTTTCCACCACCTCTTGAGCGTCAAGGGCATGATGAACAATAGACAAGTAATGGACAATAGCTGCCATTACTCTCCTTAATTTAAGGGTTTCCAAAGTCACCATACCCAAGACAAACAACGAGGGATACAGATATGGATAGTAGCCTCGACTTTTTTTGTAAAGCCACCTGGCAAATTTGCGCTGAATTCGCTCAATAAGCATTTCATACTTATCCTCGTAGGGATTCCAAACAACAGCAGCGTACTCAAGCTTGCTGCGCACGTACGCGTTGTATATTACTCTTGTCACCCTTACGTCATCGAAATCAGCAGTAGTTCTCATGACGAAGCCCAAAAGTCTACTAGCTTGTTTACATATTAATGTTACATGTTTATGGAAGTCTAATTTGGTATCTAATATTAATCCTAAGTCACGAATGTCATTTACTCTATCCAAAGGGGCGTCATATAACTTATAAACTACCTTAATCGGGTTCAGCTTTAGTGAGAAGGTTATCACTTTGCATTTGCTCTCATTAAAGGGAAGACGGTTATCCCTGCTCCACTCAGTGACAGCGTCAATATCTTTCTGCAGAGCTAGAGTGTCAGCCTCCTCGCCTATACCCAGACTTAATTTAAGGTCATCTGCGAACAAGAGACATTTCGCAGATTTTACTTTTTCCGGCAAGTCGTTAATAAAAATAAGGAAAAGCGTCGGTCCGAGGGTACTACCTTGACTTACTCCCGATCTGGTGCGGTAATGATTGGATTCAAAGCCATCTACTTTTACAAATTGCCGTCGGTTGCCCAGATAGCTTGCGAAAAATTTAAGTAAATTTGGAGTAAAACCTAATATTGCCAATTTACATAACAAGATGTCGTTATCGACTACGTCAAAGGCCTTCCGAAAGTCAAAATAGGCGGCATCCACCTGACGCTTAGCGTCCATTTCGGCATATATGTAATCCACATGTGCTACTAGGTTCGTGTTAGTCGAGCGTCCTCTTCGAAACCCATGTTGGTCAGTATGCAGAGCATTGCATATTTGCTTGCTGATGCTGAGGTTCAATACAGTTTCAAAGAGTTTCGCCACAACTGAAAGAACTGCAATTGGCCTAAAAGCAGAAACGTCCCGTCCAGAGTCACCCTTTGGAACAGGTATTACTCTAGAAAGCTTCCAACACTCTGGATATTTCCCTTGGGTTAGTGAGAGATTAAAAAGAAACAAGAGAGGAGAACTCAACAAAGACGCACAGTCTTTGACCAGAAAAGCCGGAATGCAATCAGGACCTCCAGCTGCCCGCGGCTTAAGGCGCTTAAACGCGACCTTCAAGTCCGTTTCGTGCACCACCCCAACTGAGATGGCGGATGAGTCACCTAAAGTATGTGCCGCACGCACTGCCTCAGTGTAATTCAATAACGGCTCTTCGTCTTGAAAAACTGAACCGAAATACTGAGCAAAAGCGTTAGCTGCGGCTTGACCAGTCACCTCAATGCCATTGTGACAATACACATTAATGCCTCTTCTGTCCTTCCTTCTATCCTTGACATATTCCCAGAATTGAGCAGGTTCGTTGAAAATACTCCCCTGTACTAATTTAATATGCTGCTTATATGCGTTGTCAATCAATATTTTAACTTTCCATCTATAGTAACGAAATAATTCTCTGTTAAACTCTTTACCCTCTATTTTGTACCTTTTTAAGTGGTAATACTTGTATTTAATATTGCTAATAATCTCAGTCGAAAACCATTTAGGATAAACATGTTGCTGGGATTGTGGCAATAGTATTCTCTTGGGTACAAAAAGACTTATAACCTCAGACAGCCTACTGTAGAAAGTTTCAACCGCCAAATCCACGTCCGTTTCAGTCAACAGGTCTGACCAATCCAAATCTGCTATTGCAGAGTACAGACCCACGAAGTCCGCCTTACGCCAATTCCAGTCAGGGCTAGTGTTTGAGAAACGAACCGAGCGTGCGCAGCGTGCCGGCTCAGCCCCACAAGGTATCTTGAAAGTCACATCTAGCGAAGGGTGATAGTTATCTATTGGTACCAGGGGGTCAAGTCCCTCGGACACCTTGAACAGGTCGACATCATAATCACTCAGCACGAGATCCAACATACCACCATGGATATTAAATATTGTATTATGCTGTTGCAGATTGCAGAAGTCTGAAAAGTAGCTAAACTGCGTTTTAACATAACTACTGCAAGAATTTAAATTAAAATCACCTATTAATATAACATGCATATTAGAATAGGCGCAAATAGCACTCTCTATACAAGTCAATACGTTACAATACAGTTCATCGTCATAGCTAGGTGGTAAATACACAACACAACATAAAAACTTTACATTCTTCCAGTTGACAATCGCAAATATTAATTCCTTATCTAGGGTCAGCCCATCAATTTCTATAATCTCTCTTACCAGAAAACAATCACGCACAGCCAGCAAGACTCCTCCCCACCCAGCATCACCTTGCCGGTCTTTACGAATAACAGTGTAGCCAGGGGGAAAGAATTCGCCGTCTGACACAGAACTCGTCAAGAATGTCTCAGTTAAAGCTAGAATGTCATATTCTGAGTGCGACACATTGTTGTAAAAAAAACGCGTTTTAGAACGTAACCCTCGCACGTTTTGGTAATAGAGTGACACTTTTTTTAACCGTTGCTTATAATTATTCCGTCTTATTTCCTTTGGCACGAAAATTCTGGCGCCAAGGCTTGACACAGATGTCCTCCGCCCAATTAGATGATAGCATAACACTATCCGCGTTCCTTGAAGGCACTCCCAGCTTAAAGGATGAGTAACGCCCTCGAGATTTTAACGCCTCCACAGTGCAGATATCACCACCACAGATGACAATAAGGTGTTCACGTACCTGCTCCACTGTAGTGCCCTCACGTACATAGTACAAGTGCAGGTACCGCCATCTCTCAGCAGCACACAATGACGTAACACCCGGCGCTGCAGTTCCACGAAGTACCCCAGATAACGATGTTCGTCCATTTTTGCCTTTCACCTTAACCCACTCGTTTTTATTAACTTCATCGCATGCTTTGTCACTTCTAGGATCGAAAGCTAAGGGACCCATTTTTAAGGGACCCATTTCTGGCCTATTAGGATTAGAGACTAAGTCAGAAGCCATCTTACCACCTTTAACAAAATTCCCTGTAACCAAATTCTCAGGTGCGGAGACAGCTGGAGAGGCTATCTTACCATTCTTAGATGCGTTCTTTGACTTTTTATTCTTCTTATTCCTTTGCATAAGAGGGATGTTGTCACCAATATGGTTTCCATTGCTTGGTTGAGGAGTAAGAAGCGGAGCTGTGATAGTTGGGTTAGGTAACGTTTCCTTCTTGGGGTCATTTAACAATGCAATTCTTTCCTCCAATTCGATTATTCTACCTGCTAAACCATTCACCTTATCAAACAGTTCTGTTTTGAACGTTTTAAACTGCTCAACAAGCAAATTCTCAATTTTAAGGGTCAGACGTTGCTCAAAATAGCCCTGCATTTCTTACAGATCTTGCATTGCAGATGCTAGCGCCTTAAATGTCAACTGCTGCTGGCAAGTGGTTTGCGCGTGGCGCATTCCAGTACGCACAGTTACATTGTCAGGAGTGCTCACAGAAACATCGGGGCAATCACTAGCAATGCTCATATCATGCATTAGGTGTTGACGGACCGGTGTATGGGAATTATCACCTTTAGGTATTTTGCTACGGCACTCGACACATATCCAAGAGTTCTTGAATTCCGTAGAAAAAGTAGCATAAATATCTTCCGTAAAGTTAGCACATAGTAAGTCAAAAACCTGCTTGCACTTGCCGCATCTCATCGACTCGCTAGTATCGCCTATCATACTGCGACATCCCGCGCAACAAGCCTGTCTCGACGTCATCGCGATAGCACGTTCGCAGGCGTAGGTAACACCGAGGACGCACGACCGACGCTCGGGTCACTCGGCAGGGCGCGCCGAGTGTTGAAGCGGGCACGCGAACACAGCCGGCACAATGAATCACGCCAGCGAGCGGTGTACGAGTTGTCGTAGGTCAGGTTCACGGCAGTTATAAAATATTTTTAAAATGTTTTCGCTTATATCTCAGGAAAAAATACACTGATTTTAATTCTGATTTCACTCAATTATAACTTGATTCAATAGCTAAAAACATATTATACGTTGAATACTAGTAGATTACTTTTTACTAATGGTTGAGATTTAAATGTACGGAGCAAACGAATACAGCTGTTTACTTGTGCGAGTCGCGCGCAGAAAAAAAGGGCGCGCAGAAAAATTAATACAGGTCATACAAATATTTCTCCCGGCCTGGAACCTCTAAGTAGCAGCACAGCATTGTTCGGTCACGGAGGCAGTAGAATTATATAAAAAAAATATAAATCTCAAGAGCAGAGGTCAAGTGAGAGGACGGTTGCTTCTGAATAGTGTTGTCCAATGCAAGACCAAGACAAGACTAACCCCGGTCTTAGTCTCGCGTCAGTACACCTGCTCTCGGTCTTGCTGTAAGAATCTTGCATATCCTGTAATTACCTATTGCTATTTCGCAAACCATCATATCAAATTCAAATTCCATTTATTTGCCACACGCACACAAAAAAACTCACACAAAAAGTCACAAAATGTGTTGCGAGAATTCTGAACCCAGTATATGCTGTGAAAACTTGGATTGCACAGCACTGATTTTCAGCCAGAGCCTTCCTGTCGGGATTTCAGCCATAACCTCCCTGTCAGGATATCTCCCTTCAAACGTAGTGTGAAGAAGCATTTGGCCAGACCGACAAAATGATAGTGACGGAGTGAAGATATTTGTGTTTTCCATCCGTTACTCTCATCTCTGGACTGTATTCGCACTTTCCATCAGGCGCGGTGCAGTCATTTTGCCGAGTCACAATAAAAAAAAAAAAAAAAAAAAATTCATTTGCTACTATTCTTAAAAAAAATAACAACACTCTGTCTGGCACGGTATGCTAGAAGACGTCGGTTCGAATGCAGCCGGATCGAAGGAATTTTTTCTGAGTGTTCGATCTTTGTATTAATAATTAAAAAAAAATAACAACGTTGCACTTTTAGAACAACGCAACAGAGTAAGCACGTATTGGCATAGGTCTAATACATTTTACAATATTTTTACTTTATAATTGTAAGCATGTACACTAAACTCATGGCACGCGGGGTCGATGACATAGTAAAAGACGCGAGAGAAACCAGGCCCAGTACTCTCGCTCTCCGTCCTACGTGCGCCTAAACAATTACTGTGAAATAAGTAATACTCGACCAAAATATGATGCGAATAGAGCTTCGTAATTTGGTCGAGTATTGTATTGGAAAAAGAGTAGACCCCCTAAACTAGGGACGCACAGGACCGGAAAATTTGGCGGTAGCAAATGGAAGCCTATATTCAGCATAAATAGTATTAGTTAGCGTATATTAGGTATAATCCGCTAAAAGAAGCTCCGGCTCGTTAGTTAGTTTTTCGACTGTCATGTCGGTGTATGTTGTTGTTGATAATTTGAGAACTTCGTTTGTTTTTTTTTATTTTTACTACACATTTAAATCCATTAATTTATGTGAGTAAAATATCTTACTTCTAAATATAATCATCTACGTATTGGCCTTAATGTTATAATTATAATGAACCAACTTCGTTGTTCTAAGAAACCGTGGTTTTGGTACCGTTTCTAGGGCACGTCTATCAATATTGATATTGATATGAAACCAAATGTATAAATACCTAACGCCCATGTCAGAGTTTGACGTAACTGCGAAACGCAAGAGTGTAACAGACTCAGACCTGTTCTTGCTCAAATCTTACACGGTCTTGGTTTTGTTACAATTAGGTGGTCTTGCAAAAATGCAAAAACAAGATCAAAACCATTTTGGGCAAAGACATTGAATGTTCTAATCTCTGTGGCGGCACGTACAGACGGCAGCATATCAATGTACACATAGATGTACAAAAAGTTGACTGTACCTATGACAGTAATATTTAAAGTTAGGTGGTTAGTTTTAGTAGCAACGGTTTTCTTTAACGACTAAGGAAAACATCATGGTGCAACACATATACCGAAGAAGGTTCACGAATCTTGGACCATGCCCACGCGCTAGGGAACACACATAGACAACCACAAATTACACCCAAACTTACCATACCATAATACATAGTTCTCCCGGCCCGGATATCAAACTCAGGACCTCTGCGTGGCCGACCAGTACGGCAACCGTTCAGACGGAGACAGTTAAATAGATGATGATTATGATGATACATATCATTTTACCAGACACGGTTCTTTTCTAGACGGTGTTAAACCAAGACCTGACACGCTGCCACACGTCTGGGATTTTTATTTGTAAAGAATTATCTCATCATTTTATCTATATTACTTTCTGGGATTTTATTAACTTATAATAAGACACGATAAACCTAAATAAATATTTTATGATTATAAACCTAAGAACAACTTCAACTACATGCTGTATTTATGGTTATAAATCGAAAAATTTGCTTTGATCTTGTTTCTTTCCTCTAGTAAATTGATTATAGATTTGAATTTAAAGTAATGGTTTCTTGACTACTCAATTTTATTTATTACCGTAGCTCATCAAATTTATCTTTTGATGTATTCCCTAGGCTAAGTAAACAAGTCATAATTTTAAATTAATATTATAATATAAAAATATAAAATTTATTTATGTTTTCACTCACAAAAGCAACTTAAGAGCTAATTAAATCTATGAATTTATTACCTTTTTATCGACTACTTAGAGCGATGTCACACGATGCGTTGCGTCGGCGTAGTGATACCAGAGCGGTGGCGCTGCCTTGTATTACATTATAAATTACAATGACGTGCCACACGGGCGTTGTGTCGTCGGAACGCGTGTGCATCGGACAAGGGGCTAGGAGACAAAACGGGGAAGGGATGCTGCGAAGCAAAAGACAACGGTATTACGTTGTGACACAGCATCTCTCGTGTAGCACTCGGTACAATCCCCGTATATTTCCACATATATTTTGTTTACAGTGCCCGTCCCTATCAACCTCTTGGTTATGCGGGAAGGGCACCATGATCTGTGCGAGCGAATCCGCAAAGGGACCATTTAAGTCAGGTCCTAACCCAGGATGAGCCCGTTTGGTTTTGATAGGTACTGAAGCTGTAGGCAAGCTCACTTCCCGTCGCGCTCCGCACGACTAACGGTTGCCACCGCCGACTCTAAGTCGACTATCAAATCTCCTCTTTGGTGGCGGAGCTGTAAGGTACACTCACTTCCCGACGCCGAACGAACGGCGTCTCTCCAGTTCCCAAATTCCTACACGGCCGGAGGGAACGGAAGATGTCTAGCTCATCCTCTACTAGCTCTCGGGGCTAGTGCAGGAGATGCCAACTAGCAGTGCCCTACGACAATGTCCGGACATAGCTACCGATTTATGTAGCACTCGGTACGTTGAAATCACAGCGTTGCGACGAAGCAACGCCCGTGTAGCATCGCCCTTGAGTGCCTGGTGCCCGTGGAAGGATTGAAAAGCCCGTGTTACAGATCGCCAGACTCACCCCACGAACAAAATCTGTGATTAGCTCAATTTTTACTAGTTTGTTAGACATATAAGTTTCATGTATATATCATCATCAATCCATTTATACGCTTCACTGCTGGGCACGGGTCTCCTCTCAGGCGAGGGTTTACACTAGCCCAATGCGGGGACTCCACACGTTTTTCGAGGGTTGTGGACCTTCTTCGATGTGCAGGTTTCATCACGATGTCTTCATTCTCCAAATGGTAAATTTCAAATTAAATTTCGCTTATCATTAGAACCCACGGCCTCTGCTTGAGAGGCGGTGGGTTCGAAATCGTAATATTTTAGTAACAGTACCTACGCCTCCTTACCTATTTCTGCCGCCAAGCAGTACTGTGAGCATTACTGCGTTCCTGTTTGGAAGGGTAAGCGTGCTGGTGAAATTACAGGCACGTGGGACTTGTCAACTTATGTCTCAGGGTGACGGGCGCAGTGGCAGTGCCCCTAAGATCTTTACGATTTAAACCTCTGAGTGGCACTGCAGCTGTTATGGACAGAAGTGTCGCTTACCACCAGGTGCACAACTTCTTTGTCACGGCAAAAAAATCATAAACACGTACAAAAACGGCTAGAAACAGCTTGTTACTAACCGTTTCTCGTTTAATTTCATAATGCTAATATATTTTTGCACTCAATGTGGTGCTGTCGGTTGTGGTAACTGCGTTAACCATAACTGAGCTAGTTCAATTAAGTCAACTTTCGGAAAGTGTTGGTTTCGAACTTGTTTCCAAGATTACGCGGAATATTGCCATTTCGCTCATTCGTATACGGAAGCTTGCTCTCAGCTATCTCACTCTCACTTAAAGGGTTTATTTTCAAAGTAGCTCCTTACGTGATACCGTAATTTATTCACCTATCTTCGTGTTCAAAACACATTTCTATGGCGTCACTACGACAAGCAACGCCTATATCTGAGTTACGACACACGTAGGTTGGAAAACAGGTACTATTAATCTGTGAAATTTTGGTGGTACTGTAAGTAAATATGATCAAGTAGCGAACAATTTTATTTTATCGGTACAGTAGACTTCAGGCACATTATAATACAAAAATATTTTTAACAGCAATATAAAACTAACACTACAATACACAGAATTCCATAAAAAAAATATGCAAAAAATGGAAATATATGAAAAACATACTAAACTATGACGTACGGATATTTAACACGTTCGTCGAATGCTAGAATTTTCAAAAATGTTCAAGAAATGTTTTTGGTGTCATTTGCATATCTACATACAAATTTTTTCGCGATATTTCATTATTTGGCTCTATTTTGGGATCTTTTTAGTGCCAGGCATTTCAACCCAACATAATGTTGTGTGGCTAAATGCATATCGTTTGCCGGCCGGCGTGAACGAACATCGCAAACTTAGGCATGTCGTGCCGGACGTTTTGACCCCTAGGACCTCAATTGGTAGATTAGGCGCCGGTCATTTTGGCCCACCGCGACGATGAACGTGTTAACATTAAGGGCGCCTTCATACTAGACGTGTACAGCAGCGCTGCAGAGGCGCGATTGTGGCATTGTGACAGCCGTGCGTACTCCACTAAGAGTGGAGTGGTGAACTTGTAGTTCTAGACCTTACTTAAGTTAGGCACTTAGTACTCTGAAATCACAGCCGCATGCGATTGAGCCGAAAAGCCGAATTCATAATGGCAAGTTGTATATATGTATAATAGTTGGCTCTGTGCGGTGCGGACGTGTGTAGTCTTCTCTATTTGCTGCTCATCTGTGACTTCTACTTCCTTGACAATATATTGTTTTAATTTTGAAGACCTTCATATTTTAAAGTTTGTTAACGCCTACTTAATCTTATGCCTCTATCTTATGCCCGTATCATTTTTATGAAGTGCGAAAGAGAGCAAGCCTGTACTACTAGGCCGCTAACTTAAATATAGTATAATAATATAGTGTAAAATAGTTGGTGATTTGATAATCACAAAGAGCAAAAATAGAAACAAAAATCGAGGTTGTATCGACTTTTATGAGGGAGCATGCCAAAAAAGTTTTGACGTTGGCTCCGCCCAAATTTGTGAAACAAATATATGCCTGAAGTTCGCGTGACATGCGACAGGAGATGTTGAATTTTGCGCATTAAAAGTACCAAATTCGTTTTAGCGGAATAACTCTAAAACTAAAGGGATTAAAAAAAAATCCGTAGTGACAGTTGTCGATCATGCATAAATATAATTAATTATCTAATTTTTGTCCTAATAACCTGTAGCATTTCCAGGATAAATCGAAAAAATGTGAAAATTAGAGGTCATTTCGTGATTTTTATCTATCGAGGAAACTTTATTGTTTTATGTTTCTGATTAATGTCTATGCTTGAATATATCGTGTAGTTACTCATACAATTTTTTTATTTTTAACTTTAAAGTGGGTATACCCCTCTAAAATCAAATCGAAGATTAAGAATTTTTCCTCTGCTCCCTCTTAAGAAAAGAAAATAAATTGTATTGGATTAAGAAGTTTTCTAAAGTGTAAGTGGTGTAACTAACTATTTACGCTTTAGTGAGATAGACAGGCTGGCAGTCCTAGAAATCATTCATCTATAGGGGGGTTAACGGTGACCGTTTCCACCTCGTGGTATGGGTAGCTCCTACGCCTACTAAAGCTGCGTCATTGTTTGAGTAATTTTGTTTTACATTACATCTAAGCTTGTTGAAATTAACTTCTACTAATTTCGGCGATATGGCGATAATTAAAAACTGCCTCCGTGGCCGAACGGTTACCATGCCGGACTGCCACGCAGAGGTCCCAGGTTCGATTCCCGGGCCGGGCGAAATATTTGTATGACCTACATTTATTTCTCTCGTGAGTTTGGGTGTAATTTGTGGTTGTTTATGTGTGTGTCCATGGCACCCGCGACACAGGGTTTCCCTAGTGCGGGGCTATGTTGAGTGTGTGCGTTATTATTATTATTATTAATTATTAATAATTAAAAAAACTGCATAAAAATTATATCTAAGTACATAAAAATTAGGAACCTCTATAATTCTGATACTATAAAAATTAACGGTATGGTAAGAAATCGGTTCATAAATCTCGGATTAATCGCGAAAGATTCACATAAAAAATCTAACTAAGAACTTCCCCCTTTTTTGAAGTCGTTTAAAAAAATTTTAAATGTCAATTCTAGATCCTGCCCACGAAATGTAATTGAATTTGTTTGATATCCACAGTATTAATTTCTTTATATGACACATAGTACTGCAACTGTCCATAACAGTTGCACTGAGCTTTAAACCGCAAAGATCTCAGGGGTACTGCGCTCGTTATCCTGAGACATAAGTTAACAAGTCCCATGTGCCTGTAATTCACCAGCACCTAGAAATAAACGAGGTGGCAATACTTCCCTGGACGAACTCGAGACCTCTACTGCCACAACATTCATTCGTTTCTATGAAGCTGTTTGAAGCAGGATTGTCCTTTTACGTCTCCACGTGACTATTGCAATAATCAACGACAGACAACAATAACGCAAAGTTGTCATAACAAACAAAAGGGGTCGTGTTCATCCGTCCGTTTCAATTTCGCTGAGTACGTCATCGACAGACGTACCCATATTTGAGTTACAAAGATTCTTTACTGAACTAAGCTTTATCATATTTTGATTTATAATACAGATAAACATGCGTTAAATATGACAATATTAATGATGCACTGTCAAAGGTAAAGGAAGTTTATTGCTTTATGCTAAAAAGACAAAGTGTGTTAAATTTGAATGACCTAATGTAAAATCGACGAGTCCAACCATAGAAATAAGTGGAGGAAAGTTAGATATGGTTTCCACATTATATCTTCCTTGGCCAGCAGATTAAGCTCCGCTGCATTCGCAGTCCGCGGAATACGTGAGCTTACCGATGTTAGTACTGCTAGACTAGTTTACTTTAGTTACTTCCATGGTATAATGTCCTACGGGATCATTGGCGAGTAAAGCCAGAGCAAAACATGAAACTATCTACCTTCAGAAAAAGTGGCGCCTTGGCGTATATATAACTTATTAGCACACAAGGTAGTAGTAGTATACTTCATTTCACTGGTTAACTTATTCTACTCATAAAATTTGGCACAAAATGTAGTATTTTTTTAAATATGAATAATATAAATATTTGATAACACGTGGATAATTTTAGGCAAGCCGTTGAGAATCGAGTTATGTGGACGCCTCGCTACTGTACAGGATTCTCATGTGGGGAAAAGCGGCAGACATATACACCATATTTTTACCGTTAAGTTCTCGGGTTTCTCTCAGAGAAAATTTTAAGGAGACTGGTATCATGACTGAGGCAACACAGTGCATTTACTCAAATATTCCGTATGCCCGTAAAAATATACATAATATCAATAAGAAAGAAGATATCCGTAATATTAACCTTAGAACTAAGTCCAAACTCAAGGTACCACGATTTCGTTTAACTAAGGTAAACGATTCTTTTATTGGGAAATGTATACGTTTTTAAAATAAGATTCCAGAGCTGTCATCTGCCGCCGTCCAGTCAACCCGTGACCATGGAGCGTGCAACCGTTCCGAAATATCGGGAAAATAAAAAGAAGTCATACCGTGGTAAGATACCTGATATTAGTGATAATCATTAAGATTCCAGAGCCTATATTAAAATTATCATTTCCTAAGTTTAAAACTTATATTAAGTGCATTTTAATTGAAAAGTCACATTACTAAATTGAAGACGATATGTTAGATAAAGACGTGTGGAAAGGCAACATGGCCTACATTCCACACAAATTATGATAGAATAAAATGTATTTTTATAGCATTTAAAGTTATTTCAAAAGAGCAATCCCTAGAGCTTCTTACTCGTTTCTCTCAGGGAAGTCAGCACAGTGAACGAGCACTAGCATAAAAAAATACGTTTTCAAGCGTAATTTATTTTACCTATGGAATAAATGATTATTTGCCTTGGACTGTGAACAAAAGTTTGAAAAAAAAGTAACCTAAGTAAAGTACCTCTGATCTCAAAGTAAATAACTATAGCACTTGTCTTATAAAAATGGGAAACAACGGCGATACCACAAACACCCAGACCCGAGACGATATAGTAAAATTAGTTTTTTCTAGATTGACCCAGCCGGGATCGAACCCGGGACCTTAGAGATAGTGACACCATGAAATCCGGAATGAAAGGGAGGCCGTCAAAAAGGATAGGTTTAAGCAATGTATATCCTAATAATACATTAAATTATTAATTTAAAAAAAAACCATAATTTATTAATTTTATTTCCGAATTCATTCCAAATTAATGAAAGAGTGCACGAATAAAACATTATTTATGGCACATTTGAAATTGTGATGACAATATAGAACAGTAATGTTAATTTGTTTAATTTGTGTGTTTATTTTATAAAAGACGCGTAACACCTCTATTAAACATAAACAAATTGAACAATTATATTAAACGCTGTATGGAAACTCGTAATTCAGTTACGTTAGAGTGTTCGTCGGGTGGCCATTCAGAAGCAATCGGTTAGAAATCGAGGAGCATGCTCCCTTTGATATTAGTGGCATTGTTTAGTAGCATCCTGTAATGTAGTTGGGTTATTGTTGGTATTCATGTCTTTCCGTAGGGTGGGCAGAGATTGCCAATCCGCAATTTTCCCTAAAAAAAGTGTGCATTTGACCTCCATCTCACCTGATGGGAAGTGACGATGAGGTCGACGATGGAGCATAATAATAATAAATAAAAATGTATTTATTCCTCAAAACCCTGAATAATGCCTATTCACTCTCGCCTTGAAAAGGTCCAAGTTACAACTTTCAGGGAACAAGTCTGCAGACAGGGAATACCACTCCATAGCCGTTAGTCATATGAATGTGGAAGAATCTGGAATATCCACAACATATGGGTTGAATGCAAGCCTACGCCTAGTCCCCCGATGATGGAAAGGTGAAGCTTTATCATTAGTTCTTTCATACACTCTAATCCATTTAAAAAGAAAGTAGAATTAAACAAAAACAATTATTGTAGAGGATAATAAACTTCAAACAAAAAATAGTACAGCATTAAGACAAAAAACAAATGTAACAAAAAATAATTAAAAAACAAAATCACAGTAAAACAAAAATACAGATTCGATTACTTAGGTTTTATCGATTGTTACACATTGGAAATGAAACAATTTTTTTGAGATCTGAAACGCGTATATTTGTGTTTTTTTTTCAAATAAAGCAACATTTCGGGCCATTTACAGATCCCTAAAGGGACCAAAACGTTGATTCATTTGAAAAAAAAAACGCCATTCAATTCCAAATAAAATAGTTTCTAAAAATAAAAGTTATTGTAAAGGTATTTTGTGCGGTGCCAGCTGCGGTAACATTTATCTTACTTTTGTATGATCTTGTTAATGATATCCTAAACGGGTGTGATGTATCTGTAAATAAATATTATACACTTTTCTTTTTTTAAATACGACGAAATGAAGCGTCGACATTTCTAATAATGGTACAAAAAAATTCCCTAATACATGCAGTGTTGTCTCAGCACGCCCATTAAACAAAGCGACGACGAACTGGCAGCGACAAATTGTGGTTAATGCCGCCACGTTGAGACATTTTGTTGAATAATTTTAATAACGGCGCTGTCAGTTACTTTAACGGCGCATGTCTCTCGTCACTTATTGTAGCCCTGTAATTGCAACAACACAGCATCACAGAAAGCAAAGTGTGGATTCATATGAGGGGTACCAAACACTGGCACAATAGTCGAAGAAGCATATTTTCAAATTTTTGATTCAGATTGTACAGTCAAGAGCACATCAAGATTTGTACCTTGGACCGTTTTTATCGTAAGCGGTATAGAGTTGGATTTATGTCTTAAGTTTCAAGCTTCACGTGCTCTTGACCCTGTAGAAGCATTTTGAAGTTAATGTCAAAGTCAAATAATCATTTATTGATCAGGTGATCACTTGGACACGTCATTTTTAAGCTGGGATAGATGCCCCACTTTTTGAAAGGGCCTCCTAATTTAAAAATTATTAGTTTTCTACGAATAATTCCTATGGATATAACTAGTTTAATCTTTTACATTACATTAATACTTGATTTTATTGATCTAACATTTACTGATTTTGAAGAAATTGACTTATTGCAAACCTATTTTTTTGAGGATAGATACCTACCTATATGGATAGACGCCACACAATGAAAATACTAAGAAGGATAAATGCCCTTTAGAATAAAATAGTATAATTCATAAGAAAATGTTTTATTCGTAATCTTTAATATATTGTATATACATACATACTACACCTTTAATAATAAATATATACATATTTAAAGTTACTACCTACTTCGTATTTAAAGTGAAAAAAAAATAGAGTGCAAAAGTGCGCAGTTAATGAACCAGTGTATAGTTATAATAAACATAAAACGGAATTTATTGTAACTTACAAAGTTATGAGACAGTAAATACTTCCGTCTGAAATTTTGAACCGTTTATCGCGTTCGTCGCGAAGATAAACGCATGCACAAGCGCGTCTGTTCCACACGAAGCCCTGCAGGAACTTTGATAAGTGGTATCTATACTCTTATTTAAACTAATTATTCTTTGTTGCGATTTGGGGAAGTTAGGTTTTTTTGAAAACGAGGCAGCTATCCCACTGCGGCATCTATCCCGGTTTTACCTTATACCTAGTATGGACTCCAGTCTCTTACAAAGGTTTTTTAGTGACAATTTGTCTGTGTAAGTTAGCTATAAGATTATTACTTTAGTGCAAAACCTTTGTAAAGAGGCAATAAAGACTATTTTTATTTGCAGTAAAGCGCCTTGTGAAAGAACTCGTCCAGGGAAGTCCTGCCACCTTACTTATTTCTGCCGCCAAGCAGTAATGTCAGTATTACTGTGTTCCGGTTTAGAAGGGTAAGGGTGCTGGTGAAATTACAGGCACATAGGACTTGTCTACTTATGTCGCAGGGCGATGGGCGTAATGGCAGTGGCTCTCAGATCTTTGCCATTTGAAACTGAATTGCACTGCACTGAATTGAATTACACTTGCTATTGCTTGTTATAATAATTATTATTATATAGTATTTGGGTTGTTTTCTTAGCATAAACTATTACGTATTAAACTTTTACGTGTCGTTAATTATATAATCATAATTTAAGTTTTATTTACTTTATTTTAATAAGGGTTTTTTTCTAAGCTAAAATTGCCATCCATTAATTACTATCTATATTCTGCGTTTAACTGCCTCTGTGGCCGAACGGTTACCATGCTGGTCTGCCACTCCGAGGTCCCGAGTTCGATTCCCGGGCCGGAAGAAATATTTGTATAGCCTACATTTTATTTCTCTCGTGTTTGGGTGTGGTAATTTGTGGTTGTGTGTCCATGGCACCCGTGACACAGGGTTTCCCTAGGGGCTATAAGAGTGTGCTTGTGCGTTTTTAGATACGTAAGCCTGTTTAGTAGCAGTAGAGTTCCTTGTGAAAGAGTTCGCCCAAGGAAGTGATGCCACCTATATCTGCCAAGCAGTACTGTGAGCATAACTGTGTTCCGGTTTTGAAGGGTAAACGTGCTAGTAAAATTACAGGCACATGGGACTTATCAACTTATGTCTCAGGTTAACAGGCGCAGTGGCAGTGCCCCTCGGATCTTTGCGATTTAAACTGCAATATCTACGGACAGGCTTGTCGCTTACCACCAGGCGCTCATTTCACACATTTTGCCAGAGTGCGTCTCATTTGTTCGTAAATCAATGAAATTTTAATAGATATATCTCATATTTAATGTAATTTTTACTTGGACTAAATACATTTCCTATAAGCTCTTTTTATATAACAATCATTTCGTATATTCTTCATTTAGATTATTTTGAAGATGTGTAAGATACATTTTTAGGGCAAATTTATTATTAGATTTTCATTAAAACGACAAAGTGGAGAAATCTTTTTGTTTTTTGGCTTTCCTTAAGATAAATGATGTAAGACGTATAGGTCAAACTTATGGTGACTTAGGGTGACTGGCCTACCATCAGGCGCATGACTTGATCGTCCCGGCACTTGATATTATTAAAAAAACCCCGCACTGGCCAGCGTAGGCAGTCGTATTCTATCCCTTTTTATATCGACACGTGCTAGGCAACGTCACATGATGAGGTTTTCGCTGGAACTAAGTCATAAATCATATACGCAGCACCGACTTGTATAAAGTAATAAATAATAGCAGGCTTGCTTTCGACTGATCCCGTTTTCACGTTTTTAATTTTATTAAGATCTCGGTAAATTTTTTTCGTTCCCCTTTGTTCCTACTAAGTAGGTTGCAGAGCTCCTCGATTATTTTTTTATTCCAATTGTTTAATCCCTAAAGGTTTTTTTAAGCTTTTGTTTGATGATTGTTCGTGCCATTTCACTAAGACTTATTAAAAATTATAACAGAGCGGGAATACTTAGCCGATTAGTTCTACGCACTCTCATAAGCACTTTATTTAGCTATCAACAATCCATGTATTGTGTGCTATACACATTCACAGGAAGTTTCCCGTACAGGCAGTGTGCTTAAATCGGAACTTTGCATATGGTAGCAAACATCGCTTATCGCATTATTTTGCTGTAGTTGTTGTATTGTACATCACCTAACATATCTTAGCACATTTGTATATGCTACGCGGTTACTCCGGAATTTGTGATGGAGAAAATATTCCACGTCTAAGGGCGGCAAACTAGGGGATAAATAACTTTTGGGATCGATGTTTTTAGTACTCTGTACTGAGATTAATATAATTATGTTACGAAGTGACGGGACCTGACTCTAAGCGACACGCCTGTCCGTAGCAGTTGCAGTGCTACTCAGAGCTTTAAATCGCAAAGATGTCTTTATTCCACCTCTAAGGGTGGCGAACTATAACTCCGTCCATCCGTAATTATTGACAAACAACCATAGACAAAAATAAGCAACACTTTCTGGACTCTTTTATTTTTTAATTTTTTTATAATTAACTTCGATATTTATCAAGCCAACAGTATATGTAACAAAAATTATTCAAGTTGCAAATTTTGGTACCTATAATATAAATTATAATGAAATAGAACAAATTATAAATAATTATAAAACATTTTTATTGTTTATTATAATAAATCGTCGGATTCTTCTCCATATGAACGGGATCATCACTTGAATCCTCACTAACATTAATTATTAATTCTCGAGTACACAAATTGTCAAACGCAACATCACGATCCCAATCAGACAATATCTGTTTTTTGAACCCGCTCATTTTCACGATTTAAACTTCTTCATAAATAAAATCGATTGTTACAAAAAAATCGAATCGGAAACACGTCAAGACATCACTAATTGATTATAATTAATAATAACGCTCACAATCAATATAGCCCCGCACTAGGGAAACCCTGTGTCGCGGGTGCCATGGACACACACAAGACAACCACAAATTACACTCAAACTCACGAGAGAAATAAATGTAGGCCATACAAATATTTCTCCCGGCCCGGGAATCGAACCTGGGACCTCTGCGTGGCAGTCGCATGTTAACCGTTCGGCCACGGAGGCAGTTAAATTCGAGCTTGATTAAAGTTAAATAAACGATTAGACGGAGTATAGGGAATGAATCCGGTTTTGCGCACTTTGCGTTAACTGATATCAATAAAACTTGCCAAATAGATGTAATTCCTTCCGACAGCGCCGCTCAGACATGTAAGCTATAGTTTAAGATACGATGTAACCAGCATATACATTGTACAAAAGTACAAAAAGATTAAAAAAAATGAAAAATAGATTCCAAAAAGAAAGCCAATGAGCAAACTTTTGAGGTGGGTTTTTTAAATAAATAAGTTGTAATTATTCTTATACGCTGTATAGTACAATGTTTAGAATTTACCTCTCTAAATAAAGGGGCTGTAATTGCCACTCTGGCAGAGGGGTTGCCGGTCAATGCGGTCGGGTTCCGACACCTCTATAAAACTAACCATTTAACCCGTTCTACCCTACTCCCGGCAAAATATGTTTTTCAAAAGCCAGCAAATTGTTATTTTGTGCTTTTTTTAAGATTTTTTTTTCGTGTTTTTGGTGGTAAGATTCAGTGGCCAGTCAGGACTTTAAATCACAAAGATCCGAGGGGCACTGCCACTGCGCTCGGCACTAAGGTGTTGTGACCCCATGTGCCTGTAATAAAGTAAATAAGTCACGCTTAGCTACAAACTAGCCAAATTTTTTTTTTTTACTAAAAGTATTATAACCCTTGAAATTACAGAAATCCTAACAAACTACTTTTATTAAAAGTAATATTAATAATATAAATATCTTAATTTGTTACCACGACATTGAAACAATATAAATCTTAGTAGATCTATTACAGTAAGCCTTTGACAGGGTCTGCCACGCAAGCCCTTTAAGTAAGCTTCCCTCTTATGGGTTTCCCACTGACCTTTGCAATTGGATCTCGGATTTCTTGAATGTACGATTCGATTCGAGTGGCCTTAGGAGGCTACTTCTCCGAAGATATAGCGATAGAGTTCCTCAAGGTTACGCACTGTCTGCAATTCTTTTCCTGCTGCATATCAATGATATGTTCATTCCAGATACCTTTGCTGATTTTTGCTTGATGCTGATGACAACACAGTTGTAGACAGGTACTTGACCCATGCAAGGGTCAGTGGAGAGGAAATCCAGTCTTGTCGAGAGTCCATGGTTAGCCGTTTGGATTGGACACTCCAGGCAGTCTTCGATTGGTATGATGCCAATCTTGTCATATTTAACGATACCAAAACGCAGGTGTGTCTATTCTCCACAAATTGGAGTTCCTTTGAGCTGTCTCCGACTGTTCATGATATATCCATAACGATAGCCGACTGTCTCCAGCTATTTGGAATTTCCAAGAAGTCCAATTTGAACTTCGGCAGATACATTGTATCCATGGCCAAAAATGCAGCAAGGACGCTTGGCATCCTTTCCAGGGTGAGGAACTGAAGCAACTGTCCCGGTGTAAAGTAACCTTTACACCGGGACAGTTGCTTCAGTTGTATCAAGCACAAGTCCGGTCGTGTATGGAGTACTGCTGCCACCTTTGGGATGGGTCTGCTACATAACAACTGGCCACTTTGGATTTAATTGACAATTTTGCCAAGGGCTTATGACTCGGAATTAGTGGAGGCGAAGTTGCAAAGCCTTGAATACCGCCGTAAAGTTGCCTGCTTATCGGATTGATGGAATGCCTGCTGATCGATGGAATTACGCGATTAACATTACTAAGTAATAGGTACTAAGTAAGAAAATAAACTTGTTAAAATATTAAAATTGTTAATGTGTGTTTGTGTGTATGTATGTTTGTATGTATGTGTACGTGTGTGTGTGTTTGAATATGTGCCTATACAAAGTGTATGTATTTAAATAATAATACAAATAATGAAGTAACTAAGATTTATTTATTTTTAAAAACACTCAAACTATCATGACAGGTTTAACCTAATGCGACAGTAAACGTGGTAAAACGACAGTAAAAAGTGTTTCAAACATGTTAACATAAACAAACTCACTTAATATGTACCACTACATAAATTTTACAATATGCAGCCTGTGCGAATTCATTCAGAGAACAATTGAACAAATCGATGTCGTTTGACACCGCGTTGAGTGCACGCAACGCTCTCATGAGGAGCGCATTGTGCAGCATGTTGGTGAGCGCGCGACACACCTGTGTTGGGTGTATTTTACCACGTATCACTTTCAATAAGTAATTGGCGAGAGCTACTTCTCTTTTTACTTCTAGTTTATAATAGCCTATCATGCCCAGTATAAATAAGGTAGGATATAATAATGGATAACCTGGGTACACACCGTACTGTTTTAAATATAGGAATCTAACAAACTTGTTCTGAACACATTCTATCATTAATTTATGTTTGACTCCATGTGGCGACCAAATAACAGCGTTGCAGCGTTGCAAGATGGAAAAATACAATCAGAACTGTTTGCGCATGTGTGTCAGATTTACAATAGAATCCTATCACATTAAAGACTTGCCCATTAACTTATTTAAGACGCAATTACGCAATACGAAATGTTAAGGGATAAAGTATATTATAGTACCCGCTAGAGATTTTTTCAATAATTTTTATTATATAAAAGAATTAAATTGATTTAAGTACCTGTGTGTAACTATTACCACTAATGTGCATATTTTCAAAAAACGACATCTATGTTAATTGAGGCACCTGTAAAGGTACCGGCTGCGGTGAGGAGGTTATTCAAAAATCTCTCATTAGATGTCGCTAGCGGCGACGAATGTCAAAAGTCAGTACAAAGAAAGATCTATAACAAAAACACATAGGAGAACTTCGACCATTCGGTAACTTAACCTGTGGTTCTGTTGGTAAGAGCAATGCTGCGGTTCGGCGAGGTCGTGGGTTCAAGTCCCATCGGGCCGAAGAAATTTTTCTATGTGTTTGATTTTCGTGTAATAAATCATAACAAAATTGGTGGAGTTATTTCATAAAAAATGTCACTAATAAATATTCATATTATCACTGTAATTCTGATTATATAATTTAATGTAACTGCCTATCTTTGTGGTGTCTGTACGGACCCACAATTTTCGCAGAGTCAGTGTACCACATATAGATAAATTAGAAAAATATTTACCGTTTCTATTTTATCGTTTGGTCTTTGTTGTATCCAGAAATAATATTATTAGATCCTAATGAGATTGATTTGTGAGACTTATTACAAGATCATAAGTGTTCTTACTGATAACGTTGATTATAGAGGCATGTTGAGTTAAATAAAAAAAAATACTTTTAAAAGGAAATATGAACTTATATTTGTCAAAAGTCTTAAAAACTAAGAATAAAGGAACATAAAATTCTTCAGGAAAAAAAACATTTGCACTTTAACCTTCTTCAAAAAATTACAAAATCTAGGAACTTTTTATTTTGATTTTTTTTACAATAAAATAAATGCGCATTAGACATTGAATGAATTCACTCCATAGCCTTTCGCCATATAAATGTAGAAGCGTTGGAATATCAGCCTATATCTCAGCCTACGTCCTATCCCCCGGTGATGGTAAGGGGAAGGCAGAATTAAACCAGACTTGTGATTGGTACAGCTTTAATTATCTGAGGCACATATGGAACAGACAACAATGCGATGTTTTTCACATAAAAAAACATTGCGGGCATGACATCGAACGCGTTAGGTATAAGCAAAACGAAACAAATTATGATAAAAATAAAAGATAAAACCTCAATAACTTGGTGTAATATTGTTGACATAAACTCAAACGACATAAGTACAGACTCAAAACAATATATAAATTCAATGAGTTTTTTGTTATTACCTACAGAAAAAAACTTACTTGAGTAAAAATTACACACTCTAGTACTATTGTGGGTCCATACGAACCCGTGTTTATTAAAGACTTGAAAACTAAAAGAAATATGGCAATATTTTGTTACTGTTTGGCAGACACTAAAGAATTAGGCAGGTACTCGGTAGAAGGGGATGGTAACTTTTTAGATACTTTTAGTATAAACAAAAATGTGAATCATGGTGGGTCCGTGCGGACCCGTATAGTATTTAAGGGTTAAGAAATATTTGTGACTTCCATAACTATATTTTATAACTCCAACCACGCATTACCCTGAACTACAGTTTTCAGGAAACACCGAAGTACTGTTTGACATGAACTAAGTTACAGTATAAAATGTGCCACAGCTTGTTACAAAATAATCCATGACTCGGGCAATAAAACACAATTCTCCATCTGAGTAATTTTTCGTATTTATTCACTTACATTCTGTTAACGGCAATCTTTTTATAATTTCTTTTAGCCGCCTGTCATAACTTTTTTATTTTCATTATTCCATGTTTCATTTCATACTTTTTTTTAACTGCCTCTGTGGCCGAACGGTTACCATGCCGGACTGCCACGCAGAGGTCCCAGGTTCCATTCCAAGGCCGGGAGAAATATTTGTATGACCTACATTTGTTTCTCTCGTGAGTCTGGGTGTAATTTGTGGTTGTCTATATGTGTGTCCATGGCACCCGCGACACAGGGTTTCCCTAGTGCGGGGCTATGCTGAGTGTGTGTGTTATTATTATTATTATTGTATTTATTTTAAACTCTCGCCTCTCCCAAGGCCTAAAAGATTAATTTTGAATTTTTAAATGGGAAGGGCGGTATTTCCCGGCAATGGCACAGTCGGCCGGGGTCAGAGACTCAGGTACAAGAATCGGCGAACAATACGTGCCGTATCGAGCAGGACCGCCTTCTGCATTTGTGCTGGAAGCGACACGCCACAGAAATCCAACCGCCTCAAGCTGTTAGAAAGGCTGACTGGAATTAACCCATTTGCGGTCAAAACAATTGGGATTATTGCAGTGGAGGATATTATTATTATATTATACTTATTTTTACCAATAATATTAATAACACGCCCATACTTATAGTCCCGCACTATGGAAACTCTGTGTCGCGGATGCCATGGACACACACATAGACAACCACAAATTACACCCAAATTCTCGAGAGAAATAAATGTAGGCCATACAAATATTTCTCCCGGCACGGGAATCGAACTGGGGACCACTTGCGTGGCAGTCCAGCATGATAACCGTTTGGCCACCGAGGCAGTTCTGATGCATAAGCCAATATATATATAGGTAGTTGGCTAGCGAGGGTGTCTATTACTCCGAGGGTTTATATTGCCTTTTAACCTTGAGGTGACTGTACTTTTCAATCGTTTGCGCTCTACATCGAGTATGTAACCAGAAATAGAGACGAAATGTCATTTAATTGGTTTGAAAACTATTCTGCCGTATCATTACTGTAACAACTGCGCTCCGATTGGCCAGCCAGAATTCGAAACAATTGACGGGTGTCGTCAATGGGTATCGTCAACTGTTTCTCTACAAAACGACCAGTTAACTTGAGCTTTGCTACAATGGACGAAAATTGCAAATTTACGTATTTAATTACCGATGATATTTGATTCCGTTTGATTTGTAATTAGATGTTTTGCTGTTTTTCACACACCATCGAATAGAACAGCGCGGCATTGTTAGAGATATTATCTTTATTATAATAAATACAGAATATTTTTGAAATATACGGAGACGTACACACAGGTCAGTTGTTGACGCTTTCTACATTTCAGTGCAAACGAGAGTTGATATTTATGAGTGATGTATCACTGATGAGTTACCAGAAATGTATGGCCCTTATTTCGTCTCTATTTCTGGTATACTCGATGATGCTCTACAACAAAATCACGAACCAAAATTCTTAAGTTATCGCGGTATTTTTTTTTTTTTCAATCAAACACAGATACAATAAACGCAATAAAACGCTCCAATTAGCAGTCTTTGGCAATCAAGAGCGTCTTTTGAACGATTTACTATACTAACTACTATACTATAGTCACTACAATAGTTCAGAAACTACCGCACTAACGCGGGAAAATAGTATAGCCCCACCGTCTACGCGGAAAACACACGGAACTACAACCGAGCGTAGTCTTAAGTGTTGGCTATCTGAGTTTGTCTAGGTCACTAGAAGTAAATTAAAAAACTAGGCACTTTACTCCCCCTACGTAAGGCTATGTTGACGTATTTTTAGAGCATGAGAAGTGAAAAAGAATTTTTAAGTTAGCGAGTGAAATGACACTTGTAACTTAATAAAATACGGGTACTAAACGCGTTTGACGCGTCATGCGCCTCTTGTCTCCCGCGCCCTGCAACATCTTGTTACAGTTATATGCCTTCAGATTGTAAGTTGCCGAAATAGCAAATATTTTTAAAAATACGTACTGCGTTCTGGTGAGCTCCACAATCCTCTTAACTGCCAGTTTAATTTTGAACAACGCATCCATCGATAGTATACAATTGTGACCTGTGAATTGTGTGTACAGTATCTATTGTCACTTTACAAGGAAATAAAAACGTGATGTAGTAGAATTTATGACTACACTTAAAAGTGTAACTTACTTTAAAGTGTACTTTAACTGCCTCCGTGGCCGAACGGTTACCATGCCGGACAGCCACGCAGAGGTCCCAGGTTCGATTCCCGGTCCGCGAGAAATATTTGTATGACCTACAATTATTTCTCTCGTGAGTTTGGTTGTAACTTGTGGTTGTCTATGTGTGTGTCCATGGCACACGAGTATGGCGTGGGTGTGTAATAATATCCTAATCGTTTTCTATTTTTATTATTATTATTACTTCGCGTCCAACAAGAATGACATAAACTTAGATAAAAACTTAAAAAATTCAAATCCCGTTTATTTCATAGGTAAGCAAATTACACCTGAAATCGATGTCATATTGATTAAATTCTAATGCTCATTCGTTAGGCAGATTCCCCTGAGAAAAATGGGCAAAGCACTGTAGGGGTTACTTTTTGTTTAATATACATTTGAATACATTTATCATTACAATATTTAGCTCAAATATGTTAGATCGAAAATACTTGCAAGAGCTAAACGAGCTAAACTGCCACGGAATATTGTCATTCAAGTAGGCAGAAGCTGTTTAATAAATAACCTTTAGAATAAAGTTTTTGTTTCACTTTAATTTTAAGCGTCGTAAATGACAAAGTTTGAATATCACCCGGAATCTTATTATAAAAGACTTTGTGAAGGCGACTGTCAAGAACAGCTGGTTTATTTTCATTCCTCGTATTAATGTTATATCTGTCACTACTTTTCATTAAAAAAAATAAAAAATATTTTTCTTAACTTATATAACATTTTCAAAATGTACTGTGACATTAGTGCAAGAATGTTGATCTCTTTAAGCTTATCTTTCTGGGATCCAGATTGTAAATTGCCCTAACCTCAGGTTTCTGTAGGACAAAGATTCTATTAATATCGGTGGCATTATCCTTAATCAAAATGCCGTATGTCAATAAACTGTGAAAGTAGCTGAAGTAAACCAGGTTTAAAGCGGCTAAAGCACAGGCGTGTCTTTTCTCGTCAAAACGGAGTCCCCTACACCTTACTCCGACTTTCCGAGATGTATCCGTGCCGATAAGTGACCACCTTGAGCTACTTGGTCTAGATTTATCATCCAACCTCAACTTGGGGCGATACATCGTGAGCTTGGCAAAATCTGCTGCCAAAAAACTAGGCATACTTTTCAAGGTCAGGCGGTACTTCACACCTGAACAGCTTTTAAATCTGTATAGAGCGTAAGTACTGCTGCCACCTTTAAGACGGCTCTGCCTATTACCAGTTAGCTGCCTTGGACTCAGTGGAGCGAAAAGCAAAGACTTATTAACAACAATTCTCTTATGGAGTCGAAGCTACAAAATCTCGACCATCGCAGAAAAGTAGCCTGCTTGTCGGTTCTCTATCGGATACATTTCGGAGAGTGTGCGCAGGAACACCCTGACCGTTCCTCCTTTGGTCGACTAGAAGATCCGAAACACTTCATCCTTATATCGTTGATATACCACCCATTCGCATTAAGCGTTTTGCTTCCTCCTTTCTGATGCGTGCAATGGAATGCGTGTAATTTCCCCAGCACCCTTACCCTTCCAAACCGGAACACAGTAATGCTCACGTTATTGCTTTGCGGTAGAAATGGTAAGGTGGCAGGCAATACACCCCTGGACGAACTCTTTCACAAGGAGGTCTACTGCTACTAAATTGCTACTCAGAGGTCTACTGCTACTAATATTATAGTATTATATATATATAGAAATGAAAGCCATAGGTACATGGCGCCACAGGAATTCAAGAACCATTGACCTCTCAATTGAATGCAACCGCTGAATTACACTGATTTATTTGAAAGTAGTCTAGAACTATTCAATCGGTTTAAAGTGGTAATTATAGGAATGAGCACAATCAAAATTGTCGTAACCTCATACGATTCCATTTGCGTCAAAGAAATATATACAGAACAAGAAATTGGTTGATGGGCCAAAATATTTTTATTACGAAGAGCAATTCCAATTATATCGAGTTCTTAGGTTTTCACTATTGTTACACATAGGAAATGAAACTATTTTTCCGGATTGATGACTGTGACAGTCAACCATGGCGTTTGAAAAAACAAATATACGCGATTTAAATCCGGAAATATAGTTTCAATTCCAATTATGTCACATCAATCGTTCCTATTCTAAAGAAAAATTAAAAGTATCCTTAGATAATGAAAGATACTTAAGGGAGTCAGCATTTTACAGGATAAATTTCGGAGAGTGTGCGATAGAATTACACGATTTAATTCCGCCTTGGAAATGGAAAGGGACTTTCTATCATCGAGGAACTAGACGAAGGCTTGGATTCAACCGCAATGTTGTGGACATTCCAAAGATTCGCACGAACTGTTAAGCTTCCTCATTTAGATGGCGAACGGCTGTAGAATGGAATTCCCTGTCTGCAGACTTGTACCCTGGACGTTATAACTTGGTCCTTTTCAAGGCGAAAGTGAATAGGCATGATTTAGGTGTGCATGCTCCATCATCGACCTCATCGTCACTTTCCATCAGGTGAGATGGAAAATGAGATCAAATGCGCACTTACATTTGTATTAAAAAGAAAAAAACATACTCATCGACGCTGAATCATATTAGACAGGTCAGATAAGAACGAAAAATCGTACGACGAAGGCCGGCAACCTCCTGCGAATATTATCCGATCGCATCCGAACGGCAGTGTTGACAGCCGAACGCCTTCATGCGACAACAGTGATAGAACTTGATTGGCTCAAGTAGTTTTCATGCCGATGTAAGTGTGTTAAGTTATTTCAACGCGAGCTTAAATTTTAGGTGATTTGTGGGGGGTCGCCACTCGCGTCCCGCAACCCGCGCTCTGTACATTAATCTGCGCTCTGTAAAAGTGTGGCGTATCGTTAAACCGCTGGGCAATTTGCAAATTTTGGGTTAAATGTGAATTTAATAACTATAGGGCTTTCAGTTGAAAACCAAAATCTATCAGGTTCTCAGTGGTACATAAACAGAAATATCTTAATATAAAAAATAAAAGCAAGATTAGAGATATTTTTAAACCGACTTCAAATAAAGGAGGAGGTTCTCAATTCGACTGTATGTTTTTTTTGTATGTACGTACGCGATATTTGTGAACCGATATTGATGGTTCTTTTTTGTTGGAAAGAGGGTACCTCCATAGTGGTCCGATTTAATTTTGAAGAAAATCATCCACTTCTAAGGGTGGCTGTTCACGCATGAAGATCCATTTTTATAAATAGCGCCTAAATTTTATTATAAGGAGCAATTATTTTAATGGTTGATTTTGCTATTCTCCAATTCAAGGCGTTTTTCTCTCGCAATATACTTTGAGTAGTGAGAACCGATTTTTATTACCTCCTGTATCAAGTCCCGTATAGTGGCGAACTAGGAGATGAATCCGGGTTTCCGCACTTTCCGGTAACCGATTGCAATAAAACTTGGCAAGTAGATGTAATTCCGCGTACTTTTGAGGTAAGTTTTTTTTAGTACTCTGTACTGAGATTATATTCTAAATTAATTCGTTTTAGAATTTTATTTTAATCTGTTTTCCGGACTTTATATGATTTGGTAAAGTAAATCCCGTCGTGTAACGAATTAGCAGATTCTTTAGACAGTATTCTTAGGTGTATCGTATATTTGTTGTAAGACCGTTATTTAATAGTAAATAGCTAAGCCATTTAATCCAGCAAAACAGGTTTTCTTGCTTCGCATGCGGCAACTCGCCTTAATGATATAACTGAATAACTCTAAATAATAAATATATGTTTATTGTGTACACCTGCTTTGACGCACAGATGAAGCATTTCCTTTGAAAATAGACAATTTTGTGCTGCGATTTGACTGACGCATATAATTTGGTCACACTGAGTCATCGCAAGAGCTAATCACAATGTCAACAAAATCTGAATATGTTTATTTCAAATTGATAAAACATCACTACTCAATCAGTTGCACATTCATAAAGCAGTTTTGGTTACCTATAACAATCTCTAAACATGATTTACAGAAGTTTGGTTCTTCGAAAATTTCCGGGTTTTATTGAACAGAATTTGTTCTTTGTCGAAAAACACGTTACGATTTTTTTCATTACACCATTTAATGTTTCACTATTTTAACATATTCTAATCTTTAAATTTTTATTGAATTGATATTCAATTGTTTTTTGTGAAATTATTTCTTTAGTTTGTTATAATTATTAATACAAAAATTCATTCGATCCGGCCGGATTCGAACCAACGTCTTCTAGCTTACCGTGCCAGACGCTATAGCAACTAAGCCACGCAACGGACCAGCGGACCTCACGAATTTTTCTATGTGCTTGCGTCGTAGCTTTGTATTTGGTTTTTTCAACGACTTTTCAGTCGTAGCGCCATCTATGAGAAATCTATGAAAGTTTTATCACCCAGTTAGATATCTTTACAATTACCAGCCCTGGCGAGAGATGTCGCTATTCACTGTATTTTAAATTTTTATTGAATTGATATTCAATTATTTTTAATGAAATTATTCCACTAGTTTGTTACAATTATTAATACAAAGATTGAACACTCAGAAAAAATCCTTCGACATTCTAATCTCACAAATGAAAAAAGTCGAACCATCTTCGGAATAACGAGATTCGGAAAAAAGACATTCGTGTTAATGATAGGTTACCGGCAGTTTCCCCAGAGAAGAATCCGTATAAAACATTTTTCATTAGTTTTTAAATGTTATTTATGGAAACAACCTTTAAGAACTCAACGGATCCACTTCGTTATCCAAGTACGCAGAAGCTGTATAAAATAACCTTTTATTTAAAATTTTTGCTTCATGATAGTGTGAAACCTCGTAAATTACAAAACTTGAATATCAATATCATAATTAATACTATCAAAGCACTGTGCAAATGTACACGATTGGTATACGGTTGAATAGAAATTGAATTTGAATATGCTAACGCAATGGTTATTTCTAGCGGTCTATTCAAAGGCTTTTAACTGGAATTGACGAGGTTGTATGGCGGTTTGATGATGTCCATGCGAGTGGACCTGCTAAGGAAGTTCATTCAACTAATTTAAATAGAATAACGCGAGACGCAAATTACGCAAATATAAGTGGATATTATTATTCATACAAAGACCGAACAAATACAAAGAAAACTTCGTTTGATCCGACTGTCCTTAAACAGCGTCTGTTGCTTAATAGCCACGTTGACGCAACAGACACTGGTTCGAGTCCAGTAGGGTCAAAAGAATGTAGCCAAAGGCGGCATTATCGCTAAGAGCAATCGCTTCCAGATATTCTTTCAGGCAGAGGAAACTAAACTGAGAGGGAAACGAAGTACATAGACAACCACAAATTACACCCAAACTCACGAGAGAAATAAATGAAGGCCATACAAATGTATCTTCCGGCACGGGAAACAAACCCTGGATCTCTGCGTGTCACACCAGCATGGTAACCTTTCGGCCACGAAGGTAGTTAAAAATCTTGTTTTTTTTTATGATACAAAATGACGGAACCTGTCCTGAAGTGGGCCTGTCCGTAGCAGTAGCAGTACCAATTAGAGCCTTAAAACCCAAAGATCTGAGGGGTACTACAACGCGTGCGTCACCTTAAGACGTACGTTGCAAAGTCCCTTGTGCTTGTAATGCCACCAGCACCCTTACCCTTCTAAACCAGAACTTAGTTATACTTACATTACTGTTTGGCGGCAGAAGTAGATAAGGTGACAGTACTTCCCTGAAGGAACTTTTTCACAAGAAGCACTACTTAAAAAGACTTATCTGGATAACGTAATAAGTTATACGGGCTGGAAAACTTCTCTGTAAAGGTTCACTCAAATTTAATGCGCCGCGTCTCTTGAAGAGGAACTTCATCATAAACTTAATTTTATAACAAGTTCATCAGCTGTTCTTCATCCTTTACATTAGTTATTAAAGGCAAGCGCGTATTGCGTGCGAGCGACAACAGCACGACTTTGTTACGTTAATATCTCGACTCATCCGTTGAACAAAGATCTATGTGCAAGACTACTCGTTCTCAGGACATAGTACGTTTCGGTCGTTCTTCTTCGCTGTGGATGTCAGATCGAGTGTTGTTCGATATTATATTTCCGAAACGAAATAAGATATATAAATTCTCTAAACACCTTACAGTAGGCCTTAGTTTGAATAAAGAAATTATTCTCGTAACGTACTTATTCTTTTTTCGTTATATAATCACATCGGACTCTGTTCTTCGGATGTGTCGATCTATTATGTGTACAATACCGCACTCGAAGGTTTCTCTCTTGGCTTATAAGTTAAGTTTGCTATTTAGTAAGAAATTATGGGAAAATACAGGGTGTATGTTGAAATTGCCTTCACTATTTTTTGTCCCCTTGAGTACGAATGAGCATAACTTACAATTTAGACAGAAGAAAGTTATTTAGATAGTTCCATTCAAAATTTAGTAGCAACAGAGCTCCTTGTGAAAGTGTTCGTCCAGGGTGACGGGCGCAGGAGCAGTGCCCTTCAGATCTTTGCGATTTAAAGCTCTGAGTGGCACTGCAACTGTTATGAACAGGCGTGTATGCTTAGCAATAGCACCAGGCACACGCCTATTCGTTCCGTTCCTCGATAATCATTAAAAAACCATATTCTATGTTGTGATATAAATAATCTATTTTTGTCAAAATTATACGTTACGTTCTTTATTACTTACTACTATACGTACGATTTGGCCTTCAAGAGCATTTTATTTTCCTTTACCGTCTACAAATAACGATTTTCGGCAGTATAGTGGGCATTTCGTAGTCCCCTGGTATAATAAATCCACATGTGATCATATATCAAAAGTACTTTTATGATATAAAAATCGTCAAAATAGTACGAAGTACATGAAACAAATGATGTATATTATGTGAAAGGAGGTTACAGGTTCGGCTGTATGTATGTTTTATGTTTTCCGATTTCGCCGTCAATTGTGGACCGATTTTGAAAAATCTTCTTTATTTGAAAGGGTGTACTTGTGGTGATCCCATTGCCACCAAGTTGAATGAGAAATCGAGGAAAATCTCAAATTTTGTAGGCACGTCACCGATTTTAAAAATATTTTTTTTGTTTGAAAGGGTATATATACTCTCAAGGTGGTCCCCGATACCGACGAAGCTGTTCCGGGTTCGTTTTGGCTATCACAAATAAAAAATCTTTTCCGCAAATAAAACTCGACTTTTCACGTAACGCAAAACATGTAATCAACAAGTCACGTCAAAATGATAACCAGAAAAAAGTATAAAATGTACAAAAGAGTACCTAACAGTCCCATCGTCCTTTTTTTTCATTGGTCAGAATCCCATGGAAATCAAAAAAAGCCGATAAAGAAACTTTTGGGGTTGGTCTTTTTTCAATGAAAAAATTACAATTACTTATAACTCTCATACTTGAGTATTAAAAGTTACCTACTAATTTCATTTGCAGAATCTTTAAACCTCTCTCCTAGAAAGGAAAGGACAGAGCGAACAAGTGCAACTGGTGGTAGGCGACACGCCTGTCCATGACAGATGCAGTGCCACTAAGAATTTTAAATCGCAAAGATCTGAGTGGGCACTGCTACTGCGCCCGTCATAAGACATGTCTTTTGAATGCGTCCAGGGAAGTACTGCCACCTTGCCTATTTAAGCCATCAAGCAGTAATGTGAGCTTTACTGCTTTTCGGTTTCGAAGGATAAGGGTGCTGGTGAAATTACAGGCACATGGGACTTGTCAACTTATGTCTCCAGTGCCCCCTTATCACCAGACGCACTTGTTCGTCCCGTCATTTGGTATAATAAAAAACATGTTACCTATTGCCTATGGACAATTTTCTCGGACTCCGCTTGAGAAATATTTGATAATATATTAAATGGTTTTAGACGAAAATGTACCGTGACCACGGAAACCATGATAGACTGCAAACGAAAAAGTTCTTAACTACTATATAAATAAATGTATGAGTTACGATTGAAATATTTTTATTGTTGCAAAATTGATTTCTTATGAGTCTTTGCACACGGCGTATTGTTTAAGCCGGGTCTTCACTATACGAGTACTCTCGGACTGGACTTCGGCATTCTTACGAGTATACTCGGATCACATTACGAAAACAAAATGTCGCCAACTAAGAAAAAGTGGAATAAACGTGACAGTATGAAAGTATGAGGTTTAGAGGTGTTTTCATCACACTTGCTCGTAAATAGTATGACTGCATGGTGGCTACCTTGTCTATAATGCCCCAAATAAAACCCTCGGACCTTTTTTCTTGCCATTACAGTCATGATTAGTAAGGAGTTTTTAATTTGTAGCACGACATACTTCCTTACATAGGTCAAGTTCTAGTTCAAGGAAGGAGGTTACTTAAATTCAAAATTAAATATTATCTGAAAATTCTTAAATACTCATTATTAAGAATTTTTTATAATTGATTTTAATTATTTTCTGTATTAAATTATTTAAAGCATTGAATTATTCCACTGATTCGATAAGAAGAAGACTTGGTTCAATTTATATTATTTTTTTGTGATACAGTAGCCGTAGGGACGAACGAAAGTGGAAAGCGACACGCCTGTCCATATCAGTCTACTGTGTACCACTCGGAGCTTTAAATCGCAAAGATCTGAAGAACATTGCAATTGAGCCTGTTACCTTGAGACATGACAAGTCACATCTGCCTGTAATTCCACTTACCCTTAAAAACCGAAACGCAGCAAATACCTGTCAGCAGAAATAGGTACAGTGGCAGTACCTCTCTAGACAAACTCTTTCACAAAGAGCTCTATTAGTATTAAAAATACCGACACAAAAGATTTTATTCCCAATTTTGAGACGGGATCCATTTGGTCGAGCTCAGGAACTTTGGTTCAAAACCGGCGAACAATACGTGCCCTATCGAGTAGCATCGCTTCTGCATTTGTACAAGGAGCGTCACGCCCAAAAAAACCAATCGCCTTAAGTTGTTAGCGAGATTGGCTGGAATTAATTCGTTTGCGGGCGGACAAAACAATTGGGATTATTTCAATGGAGGCCACGTCCCACTTGTCTGTGATCTCGTGCGCCACATCAAGACACTTCCGACGTTTCTTGGTTTATTATTAGTGTAATAAACGGCGACAGTGAGCGGTGAATAGGGTTGAGTGTGCACTATAAGAAAACTCACCGCGTGCACCTGTCCGCGCTTTGGCAGCGCTTGTACATCTATATTTTGTTGCTTGTTGATTGGTTATGAGTTGTTTATATAATTGCAATCAAATGTTAAAGTATTTAAATAATGATTATTATCCTAGTTACTTTATAATTTATTAAATAAGGTATGTGTACACATTTTTAAATAAAATTGGTTGTACCGAAATAGTGCTTGCTCATGACAATGTAATCTTGTTATACAATAATAATATGTTCCGTGGCATGTGGATCCTCTAAAAAAACAGCGTCTAAAACACTTTCCTTCAGTGAGACGACAATAAGCTGAATGGATGACGGATTCCGTAACAGCACAGCGCACACGCTGTCTGTTTTTAACAGACTTTGAAAAAGAGAAGTTTCTCAATTAGACAGCTTTTTTGTTTTTTGTATGTATGTTATCCGCCATTTGTGAACCGATTTTGATGATTCTTTTTTTGTTGGAAAGAGGGTACCTCAGAACTGGTCCCATTTAAATTTGAAGAAACTATTCTACCTCCAAGGGTGGCAAACTTGGCGATGAATCCAGGTTTACGCACTTTCCCTGAACCGACTTCAATAAAACTTGCGGTCGACCATTTTTACAAAAAAGTTATGCTTATTTGTTTATTATTATTCGTTTAATTAGGTATTTACTAAAATTTTCTTTTATAGTGTGTACTGTGCTTTTACACGGAGTAAATAATTTCTATTTCTATGACTACAGTCCAACGAGACTATCTTGCGCATACTTATAGAATATGCCCCTTGTGAATAGCTCGTGCATGTGTTAGTGTATAAATTGCGTAACCCCGACGCGGTGTACGATAGGGAAATTACAATATTTATATTCAAAATTTGATTTACCGAATTCTATTGTATCGGACGACGGCATAAAAAGTAACCTGTAATATTTATCGGTTTTCTATTCACTAAATGAACGAAACGAACGCATGTTAAAACCGATAACAAAACTTTCAAGAAATGGCCACAAAAGTTTTCGAAAATTTGTTTAACGTTTTCGTTTAATATTGGCTTTATTGTGCAATATGAAAGATAATATTGATAAGTCTGGGAATTTGAGAAGAGTAAAACCTTTTTTTAAAATAGGTTTTATTGACATATGTATATTTGTTTCACCACCTTGACATTCACTTATATTTTGTGAAATTACTCCAATAGTTTATTATAATTATTAAACAAAGATCAAACACTTAGAAAAAATGGGCCGAAAAAACCGAACCAACGTCTCCCAGCAATCCGTCCCAGATGCTATGACAACTCAACCACGGAACCTCACGAATTTTACCACATATTTGTTATAGATTTTTCTTTTGGTTTTTAACGACTTTTTGACGAAGCGTCATGTTTTTCTTTTAAATTACAGTATAATAGAATAGAAATAATTTATTACATAACACCGCAACACAATAATACACACTAAAAAATAAAAAGATTACATTAGAAACTTAATTAAAACAAAAATAAAATTAATTAAAAATAAAATCTTAGTAATAGGTAATGAAATGACCACAAAGATAGTCAACACTATTGTGTACTAAATGGATGTCATGTGTGCGGCTGTAAATTATGGTGTATTTGTGTACGTAATCTCCTTTTAAGTCTTTACACCTTGACCAGCGATATCCCAACTTCTACATCTCATCAAAAAAATACTTTTTTGTCAAACTGAAAAATAAACCTGTTTCGCCTATCACTTCCTCATTAGACGCAAATCGATAAAATCAGATAAAAAAATCAAATGAGGCCAAACTTGGTGAGTACAGGGTATGGCATTAGTTCGTATCACAATTCGACAAGTTTTTATGCCCTGATTGCAAATGAGAAACGGATTACTCGAAATCCCGTCTTCTCCATCTTCAATCGTATATTTTTTATCGAGGGACTAAAATGAGCTAATATAACCCGAGTTGGTTAGTCACTCGAGCTGGAGCCAGGGTGTTTATTACTCCGAGGGCTTATATTGGCTTTTAGTCTCGAGGTGAAAACTTTTCTTTTCACTTCAATCGCGAGAAAAATAGTATTTTATGCAATGGTTACCTAATGAGGGTCCAAGGTTCAACTCACACTGAGTCAAAGCGTCGCGTCGCGTCCTTTCAACTATACCGCCTGGCGACGAGCGACGACCCTCGCATTAGAGGTCGGCGTCGGACGCCTCACGACACCCAAGTGACGCGCGGCGACGCGCGCCGACACTCGATTCCAAATTTTGCAATACACAAATTTTAATAATGGGAAAATAGAATTGAATATGCTATAGGCGAAAAACTTGAATGAAACTCACAGACGGTATGGAGCCCCTAAGGCTACGGAGAGACGCTCTCTGTGTGTGTTCTACCGTCTTTATAATGGAGAGTGCTCTGAGGAACTTTTGGAACAGGTGCCACTGTCTCGTTTCTACCTACCTTCTTCTACCATCGCACCTCCTGTCAAAGGAGTAGAATCCATCCCCATATCTTAGACGCCTGGCATTGTAAGACCACACGGGCATCTCGTTCATTTCTTCCTCGAACCTGCAAGGTGTGGAATGATATGCCTCCAGAAGTATTTCCTTTGCGCTATGACATTGGGTTCTTCAAAAAACGTGTTTACAGGACTCTCAAAGACTGGCAACACATAGGCAGCTCATCTGATGTTGCAAATGCCCATGGGCGACGCGCGATGACCACCTCCTATGAAGTGGCTCGTCTGCTCGTTTGCCTCCTTCAATACATAAAAAAAAACATGACGCGTCGCGAAGCTTCGACTGTGCGCCAGTGTGAGTTGAGCCTTAAAGTCTAGTACCCTGTTTACCATGTGACCTAAGTAATAGATACACGATTTTAAGACCTAATTATGTAACGATTGCATACAATACTTTTTGTACGAGTAAATAAAATTATGAAACAGAACCAATAATATTTTGTTAACAATCCATGACAACAAACGCGTTTTTTTAAATACATTTTAACCTATTTATCAGGGTAGACAAAGGTTCCACCATAAAGCCAAACAAACGTTACAAAACAAAAAAACAAAGATATAGAATAGAACTGGCCAAGTACCGCATATATTTTGACTTATAATTTTTCTGTAAAGATATAAGGCGCGATTGCAAGACTTTTAAGATAGTTTAACCCATAGATTTAGTATATAGGTACCCACAGATTGGCAATGCAAGTGAAAGACCGTTAGTATACACGTATGTTAGAGCAAGATGGGTAGACGAGACCACTTCATTACACGTTATGAGCCTGTATGAACCTAAGGTCAGCTGACAATGAAACAAATTTCGCTTATTTTTGAAAAATAATTGCTTTTAAAATGTGAAATAGTGTTAAACGGACGTTTATTAGTCATGGTTCAGTGCCCGGATGTAACTCATTTAAAAAGGAAAGCTCGCAGAATTGCACATTTCACATGTAAGTACTATTTACATTTTTTTTTTTCTAAAAGCACTACCACAAAAGCTTTTACATAAATATATCCGTAAAATTATACCATTCAAGTGCATTAATAACCCAAATGTATATGAATTCAATTAAAAAATATATCAAATACGTCGATTTCTGAAATTCATAACCCCACTTTCATAGAGATTGACGCAATCGATAATATGTTATCGAGATGTCATTAACGAAAAAAAGAAAGGCAAAGGCGTGACTTGCATACAGCCGAAATCATCTTCATACTTAATATTGCGATTTGTTGTTAGAGTTCTGTTTGTAGAGCCATAGTCTTATCTTGGGTGAAAGTCCCACTGCGAGAAGGTGATAGTAGTTTTCTTAATTTTGGATTGATTCTAATTAATTAGTTAATTAACGTCTCGGCGTTTTGCGATAAGACATTTTGGTGAATACGACGAAGTGAAATGCCAGTGTAATATGTTAATCGATATTAAAGTTAAAACAGTGGATGGCGCAACACTATTTATTTTGCACACATGCACTATATACGCACACAGATGTATTTTTGTTTTGGTGTCGTCTCCAATAGTTCAGGGCCAATCTATGGATATGCTAAATCTATGGTTTAACCAATCAAGAGGCAGTATAGAGTTTGAGTAGCGTCATAATTGATACGACGTTCTTTTTTTTAAACTCATAAAAGATCTGTATGCAGTACTCTAATATTCACTACCTGTAGTTCTGTGTACAGAACTTGTATGGAATTGATAAGCTCAGTGGCGAGTACCATAGACAATAAAATTTTGATTCAGAACTGAAAAGATCGCCTTTATGTACGCTTAGCATTACAACAAGACGAATTAAAGTACAGAAGTAGAAAAAAAATATTTCAATCGTCGCTCTACAATAAAATCCTTAAAAGTTATTCATCCCCTAGTTTCCCACCCGTAGAGGCGGAATATTTTCAAATTTAAATGGGACCACTTCTGAGGTATCTCTTTCCTCTCAACTCTTTACTCTTTCCAACAAAAAAATACTCATCAAAATCGGTTCACAAATCACAAAAAATAAACAAAACAGTTATCGCGTAACATACGTACAAAAAAAGAACATACAATCGGTTAAAAAGATCAACATTCCGCGTTATATCTAGATGTAGATGATCAATAACCCGGAAGTAATTTATGGTAAGTAAATGGCCGTGGTTTAAAGATTTTTTCGTTGTAGGTAATAATTATTCAAATACTGATCATGAGCTAAAGTTATGCGTGTCAATAGATGGCATTGTGTTACAAACTAATTTATAATGCTTCCTAATATATTATGTGGTTGGAGTTTGTAGTCTATTGACATAATGTACCATAGACAATAGACAATATATTATGTCACACTGCGGCCCGCCGATCCCGCCATGACGACATGAGACAGTGGCGTAAGCGGGCGTGTACCGCACGTGTACGTGAAGCAACACGCGTTGTTTTATTAAGCAAACCCCCAACAAACGCCACAGAGTTAATCAATGAATTCCCTTTTTTTGAATTCACAACAATCTGGCACTGCCACAACACACATCATACTGAGATACGTACTATAAAGTTGTAAGTCATATCGACCGTAAACTGGCAATCGGTACCATCTCAATTTTGATAATTTTGCAGGGTGAAGAAAAGAATTGTTAGCATCATTTATATAGCATCTGGTTAGAAGTTAGTACAAGTTGAATGTAGTCGATTTTGGCGCCAAAATTAATGTAATTTTGTAATTAATGTAAAAAGGTATTAAAAAGTGAAATCTTTAGAAAATTGAGATAGTAATTTCACCAGTACCCTTTCACAACCGAAACGCAGTAACGCTCATGTTGCTGCTTGGCGGCAGATGTATGGATTAATTATTAAAATATGTAGACCTACTTCTAATACAAGAACGATCCACAAAAGACATTCATTGAGAAAATAATATTGAAAAAGAAACTATAATGAACTGTCTTATGAGAAGTTGGACGTAGATAATAAGAATGAAGGGAAAAAATAAAGTATGCAGGACTCAGCGAGCTCAAAGTAATATAACCTTGCATAGTAATGAAAAGGCAGACCTAGGAAGGATGTTAGATATAAATAATATTTGTTATTTAAAAATGGTGTCGCTCCCCAATAAAAGAGGAAGGAAATGATGTGATTGAATTAATGTAACGAACGAAATAATAACAATAAAATGTCTTTTATTAAGATAACATGGGCCCATTTAGTATAAGTAACACTTACACTTAAATACTAATATTAGTGCAATCGATGCCCTGAGATAACTGGCCGTCTATTTGGTTCTGAATAGTTCAGTGTGAAAACAGGTGTTAAACAAAACAAAAAGGTATATGTGAGTCGTAAAATTCATATTGATATGACATCCTTGAAGCAACCTTCATAGTGAATGACGTTTTAAAAAACTTTTTAAGTCAATTAAACCTTTAATTACATTACTTAAAAACAAATTACGAGCTTGAATTTCTTTACACTTTTTTGTTAAATGCATACAAAGGCTCTCAGAACTAAAAGGTATCTTCGAGCATTGACTGTATATGTACACAAAACAACAGAGAAGACACCACACTACTAGTTATTTTTACGTACGCGGATCATAGAATAATGATTTCCGTATGGACAGTCGCGCGCATTCGCAGTCAGAATGCTGTTGGCGCTGATTCGAACCCCGAGCGCCACCTTTGGGCATCACGAACATCCCTCGCGGCAGCCTCATTATCATAAGCTTTATTGCAAATTCAAAATTACAGTGTCACGGAACTGCAATGTAAATATAACAGATATATAATAAGCGTACCCCTAATCATAACAGCCCCCGTGGTATGCTGCCTCGATAAAGCTATTATATCCACATTTAGCTGCCAAATTCGAGTGATATACTTTAAAATTTTATCACAATACCTAATATGGCGAGCACCTTTTTTGTCGTCTCGAGCGCCGCACACACACACAGTGCCAAACACGGCTGCAAGGTCACAGCTGCTTTTTGACATTTCTGTATCAACGTAACAATTGAGCGCGATAAACGAGATTAAAAGAAATAATAAAAACAAACAAATTGATATATATAAATTATTGTAAAATGGTGAGGAGAACATTTTTAATATAGTTCAGTACATGAAAGTTATTAGAAATACGTAAATAATAACTAATATACGGTGAAATAGGTAAAAACAGAAACTACACAACCCATTATTATTTGTTTCAACGTTATCGCGGCGATAATGAAACGACAAGAACAACACATATATGCAAATTCATGTCATTGTCCTTGTTCTTCAAAGTGTATAACAATAGTTCATTATCAAATAAGCAAACTTAACCTTATCAACTAAAATAAATATTATCACGGGGAGGTTTATCACACATATAGCTGTTTGTTTTGATATATAACCATATCACTGCTTGTTTGGACTAGTACCTACTCTGTATTAAGTTGTCTATAAATCCATAACAATGTGTAAGTAACGCCTTTGGTAAGATTGTTATCAGCCAAATATACGGATTGCGTGCAGCCCCCCATCCCCCGCGACACGTGGGTGTCCCGTAACTATCAAAACGTCGTTACTGGCAACACGCTATAGCATTTTTGTGTGACTGAAATGGAAAATTTTAGTTTCTGTGAGATTTGTAGGGAATATTACACATAATCTCCGTTTCTCTTTTGCACGTCGTGACTACAATGGACTGATAATAGCGAAAAAAACGTTTATTTTCCCTTTATTTTTACCCCCGGCCCAAAAAGAGCAGTTAAGGTTAAAGGATGTAAGTTTTAACCCTTTGTCTGTGTATTTTATGTCCCAACCAGATTTTTTTATTATAAGAAGTGACGGGACGAACTAGTGGTGCGCCTGATGTTAAGCTACACGCCTATTCGTAACAGTTGCAGTGCCACTCAGAGCTTTAAATCGCAAAGATCTGAGGGGCATTGCCAACGCGCCCTGAAACTTATGTTGACAAGTCCTATGTGCTCACAATTTCATCAGTACCGCTATCCTTCAAAACTGGAACGCAATAATGCTCAAATTAGTGCTTGGCGGCAGATATAGATAAGTTGGTAGTACTTCACTTCCCCCAGTATGTCCTTGACTACTTGCAGTAAACAATCAAGTTTTCACGCAAGCAAAGGGCACCGGGTTGAACGTTGAACCTCAAAGACAATAAGAAAAGTATTTTTTTTTTTAAAACAGGAACCGACATCAAATTTTGCTTGTATGTACTCACAAACAGGAGGTCTACCACAAAATACGATACTACGTGACTGCCTCTACAACGAAGCTCATGCGCACTACACAAACGTTAGTTTTACGATGAAAATAATGTCAAAATTTGATATGAAAGTTATCACTTGACGTTTCGGAGTAAGGCATCCACAAGCATGCATGCACACGCATGCTTATGTCAAATCACGATCTTCGATCGTTACTTCGTATTTCGTGGTAGATCTCCTGAAACTCGTCGTCCTCCTGAAATCTGAACTTCGGCAGATACATTGAAACCAGGGCCAAAAAATGCAGCCAGGAAGCTTGGCTTCCTTTCCGAGGTGAGGCGTTAGTTCATACCAGGACAGTTACTTCAGCTGTACCAAGCACAAAAAATTCAGTCATGTATGGAGTACTGCCGCCACTTATATATATATATATGTTATGGATATACACCTTGGATTCAATCGACAAGCATGGCAATTGCAATCGAGGCTTATAGGTGACTCGAAATTAGTAGAGACGAAGAAGCAGAGCCTTGAACACCGCCGTAAATTTGGTTGATTATCGGTATTCTACACCATAAATCACGGAGAGTGTGCAATGATATTGCATAATTTGATTCCGTCTTCCCCTTTCCATCATCGAGGGACCAGACGTGGCCTGGGGTTCCACCCCTATGTTGTGGATATGCCCCGGATTCGAACGAAGCGTTTCGCTTCCACATTTATATGGCGAGCGGCTAGAGAATGGAATTCCCTGCCTGAGGACTTATTCCCCGGACGCTATAACTTGGACCTTTTCAAGACGAGAGTGAATAGGCATTATTTAGGTGTGCATGCTACATCGTCGACCTCATCATCACTTTCCATCAGGTGAGATGGAGGTCAAATGCGTTGCGTTATTATTTATAAAAAATCTAAAAGTTAACAATCGGTTACCGGAAAGTTGTTTGCCGGGTAGCAAGGGTTTAGAGGTGGACTATTTTCTTCAAATTTAAATGGAACCAATACTGAGGCACCTTCATTCAAACTAAAAAAAAAAGAATCATTAAAATCGGTTCGCAAATGTCGAAGCAATCGCGTAAAGCTTTCTATCTGCTGTGTCGCCGGGTCGGCCGGGTCGGCAGACTCGGTGTGTAGAAAGCTTAACATACACCCAAAAAACAGATAAATTGAGAACCTCCTCCATTTTTGAAGTCGATTAAAAACAAACTCTATTTCAAAATTGCAAATGTTCAATGTAGGATATTTTGTAATAGCTATTAAAATATATAACACAATCTCCAGACTTAACAATTTCTTCACCAAACACCTTAAATATAATCATTAATACAAAGATCGAACACTCAGAAAAAATTCCTTCGATCCGGTCGGATTCGAACCGACGTCTTCTTGCATACCGTGACAGACGCTATACCAACTAAGCCACGGTACGAACCAACGGACCCAAAGAATTTTTCTATGTGCTTGCGTCGTGTATTTGGTTTTTCAACGACTTTTTAGTCGTAGCGCCATCTATGAGAAATCTATGAAAGATTTATCACCCAGTTAGTACCTTTACAGCGTTTTAAATACCTTAAATATAACTTGTCTACTCCTGTACTTAAATCAATCATGTCAAATCAAAAGTTTAATTTCATAAACCCTATTATCATAGAGGCGCTCTTTTTAGTTCTAAATCAAAATTCTATCGTCTGTGGTTTCAAAAAAACAACGTCGTATTTTTGCTAATTAAAATATCAATTAGGATGCTACTCAAACGCTTGATTGGTTAAATTGGCCTAACAGTCTTGCAACCGAGCCATAAAAAAGTAAGCGAATTTCAACGCCTTCCAAATTCTAGTTATTTTGAAACGAATACTCTATAATAACATTGGGAATGTAAACAAATGCTTTGCAGGGAATGAAAAGATAAAAGGAATTCGTGGTATTGGCGTCGATATAAAAAGGATTGTCACAAAAAATACTTGACACATGATACTTTTTTCGCCTATTTGTTTGTGCGAAAACTCAATCGAAACACTGGAGTTCGAATTCAATAGAATGGTATTCAATTTCAGATTAAACAACTGTTACAGTCTTACTTATAGAAATCCACTGAACAACCCTTTAAACAATATTTAGTTAAGGATTATTTAAGATTTTAAACGCTTTTTAACTTTCTATTACCTATAAAAAAAGTTAAATACTGCTATAGTTAAATAATGTTTAATGAAGAAAAAATAATGACCGTGGCAACATTAGAAGAACAGAAAAAAAATTGCTGTCAGATGGCTGTCATTGATAAGTCATAATCTTAGACCATGGAAACTAAAGGACAAGTTACATTGACATATATAAATCAGACATTATATGTATATGATGCATTTCGACGTCGAAAACATAAACATGTTATTGTCTTTGTTTAACTATTGCGTGCCGTCTTAAGCCAAAAGAGATAGCATTACATTGGTCTGTGTCAAACACGGGAATCGAAAATACGTAACGTCATCTTAAATGCCAACCGTGTCCATTTCGCAGTACATGAGGTACATGATACCGTTGTCAAAGGGAAGTACATCAAATGTCAAAACAAATGTTTTTCGAAATGTACTATTGAATTATTCGCAAGTATTATAATTAAATTGGACAAAAATATTGACCATGAGAATAATTAGATATTCATAAAAATGCGACGCTGCAGCATTAAGGGATTTGGCTTTAGAAAAAGTGCAAATCAATCGAATATTACATTGCACAGGCATGTGTTTTTTTTTTTGTCTATAAATCCCACAATAGCCCAAATATTTCATGTAATTAGACTTATTTAAGTAGTTTATTTATAAATCTTGCCAAATTTTGCTCTTGTTACTTTAGATTGCCTGTTTGTTTGTATATTTTGATGATAGTTGTTAACGATTATTTTGAGATAGTGTTGATCTTGTAAGCATCCATATTATCGATATTCTGTTATTAAAACAATTCACTACGAGGTTTTTATTGTTTTATTATTATTATTTTTATTATTTCAAGTTTTCCTACAAATGAAAAAAGGAAGAAAGAATGGTTGGAAATCATAGGATTGCCGAATATAAACGTTGGATCAAAGACCATCTTCATTTGTTCGCTTCATTTTGAAGAGTCAAATTTTAACAGAACTTTGAATGTAACTATAAATAGATTACATGATAATGCTATTCCATCATTAGGTTTATTGGTAAGTAATTTTATGTTCAATTTAGATTAACAAGACTCATTTACTAGTTATTCTCAGTTCCTGAAAACAAAATTATCCACTCGTTTCTGATTTTTCCCAATGACAACTCTAACTATTAAAAATGACTATTTTAACGTTTGCATGAAAAATAATATTCCTTGAAATTACAAAAACGAAACTTTGCATAAATATTTTACAATTAAAATGGTAAAAAATGGCATAACAGTTTTTCAAAAATGCGGCGAAATGAGGTAATAAAGTTTGTATGGTAACTTTTTAACGCGTGATGGGATTTGTTTAATACTTAAATATTTTCCATTTGTACAAAAATGGTACGCGGACGAAGTCGTGGGGAAAAGCTAGTACATGATTCTAGTACATGTACATGATTGTTGATTTCCGATAATTGATTTTTACAACTACTTCCATTATTTTTCTGTTAAAATTGCTTGATAGATTAATTTTCTTAAGAAAGCCCGGGAATTAACGCGAATACTAGAATCCGCAGAAATCTGAACAGACTTGTATTTGACAGTTAGTTAGAAGACGTTACGTAAATATGTACTAAA
>NW_020653601.1:574511-666102 GCF_003589595.1 Hyposmocoma kahamanoa | reverse complement strand
GGTAACTTTTTAACGCGTGATGCGATTTGCTTCATACTTGAATATTTTTCATTTGTATAAAAATGGTACGCGGACGAAGTCGTGGGGAAAAGCTAGTACATGATAATTGTTGATTTCCGATAATTGATTTTTACAACTACTTCCATGATTTCTGTGTTAAAATTGCTTGATAGATTCATTTGCTTAAGAAAGCCCGGGAATTAACGGTAAGGTGTGTGGCGTTGGGAGACGATTGAAACGAGAGAGAGCTGTTTAGCTTGATGGAACTTTTAAACTTTTGATCGTTTCACATTACTCGCGACGCGTGCTACATGACACCTGTAGTCCGACGAGGCAGGGTCGCCATAAGGTGTGTGGCGTTGGGAGACGATTGAAACGAGCGAGAGCTGTTTACATACTGACTCTTTATTGGTGAAATACTATTATATAAGGAGTACAAAGTATACGAGTATATTCTAGATACACACTACAACGGGAATACTAGAATCCGCAGAAACCTGAATAGATTTGTATTTGACAGTTAGTTAAAAGACGTTACGTAAATATGTACTAAAATGTAGGTTAAAGGCGTACCTCTTAAAGTAATTTTTATATTTTATTTAGTAAGTACAGTTAATACTATATAATGTTATATACCAGTAAAGTAGTTATAGGTAGGGCAATGTTGAGTGTGTGCGTTAAAAAAAAAGTAAGAGTGCGCATGTCGCCAACAAACTGCACAACAGTTTGGTGACTATTACTAAATAAGTTACCAGTTATAATATTGAAAATAAATTTTAAAATAAGTTTAAAAATGTGTGATGACATTTATAATAATATACTACTCGAGATTAAATTATTAGACTTGTGTTTGTTTAGGCATACTTTGGTTACAGTAAACTAAAGAAACTAAAAAAAAAATTTTTCAACATTCAAGCCATACATTTGCATGTCGACGATGACTTATCGGTAGATTATGGTACAACACTAAATAAATCCGCCATTTCTAACTTTCAAATTTTGGTTATATGCACGTTGATTCTATAGTTAGGGCAGCTCCTTTCTATATTTTTTTTCGTCCTCTAAGGTGTTAGATAAAGATGTATGGAAAGACATGGGTCTAGATTCCACACAAATGTGATTCAAAGTGTATTCCATAGCAATTAAGTTTATTTGAAAAAAGCAGTTCCTAGAGTTTCTTGCTCGTTCTTCTCAGGAAAGTCAGCGTAGTGAACGAGCAATAGCTTAATTGTGACGTGTTCAAGTGGAAATTTATTTTGCCCATGGAATAAATGATTCTTTGATTTTGACTTTGTCATTTGACATTTGGAGCGAAAATCTAAACATTGCCGTGAGGACGTAGTTTGTTTCGCAAAGTAAGTATTGAAAATTTATTACTGGTGCTACCAATTCTGTCGACATTTTTAATATGGATAAAACAAACAAGCGAATCCGTGCTACAAACAGGGACGAAACCGAAAAAATAAGTTATGAGCCATGCGATTGCGAAAAATTTTAAAGTCTCCGTCTAAAGTACTGCAAATCTGCTATAACACGCCTAAAATTTTCCATTTTTTCACAATTCAAGTAAAAATTTTCTCACAATAAAAATCAAAACAAATCTGCTTAACTCATTGACGTTTCCTAACCTGCTAACAGCTAATTTATGTCAGCCATCTTGTTACTTAGCGAGTTAAACAAGGGTGTTTAAGTTGACAGCTATTTAGACAAGAAATTAATCAATCGTTGAGCACTATAGTACCGGCAAGCTATGATAGCCGTTTTGACGTTTGTCCGCTCATCAAGTTTCGTATTACTTCATAACTACATTGAAAGAACTTATTGCTGTACATTATTGTCAACAGTGACGTGTAGTAAATTATATGTATAATTTTACGACACAGCTCGGCATTTGCTTTTCGAAATTTGAAATTTAAAAAAATGAAATTTATAACGATCGTCACTTATGAGATCACTGTGCAGCACAACTTCTACCTCCGGCAAACTCCCCTCAAAGCTCAATGCAAAACAAAGCACTTTCGAATTGACGATATATTAAGTAAACATTTTTATTTTCGTTTTATTAAAACTTTTTAATCACCTTGCAATACTAGTTATAAATCTAAGACCTTATAGATTGAGACTTGCAAAAAATATAATCAAATATTACATTTTTTTCGATAATGAATTGAGATTTGACCTCTCCCTATTGTAATCTGTCAAAACGGCATTCATAGCGTGCCGGTACTGTAATGAATGTTTATAGGTAAAAATTATTTTAAACATTGTTTAAAGCGTTATTTAAAGTTAAATAGTGTTTATAAGTAAGGCTGTTAATATATTAGGAAAATTATAACTTTTTTATGTAAAAACAGACCTTAAAAGTTTGCTTATAGCTTTTTATCAGAAGTACATCTCTTTGCCAAGTTTATATTGATGTCGATTAGGAAAGTGCGCGAAACCAGATTCATCCCCTAGTTTGTCACCCTTATCGATGGAATATATTTTTGAAATTTAAATGGGATCAATACTAAGGTACCTTCTTTCCAACAAAAAAAGAATCATCACAATCGGTTCACAAATAATGGGAATAATGGCGTTACATACACAAAAAAAAAATACAATCGAGTTAAGAACCTCCCCTTCTTGTAAGTCGATTAAAAAATGAACAAAATTGGGTTCTGCACACAATAACCGCAAGCATTACATATAACACATTGTGGATTATTCGTCCGAATTAAACCCAGTGCCACATTTATTATTATACGTTTGACGCGTGTAAAACTTGGAAACCAGTTAATAGATTATTACAGCTATAATAAGCTGAACAAACTTCGAATGACGGTGTTTGTTCGCTTTTAAACAAACACTACAAATAGATCTTAATTACAGTAATTAATATGACTGCCCTGTTGTGTGATATGAGAATTAACCGGCGCGGGTTCAAAGGAACATATTTTTTTGAATGTACAATTTCTAACTTGCCGCCCTCAACGACATCATCCGCCGGGTCTTAGCCACCGTTAACGTGCCCGTGATACTCGAGCCAAGCGGCATGTCGCGAACAGATGGCAAACGCCCGGACGGAATGACTCTCATCCCTTGGAGTATGGGCCGGGCACTGGCGTGAGACACCACACGACACCAGCAAGAGGGCTGGCTCCGCAGCTGAGCTGGCGGAAAGAATAAAAAGTATTAAGTACCAGGATCTCGGCTCCGACTACCTATTTACACCCTTAGCCCGTTGGGTCCCAGTGCTCTTCATCTGTACAAAACTTTATCGAAACAATTAATAGACTGTCTGGGAAACCCAAGGGCCAGCAGTTACCTTTCCCAATGCATTAGCATAGCAATACAAAGGGGGAACGCTGCCAGCATCTTGGGCACCTTGCCGCGGGGACCCAATTTTACTTTCTAGTATTTAAGCTTTTATTGTCTTTTTTACCTTACCTGTATATTATCTTAATTAAATAATATTTCTAACTCAATTCAAAATATTTTAAAACCAAATTAAGGCGTAGGAAATACATTTTTTTTAACCCATACAAAGCATGTGTCATTAGCTCTCGTGCTCACTGTACCCGACCAGCCGATGTACGAAGACCTACTAAAGGCAACGGGTATATGTGTATGTAACGTATATATACAACTGGTACATGCATGTCTCATTGTTATTAGAATGGGCATAGGTGGTAGATTGAAGTACATTGAGTTATAGAGACATGTTTATTGGTCTGACTCCAGAATGTAAGTAACAAAATAATTGAAATTAACACAAAACGTAAACTTAATTGGTAATATACCAATACACATCACATATAGGTTTTTCAGTAGATCACACAATATTCAGTGCATCATAACATGTAGATTCAGTGGCAGTAGAGCTCCTCGTGAGAGAGTTCAGCCAGGGTAGTACTGCCACCTTATCTATTCCTATCGCCAAGCAATAATGTCAGCATTACTGTGTTCCGGTTTTGAAGGGTAAGGGTGCTGGTGCAATTACAGGCACACGGGACTTGTCAACTTATGTCTCAGGATGACAAGCGCAATGGCAACACGCCTCAGATCTTTGCCATTTAAAGCTCTGACTGGCACTGCAACTGTTATGGATAGGCGTGTAGCTTACTATCAGGTGCACGCCTTGTTCGTGCCGTCATATAATATTATAAAAAAGAAAGTGTCATCATGTATCACCTTATTTACTTTAAGAAAAACTATTGAATATGTCTTCACGTCGATACATACATTTTTGCTACTCTCTCACATTTTGCGATCTCGAGTCGGTCGGTCAAATGTCCCTTGCCATATGACGGCAGCATTTAAGGGGAGTTTAAAGTACGCCGCAGCAAACATTTGTAACGAAGCTGTAGGCCTCCAATTCGAAACGCAATTTCTGTATCGAGCTTCCGTAGAAAAAATAAGGAAATAACATTGACAGAACAGATAAACGGCGACAACTTCCATCTAATTTAAAATAATTCTATCATTTATATCAGTTATTACAAATTAAGCAATCATGATTTATTTCAATTACTACAATTGTTTCTCTCACATTATTATTATGAACACTTCTTATTTTTTATATTGTAATGTATTACTAGCTTTATTAAAAGTACAATCCACGTTTATAGAATCATTTTCAATTATATTCTCGTTTTTAATTAGTTTTATCAGCAACTTCTCTTGTAATTTTATTTTACTCTTGGTTTTAAATACTTAACATTTGTATGTTAAGTATTTGAAACCATCTACCTCCTCCTCTTATACTCCAGCTGAAAACCAGCGCTGAGGCTCTGTCCACCTTAGCTTTTCATTCTAATATTGCGTACTTTAGTTATTAATCTATTACTTATCTTCTTTTTGTTTTTTAACAGATCTTGTATAGTTATTACGTTCTAATATTATTTGTGAATAGCCGAATAAATATGTCTTTCAAATTACTTCCAAAGTCACGAGAGAAATAAATGTAGACCATACAAATATTTCTCTCGACACGAGAATCGAACCCGGGGCCTCTGCGTTCGGTCATGAACGCTTTAAATGTAAGTAAAAGGTTTAAACCTTTAAATGTAAGTAAGATCAGCAATAATGATTGTTTGTAATTTTGATATTCAAATGTCGAGGTTTGCAATAAGCTTTTAGATATCAAATTTGTATTGAATTGATATTCAATTATTTTTATGGGAAATTGCTCCACTAAGAGAAAAATTCTTCCGGCCGGATTCGAACCGACGTTTTCTAACCAACTGTGCCAGACGCTATGCCAGCTATGCTTCGAATCCGGCCGGGTCGAAGGATTTTTTTCTAATTGTTCGGTCTTTGTATTAATAATTATAACAAACTTTTTGATATTACTAATTTTTATACCATTTTTTAAATTATATCTATAAATATTCGTAAAATAAGTAAAACAAATTAATAATAAATTGAGGTGGCTGCTTACTGGGTCAAGGAAGGTTTTTAATCTTTTTCAAAAAAGCGCTGAATAATTATATTCGAAGTCTTCGATGATTTTTCTCGGACATGCAGGTTTGCTTGCGGCATTTCCCTTTGTTTACAAGAGAAGAGCCCAAAGTTATCCACAGTCTAATCAAAAGGCAAGAAGATGCCACTCTGACTTTAAAAATAATTAAACTTGATCTTCGTCCCACAATGTTAATTAGTCGTTTGGGTTTATCAGACCCGTGCGTAGTTTCAAAGCTTAAAATCCAGCAGAAAAGGCTGTAGTTCCGGTCGGTAAAGGTTTATTTTGTAATTTTATCATGAGAGCCTTTCAAATAGCCTATTGCTGCGCCCTGACGCAGAATAGATGGGTGTCCTCCCTTAATGTCGAAACTCGACGGGTCACTGCGTAGCAGAAATAAATAACTATTAATCACTGGCTTTGGCAAGAAAATTTGCATTTCGGATAAGGTTCAATGAACTCTTCGAAGTCTTGTACTGTGAGGGTACTTAACACGGTAAGATTTGGTAGAAGAAACGTTTATTCAGCTTAAGAAAATTCAAACAAAACAGATAAAACAAATTAATGATGACATATATCTATAGGCTGAAACGGATCCAACTCAGCATATGTTACAGCTCGCCTGCTGTAACGCTGGTTTTCAGTTGGAACCGCTTTTACAAGATGAAAGAAGATGAGGGACGTAAGTACTAGTGTCATAAACACTAAAATTATAAAATGTAACCTAAATATTAACTGAAAACAAGTAGAAAAATACTAATAGAAACTATTACATGACTTGAATCTATATAAAATACTACATAGTGGCAGTAATACACCTTGTGAAAGAGTTTGTCCAGGGAAGAACTACCACCTTACCTATTTCTGCCGCTAAACCGTAATATCAGCATTACTGTGTTCCGGTTTTGAAGGGTAAGGGTAGTGGTGAAATTACAGGCACATGGGACCTGGCAACTTACGTCTCAGGGTGTAGGGCGCATTGGAAGTGTGCCTCAGATCTGTGTGATTTAAAGCTCTGAGTGGCAACTGTTATGGACGGACGTGTCGCTTACCATCAGGCACACGATTTGTCTGTTCCGTCACTTAGTATTATATAAAAAAAAAGTTTCTGTAATTGAATTTTGTATTGCTTATAACCTATTTATAAAAGATGTATAAAAATGCTATATAAAGTTTGTTGATTAAATAAATAGGTAAATAAATACAACAAGATAGAGAATGTTACGTATAACGAATAGGCGGTGCGAGCGGAAACGACAAACGCAACGTCTTTTTTGCTCTTATTTGCATGGACAAACGTTCTCTCATTCTCCATTTTATTTACTTATTTATGTCCATAACAATAGTAATTGTGTCTAAAGTTGAGAGGAGGTATGTGCCCATGAGTGGGACGATATTATTAATGTAAACAAAAAAACATTATTCATAATGAATATATACAATGTCAAATTAGATTTTTTTACATGTCACTCAATCACGTTTCAATACAAAATCAATGTCAATTGCTTCCATCAAGATGGTAAAACTATTTTACCGACAAGAAATGTTTCAAAGACTTTTTGAAAGAGCCTTGTTTTATAGGCTTACAGGATGAAAAAAAGTCTAAGGTTATATAGGTTCTGGGTTGTTTTGAGAAGATAAGGATCATAGAAAGTGGAAGGCAGTGGTCTCTGCCTGTCCTATGAATAAATTATTGACCCTTGTAAGACGAACCTCGGGCCCAGCGATGGGATAATACTTTAGAAACTGTCCCGGGCGTAGGCGCAATAACTTGCAAAGTTTTAACGTAATCGGATGAACAATATTGGAATGCGTATGGGATATAGACATTCATTTATTCTTGACTTCAAGGCGTCTGTGCCAATGTATATATATGCAAATCTTTGAATTTAGTTATGTAACACATTATGTTAATAATTAATGATTTAGCTTAATAACATATTTTGTATGCTACGTGCAAATTGTCACGGGCTTGTGACGTAGCAAATAAATCTTATAAAATTTCACATATTATTGATAATTTGTATCATGATTTTTTTTGTATTGTATCAAACGTACGGTATGAGGTCCGTACCTGTGGTGTGTGTGCAGTAGTATAGCACCTTGTGAAAAAATTCCAAGAAAGTACTGCCACCTCACTTATTTCTGCCGGATAGCAGAAATGTGAGCATTACTGCGTTCCGGTTTTGAAGGGTGTTGGCGAAATTACAGGCACATGGGACTTGTCAACTTATGTCTCAGGGTGACAGGGTGGTTTAAAGATCTGAGTGGAACTGCAACTGATATGGACAGGCGTGTAGGTTACCATCAGGCGCACGACTTGTTCGTCCCGTCACTTGATATTGTAAAAACAAATGGATTGATAATAATAAAATGAACATAACTTTGCAATAATGCAACAGTAATTTAAAAACAAGTAGGCGTTGATTGTTCTCACAGGATACAAAGATAAGTGATGTTTTTGAAACAATTTTGTGCCCACGCATTCAGTGTGAAATAAAACGGATTGAGCGAAATGTATGTTAACGCTTACTATGGAAACTCATATCTAACTCACTGCCAGGCCCTATACAACAAAAACGAAAATGTTTAACACTCTCTATAATATAAACGTTTTGGTATAATAACTTAATACTAAAAGGTTCTTTGAGCTGGAATTTGCACTAGGATTAAAAGATTTTACAATTTTCATACAATAATATTCTTATATAGATTTTAAGACTTTCGTAGTTATTCACTAAATGATTATCACTAATATCAGGTTTCTTACCACGGTATAACTTCTTTTTATTTTCCCGATATTCCCGATATTTATATTATTTATATTTATTTATGAGTCAACCCGTGACCATGGAGCGTGCAACCGTTCCGAAATATCGGGAAAATAAAAAGAAGTCATACCGTGGTAAGAAACCTGATATTAGTGATAATAATATTTTTTTTTCTTTAAACTAAAGTAACATTTAGTTGTAGTTTAGGTGTAGAGTTAATAACAAAATTACAAGCACATGGGACTTGTCAACATGTCTCAGGGTGGCAGTGCCGTCAGATCTTTGTGATTAAAAGCTCTGAGTGGCACTGCAACTGCTATGAACATGGACAGGAGTATCTTTTACCACCAGGCGTCATCGCACACATCGCGTCATTACACATAGGAAATGAAACTATTTTTCCGGATTTAAATCGCGTATATTTGTTTTTTCAAACAAACCGACGTTTCGGGCCCTTTACAGGTCCCATGGTCACGGTTGACTGAGGTGGTACAGTCTTCAACCAGTTATGTCTAATATTGATGCAAACCACCTTATTTTTTCACTATTGTGACAATAGTTATTAATGAAATACCTTATTTTTAATTTTACAAAGAAAACATTCCAATTTACGCGAATTTTTATTAAGTTCAATTTATTATTAATTAATAATAGAGATTAGAATAAACTAAAACGTATCAATTAGTACTGCAGTCTTATGTCTGGTTGGGATATTTCATTAGAGGAAATACTGGATCCCAAACTGGTGGTACGGAGAAACCATCTTCCCTTTAGAAATTAGGATGTTTTTTAATCGAATGCTAGTTTGAACTTAACAAGTCTACGAGTGACTTCAATATTATTTGACGTCAATGATCACTCTATCACTACGTGTCTTATTTATCTACTTTATATTAGGGTTTGTTTGAAAAAACAAATATACGCGATTTAAATCCGGAAAAATAGTTTCATTTCCTATGTGTAACAATCGCGAAAACCTAAGAACTCGATACTTTATATTAGTTTTTTTTTCTATGTACAGTTCTTTAGTGGAACTTAATTAGTAGCGCTAGAGCTCCTTGTTAAAGAGTTCTTCAAGGGAAATACTGCCACTTTACCCATTTCTGCCGCCAAGCAATAATATTAGCATTACTGTGGTTCGGTTTTGAAAGGCAAAAGTGCTGGCGAAAATACAAGCACATAGGACTTGTGAACTTATGTCTCAGGGTGTCGGGCGCGATGGCAGTGCCCCTCAGATCTTTGGTATTTATAGCTCTGTATGGTACTGCAACTGTTATGGACAGGCGTGTAGCTTACCATCAGGCGCACAACTTGTTCATCCCGTCACTTGATATTATAAAAAGAAATTAAACGAAAAGAACATAATTTCCTTCAGCTTTCACACACCTGCAAAGCAATTTAATGATGTGTGTGAATTTCCCAACCACGTGGGAACTACAGCACAAGTCTGTGCCCAGCATTGGGACTATACATATATAATATATATTCTGCCTCTGTGGCCAGACTGCCATGCAGAGGTCCCAGGTTCGATTCCCGGGCCGGGAGAAATATTTGTATGACTTACATTTATTTCTCTCGTGAGTTTAGGTGTCATTTGTGGTTGTCTATGTGTGTGTCCATGGCACCCGCGACACAGAGTTTCACTAGTGCGGGGCTATGTTGAGTGTGTGCGTTATTATTATTGTTCTTAAGTATTAAAACAAAGGATCACTCTTTGAGTCGGGTTTTTAATTAGGATAACAAACCGACAGTTGTTAATGACACTTTGTGAAATAATGTTGCTGCGTTTATTGCATAGTGTGATTGGTTCAGTTTTGAATGAATTCACTGAAACAGAATATGGCAAAAGGAAACGTTGAAGATTTTTGCTCTATTAATATGCTAAACAATATTTCATTTATATTTAATCTCTACATACTTCTTCATCTAGAAGATAGTTTATGATTGCTGAGGCATATTTGTTACCAGTGCGCCCTTGAGTCGAAAATTACATTTCCTTACTTGAAAAGGCACATTTTTGCTGTAAAAGTTACATTTTACAACTTCGTTTTTTCAATTAAAAATTTTAACCGTTAAAGATCCTTGTAGATACTAAAAACAAAAAGTAAGTACGCTCAAAAGAAATCAAGCTGTAACCAGTAATTGAATCCATATTGCTTGTTGCTTTATGTTCTAATCTGGGCGCATTCGTAAACTATTCAGGATTTAAAATAATAAATATAATGCCGGAGTTAAGGCCAGAAAGGAAGACGTCGAAGGAAACACTCTCAACGCAGATTTAGTAAGGATTTACTTGATAATCGACTCATTCACTCTTCGGCTGATGAAACAATAACGTCAACTGATTGAAATTAGTTATTTTATGCACTTTTCACAGTAATTAGTCCGAAAGTACAAGAGATGGATGAAGTTAAAACGGGTGGTATTTAGCTATCACGCGGCAGGTTCAGAGAGGGCGAGGGGTACGGCTTTCCTCTCCAAGTAAAGAGCCCCCTCTCCGACTATACCCAGTTTGAGCTGTCAAACTGACGTGACATTTGCAAACAAAGAAACCATGATCGAGACTAGTTAAAATGATTCGTAGGTAGCCTAGTAAATCGTTTATCTAATAAATTACGTTTGAAGTGATAGCTGGCGCCGACATATAATTAAATTTAAAAGATATCAACATCTTCAAAAGGTTCCAAAATCACCTTAAAAACTAAAGTTACTTACATATTTCGTGAGAGGGTCAAAAGTTACGAAAAATGTAACCTTCTGGCAACATTGATCTGACGACGTAAAATCGACGAATCGTATACCTATTGACTCAATGTTGTCACGTAATTATTTAATCTAATGGTAGGGGTACGTACCAAACAACAAAAATATTTATTAATCACTTTACTAAAGTCAAAGTAGCACAGGACATTAATATTATACATGTTGAAAAAACCATTTTATCATGTTGACGAATTTGTTGATGGAGATATTTGACATTGATTTTGTATTTAAACATGATTGAGTGACATTATGGAAATCTAGTTTGACATTTTACTTATTCATTATTATAATTGTATTCTTTTTTTTCATTAATGACTTGTTGATAAAGTCAATAATTGTAATGTTACCAAATTCCCATTGTTGTAAATAACACCTGCAAATATTAAAAAGATTTAATTTTGCCTTTATGACCTACTGAGTAAGTCGGCGAAGTCGATCTAAAGGAAAGAACGAAACAAGACTAATTTTATAAACTCAATTGAAGATCAACCAAATGATGGTCGCGTACTTATACATAATAATAATAAAAGTTTTTGTGTTTTGAACCTTAACAATTTTACTTGGTTTTGCCGTGAAATGGAAGCGAAAAGAATGGTGCAATTTAGACCGTAATGTAACGGAACAAATCGATCATCGTAAAAAAAGGAAATCACGTTAGACCAATGAATGGCCTTGCGCCCCGGCGCACCTCCACTCCTATTTTTATAACCAATTTTTATTTGTCCAATTTCAATTCAAATTATATGAATAAACATTATAGAGTATTTAAAATGTCAATTGGTATAGTAGATATTATTAGAAGTGTTAAAGCTACAGGTTAGCATTTAGGTTTCATCATGGCGGGAAGGTCGCAGAAGTTCAAATGTCATGAATTAGATCAGTTTTCCTTGTTATAGTTTAACACAGAAAACTTATATTACAAGTTTATTTCTAAATACGTTCAGAAGTAAGCAAGCAAGGAAGACGTATATAAAAGTTGTTTGTTTATAATAAAATTATAAAAATATTGAAAAAAAATACCTTTTACAAAGCACCTTTGGTCACAATCCTAGAGTTCACAGCACTACACCTTAAGAAAAGAAAAACTTTAAGCTCAAATTCAAAAATCGACCACTTAACTCAAATTTTAAAAATTCACATAAACCATAAACACACACTATATAGAATTAAGAATTTTACAGAACGAAATTTTAATTTCACTTTTAAATTCGAACAACGGAACAATAATAAGTTCTTAAATCTTACTGTTTTATGAAAGTTTGACTCCGATCGCGATGTATTCAGTCAAGATGGCGACAACACGCGCGGTTCGTACCACTCGCACTTTGATACTGGCTGATATATTTTATGACATGCGCATTGCGGCGGTCATTTCGTCAAATGGTATAATTTTAGTTAATTCATATTTTACCTTGATAAGTAGGGATGACAACTTAATTACTTTTTTGAGGAATGAACCTTCAGCAGGAAATTAATTTTGATTTCAGATTATTTTCACTTTTGAACTTTTGATTTACGGTTATATTTGTCAATATCCCTTTGCGGCGGATAGCAAGGGTACAATGCAGACGTAATATTGTGATTAATATGCACGGACCACAACAACAGGTTTCCCTGTACATTTAAATTGAACGCCATGCTACCTATACATCGCTTTCCAACAGCTTCAACGGAAATCTGGCAGGTATTAAATGTTTCATATTTACTACATCCAAGATGTGTTTATACAATGTATAATTTAATAGTGTGTACCGTTGACTTACAAATGAATGGACGACGGGTCTAATACAAAAACCACGAAAAAAATGTCCCAAGTCAACCTATTTAAACGTAGTGACATGTAAAGGAATATGAAAAAGCTAAAACGTTGAATTTAAATTGGAATGTCATCGCAGTACTGTCTAATTTTGCTTACTTCGCTGTCAGTCGAACAAACGAAGACTAAAGCGTGAATGACGCTCTGTATACGATTTTAACGCCCTATAAGTTCGGACACTTTTTAGCGCGGACCCGACGTCCATACAATTGTAAGTCAATGGTGTGTACGGACCACAGAATATGGCCAATTTGGAAAAAATACATTATTTTTTAATATACCACGTGACAGGACAAACAAGCCGCGAGCCTTGTGATAAGTGACACGCCCACGCCGGTCCATAGCACTTGCAGTAATACCTAGAGCTTCAAATCGCAAAGATCTGAGAGCACTGCCACTGCGCCCATGACCTTGAGACGTAACGAGTCCCATGTGCCTGTAATTTTACCAGCGCCCTTACACTTCAAATCCGGAACGAATTAATGCTCACTTTACTCCTTGTCGATAGAAATAGGGGCTCTATTGTTGCTAAAGTATTATAGTAGGAATTGGGTTATATTTGAAACCATTATCATAATTACAAAGCAACCCAAGAAACAAATTAAATAACTCCACTTTAAACCCGCTCTGATTACGTAACAGTTTTATTTTAGAATTTCGCTCAATTAACGCCACAAGCGCGATCAAATTACACGAATCAATCAAAAAGGACGACTGGCAAATTGCAATTGGATCCTGAAACCGTTTTTTTTCTTTTAATTTTTTAAAGCGTTTACCTTAATTGTCGACATCACTTTGTAAATCATGGACAAATGATTATGATAGTACAGTATTCTTTAGTCTATATTGTTTTCGATACTTTCGTTTTGACGTTTGAGTAAATGAATTTAAATATGGAATACAAGAATAAATTTATGTTTTATTTTTATTGTTAAAAACATTGACTTACAATTGTATGGACGTCGGGTCCGCGCTAAAAAGTATCCGAACTTATAGGGCGTTAAAATCGTATACAGAGCATCATTCACGCTTTAGTCTTCGTTTGTTCGACTGACAGCGAAGCGAGCAAAATTAGACAGTACTGCGATGACATTACAATTTAAATTCAACGTTTTAGCTTTTTCATATTCCTTTACATGTCACTACGTTTAAATAGGTTGACTTGGGACATTTTTTTCGTGATTTTTGTATTAGAGTCGTCGTCCATTTATTTGTAAGTCAATGGTTAAAAATAAAGAAATTTTTAATTGTCAGCGGTAAAATGTGTTCTTGAACATTACGCAATAAGCCGAGGGCTAAAACTTAACTTATCAGCTTTTAAGTACGTAAATAAATAACAGTGTCGAGTGATACTGAGTAATATCAACAACTCAATTTAAACTTACAAATCGAATTTGTCTTCACTCCGTCGGTTCAGGGTAGAATATGAGTCTAAGTCATTCGATAGACGCCATCTCATCCGTGGACGTGGCACTACCACGTTCAAAAATATCATATGAACACCAGCCCCTCCACACATGTGACAAATATATTAGTAGCTCTTTAAATCCTCTGCCCACAGTTGGGTTCAGGTCCAATTCGGTCTTAGTGCGTAATAGTCGCATACTCACACAAAATAAATACAAACATTCACATGTACGCATATGCACGCACGCACGTACGCATTTATACGTGGCCATGGGTCTCCTTTCAGGTGAAGATTTAGGCCATAGTCCGCCATGCTAGCTCAATGCTGGTTGGGGACTTCACGCATTTTCCGAGGGGTGTGAACTTTCTCCTACGGGCAGATTTCATCCTTTTTAAGAGGTCAGACGTATACACACATACGCTCAATTTTCTCTAAAAAAAGTATGTCGAAACAAAGAAAAAGGGGGTCATGACAGTATTTATGGCGATTGTACTTTAAATAAACATTTTTTTAGAAATTATATTACATCATAACTTGCAAAACCCTGTCTCGAAGATTCCTTTTTTCTTGCGTTGCTTTCAGGGTCTGTCGTAATCCCGACCTTTATATACGACGCAGTAATGTTTCTTTCCTAGGAATATTGTTGTTGACCATAAAACAACAACGTACGGCGCTTTTAATCTGGCAAAAAGCATTGTATGAGCGATATAGCATTAAATTTTCAAAGAATAACATTTATAGTGTTTATGTGTGCAATATTGATAGCAGAGGTGCGGACAACCTCATGTTTTATTACGTATTGAAAATAGAGTTTTGTGTTTGTAGGTATCTAGACTTTAATTACTAAACGTGCATTTGTAAATGTTTAATAACCTCTCGTTAACATTAAGGCAAGGTGTTTCAAGGCGAGTCTAGATTTTAGGAGGTGAGATATGGGGGGTCGTCTCTCGCGTCCCGCAACCCGCGCACTGTAAATTAATATGAATAAAATAAGTACAGGGGTCTTACTATGAACTCTTCTTACAGCTCGTTTAGGATATAAAATTTATCGCTTTGAGACAGCACTACATGAAGTGTAATATCGCCATCCTGCTTTTTTGTCGTTACGAAACTGTACTAAACTGTAATAAGATTTCATAGCTCAGCCGAAGAAAATTTGACACGTCTAACGTTGACAAGCGCGCGATGCTGACTGACGGGGCAGCGGGCGCCGCGCCGTGTCTTTAAACCGCGGGGCAATATTAAAATTTTAGAATAAATGTGAATTTGATAACTATAGGATCCAGTTGAAAATAAAATGTTAGCAAGTTATCTATAGTACTTAAGAGAAATATCTCCATATAAAAATTATGTATAAACCGTGACCATGGGACCTGTAAAGGGCCCGAAGCTTTGGTTTGTTTGAAAAAATAAATATACGCGATTTAAATCCGGAAAAATAGTTTCATTTCCTATACGCAACAACAGCGAAAACCTAAGGTCTCGAAGTTATGTATATATGTTAGATATTTTTTTATTCTTAAATAATTCTTTTACGCTTTTATCCGGTTTTGAGGATTTTATAAGATCCAATAAAGTACATTTTTAGACAATATTTAGGTGTATCATATATTATTTGCAAGAACGTTATTTAATACTAAATATTTACCTAAACCGTTTGACACAGATAGCAAGCAGAGCCTGTCGTGAAAGAGTTTGTCCAGTGAAGCACTATCAGTAATGTCAACATTACTGTATCCCTGAAGCTATTACAGGCCCTTGGAACTTGTCAACTTATTTCTCAGAATGACAGGCGCAATGACAATGCCCCTCAGATCTTTGCGATATAAAATTCTGAGTGGCACTGCAGCTCTTACGCACAGGCGTGTAGCTTACCAACAGGCGCACCACTTGTTCGTCCCGTCACTTGATATTACAAAAATAATGTGGCAAAAATGCTTTTGCTACATTTTTCCCCGCTTCTCCTCCGGTGACTCCGGTTTCTCCTGAGAGTAATGGGACATAACAATGGATTGATGATGCCGATGATGATACCACAGATAATATAATAGTATACTTTAAAATGCCGCCCCGCGCAGCGACCGCCCAGTTACCACGCTTTCACGTACATTAATGGCGAATTTGAATTCTATTGCCTAGGCAACAAGAACTAAATTTCTCTGCCCAAAGACGAGCAAGCCTCATTTAAGATAAAACGTAAAAACTAAATAAATAGAGCGTACTTTGCAATGACAGTTAGATGCACGCGGTCTACGCGCGGCGGCCGCGTTAGCACGATGAAATTCGTGTTAAATAAATTCGCTCTAACGGTAATCAATAGATGGTACCAAGTAAACCCGCAATGCGATTGTAATAACATTCAAAAAGCAAGGTTTGTTGCTATTTTTCAGTCGTTGATTATATACAATAACATATAATAAGATCGCAAAGAACCTGTTTTATTACTTTTAATGTTTGAAAGTAATAAGTCAGTGCAATGTTTTACATTACTTAGTTTGTGAACAAATTCAAAGAAATGCCATCTATGCAATTGATTGCAAACTAAATTTGAGAAACCTTCCATTTGTTATCTTTTCAACGACAGTTTACTGTTTTCACCAAAAATTAAATTATTATTAATAATTGTAAATGAATTTTAATTGAACATTCCTACATTTTTTTAGATAGATATTTTTTTAGATTTTATATTTTAATATTTGTTATCCAAGTGACGCCATCTGTGGTTTTATATATGTACTAAAGTTAATTTGAATGCAATAATACTCTATGATGATAAAAGAATATCTAAACTCATCAACTTGATTAATTACAATCTCAAAGCGCAGTAAAGGATTCTAACGTATAATTTATATAGAAAACTGAAAGAACTCTGGGCTCGCAATTGTTCAAGGAATTCCTCAGCGAGTTTCTCAACATGCCGTGAAAGGGGTGAAACAAAGACGTTCGATTCTCGAAAACTACGTTAATTTAATTGAGAGCTTCGCCGAATTTGCTTTCAAAGTCGAGTAATTATTTACATAGTGGGAGGGACTCAGAGAGATCTTACATAAAGGACATGAATCCCGGGCCACTGAGCCTTATAGCGATCAGTCACAAAAGCGTTTCTAAAACCACTATGACTTAACAACTGAACACAAATAAACTTATGAAACTATTTCTGCTGATCTTACTTTAAAAATTCAAGTGTTTTGTCTGACTTAGCGTCTGACTGAGCGTCATCTGAACCGCGTCGCGCAAGCTTGGCATCCTGAACAAGGTGCACCGATTTTTTACTCCAGAGCTGCGATACCTGTTGTATAAAGCTCAGGTCCGAAGCAGCATGGAGTACTGTTCGCACCTTTGGGACGGCTCTGCCAAGTACTTGCTCGATGCCCTAGATGGACTGCAGCGCTACGCCTTCTGTGTTGTCAACGATCCTCATGTAACTGAGCATGCGGAGTCGTTACAGCTTCGCAGAGATATAGCGTCTCTTAGCGTATTCTATCGCCTGTACCATGGTGAGTGCTCTGAAGAGTTATTCAACCTTATCCCTTCCTCTCCTTTCCATCAGCGGACCACCCGTGCCGGACTGCGTTGCCACAGTTGGACGGTCAGTTCAATACCGTCCCGCACTAAAAAGTTTGGCAATTCGATTTTATGCCGAACCATCAAATTGTGGAACCAACTCCCGGCGCATGTAATCCCTCCCCTCTATAACATCGGGTCCTTCAAACGTACCAAACGTTCAGACCGGCAAAATGATAGTGACGGAGTGAAGATATTTGTGTTTTCCATCCGTTACTCTCATCTCTGGACTGTATTCGCACTTTCCATCAGGCGCGGTGCAGTCATTTTGCCGAGTTACAATAAAAAAAAACTTATAAGTATACTTTACTATAGAGACATCTTAGTACTAGTTCCGAGACTAGGCTCAAAATTACTTGAAACATTTTCTTGTACAAGAATGACCTTTCTGATAAACAACAATTCTATTCAAACGAGCAGTAGGGTTATCTTAACGATTTCAAATTAAATTTGGGGAGCTATGGAAAGTTTTGTTTATAATCCCAAGTAACAGGACGAACAAGTCGTGCACCCGGTGGAAAGCGACACACTTATTATGACAGCTGAACTGCCCCTGCGCCCGTCACCCTGAGACATAAGTTGACAAGTCCCATGTGCCTGTAAATTCACCATCACCCTTTCAAACCGGAACGCAGTAAAGTTCACATTACTATTTGGCGGCGGAAATAGTAGTTCTCTCGATGTATCCTTTCACAAGGAGCTCTACTGCTAATAAAATGGAGGTCCTCCTACTTGGCTTAATACATCCCTGGGGAATACTTTTTCGGAGACATGGGAGATAAATGGGGAGGTGAACGAAACATTTACGTTAGTGAACGCTAGGTGAGTAATAAATAATGAGACAACGGCAGTTTTAGGATGAACGGACATAATGGATGAAGGTCTGATGCTTTACCTTTAAGTTATATTAGCAAACTTAATTTGGATAAAATACACTACAGAATTAAGTCATTCGGAATGAAATATTCATATTATTGCTTATCGAGTAATATATACCTATCCTCTCATAATACTGGTCCACACTTGCACTGGTTGGTTTGCTTGCACCGGTTCTGTTGATTACATGTCTCACGACCAAGCAACATATATATAAAAATAGGTTTCATTACTAGATTAGAGCAACAACAAATAAACGGTTAGCATTTAAAAAGGCTGTTTTTTGTTAGAAAGAGAGTACCTCAGTATTAGTTAGTTCCATTTAAATTGGAAGAAAAATATTCCAACTGTAAAAAGGTTGCTATTCGCTAACCAGGGGATTTTCAAAGATCATTCCAATTTCCGCGAATATACGTTTTGCAATTTTTTTTTCCATATCAATTTTTACTCGTCATCAACTCATTTATACGTCCAACTGCTGGACACGGGTCTCCTCACAGGCGACGATATAGGCAATAGTCCGCCACGCTAGCCCAATGCAATAACATGCAGTAGAATTGAGAACCTCCTCCTTTTTTTGAAGTCTGTTAAAAAAGGTGTTGTAATGCCAAATTAAATCTAAAAAATATTACGCGCCCCTGTCATATTTATGTTTTCATCTTTTTAGAAAAAGAACCCTACTCCAGAAAGAAACGGTTTCTTTTTTCATTCCTTTTTTCACCTCAGAAAAAAAAAGTTTTTTGCATCACTACACGTTACACTACAATAATTATTAAGCGAAAGAACTGTTACAGTATATTGAAGACTATGTAATTCAATATGGCTATCCTAAGCTTACAGATTTAAAGGATAGGTAACCGCGTCGCGTCTTTTCTGTGATACGACGCCTAAGCAATTTTGCCAAACCCTAGAACTTTAACTAACGTAAATAAAAAGAAAAATTTACTGATTTCTCTGTATTTATTTATGCCTGTCAAAATCAAATAATCGTTTATTCCATATTTTGACTTACAAATAAATGGACGACGGGTCTAATACAAAAACCACGAAAAAAATGTCCCAAGTCAACCTATTTAAACGTAGTGACATGTAAAGGAATATGAAAAAGCTAAAACGTTGAATTTGAATTGTAATGTCATCGCAGTACTGTCTAATTTTGCTTGCTTCGCTGTCAGTCGAACAAACAAAGACTAAAGCATGAATGACGCTCTGTATACGATTTTAACGCCCTATAAGTTCGGACACTTTTTAGCGCGGACCCGACGTCCATATAATTGTAAGTCAATGATGCCATAAGTAAAATTTTTACACTTGAAAACGTCACATTTAAGCTACTGCTCGTTCACTACGCTGACTTTCCCGAGAAGAACTAGCAAGAAACTCTAGGGATTGCTCTTTGCTAATAAACTTAAATGCTATGGAATACATTTTGAATAATAATTGTGTGGAATCTAGACTCGTGTTGTCTTTCCATACTTCTTTGTCTAACACGTAGTCATCAATTTTGTAATATGACTTTTCAATTAAAATACTTTTAATGTAAGTTTTAAACTTAGGAAATGATAATCTTAATATATGATCCGAAATCTTAGTGTAAAAACGTATACAGTTCCCCATAATGTGTGTTCGCAGTTTTCTCTCACTATACTGAAGAGATTATGAGTTATTTTGAAACAGATGGTTTTAGTTCCTTTGTATTCGTAGATTTAATAATGACGTGAACTTTGATTATTGTGAGAGCCTTTTGTGAGAGCCACTTTTCTCTACTAATAAAAGAGCATTTTAGTAAAATACCTACTTATGATTTGTACAGCTTACCTCATCCATCAGTTGCCTATTTTTACGTAAACAATATATATATGTCTATCCTTCGTCTTGTTCCGCATTACGTATCCATTCAACACGGTTCGTCTGAATAAAAAAAATAAAAAGCAAGTCCCGATATTCGAATGAATTTCTTTATGAATACAGAGACTTCGGATACAAAATTTTGTTTCAACAAAAAATATTTCTAAAGTCTCGGGATTTACAAATAAGTGTATTGAATTCAGGGGCCTTAAAATAACCGGATGTTGTGAATAGGGCAACGGGCTTGTACCTATAGGGAGCTGGCAAATGTTGATAATGGCCGTTGTTATTGTATGTTCGGTACAATTTGCTTCGGCCCGAGCGAGGTGTTTGTTTTTAACTTTATTAAGGTTTCAGATATAGTATTTGACAAATTATTATGAATAGGATGTCCTTTTCTATGGTCTATATTTCGCTGCTTCTTAATAATAAGTTCCTCCCAGTTTTCTATCTTTAAAATAATCAAATTTGGTTTGTTTATCATAATACTAATAATAATGGGTTATTTCCCGAAAAGCATAGGTAGTTTGGTTTACTTTAGATGCTTTCACGGGTTAATGACACACGGCATTTTGCTTTGTGGTAATGCCGTCGGTATTAAAAGAATCTTTGTCCTGCAAAAACGTTATCCAACAGTATTCATTTAAATGACAACTTAAAATCGTATTTGGAAAATGTTAGTCCAAAAGGTTATTTTAGAAGATGGATAGTCTATGGATGCATATTCAATTAAAGTTTTTGTAATCTTTTCTAAATTTGCTTTTATGGGTCATCAAAGAAAACTATATCATTCAGTCGAATTACATATTTTTTTATTAGTTATCACAAGGTTATCAGCTGCGTTTTTTTTAACATAAAGTGACGGGACGAACACGTTGTGTGCCAGGCGGTAAGGCTACACCCCTGTCCATAACGGATGCAGTGTCACTCACAGCTATAAATCGCAAAGATCTGAGGGGAACTCCTACTGTCGCCCTGAGACATAAGTCTCATACGCCTGTAATTTCATCAGCTCCCTAACCCCTCTAAACCAGAACTTTGTTATGCTCACATTATTCCATGGCGACGAGCTCTTTCACAAGAAGCTCTACGGCTACTAATCTCAAAAAGACCTGTTATTCAAACTGATACTGATACAATTGGCCATCACTAAACTATCTACGGGCGGGTCATTGAAACTAACTATAAATAATAATTATAGAGCGAAAGCAAAATCGTTCGAAGAATTATTTATAGAAGTACTTAAGAACGCAACAGGGTATGAAGTATATAATATAAATATATCATCAACAAAACATTAAACAATACTAATGTATGAATGAATAGTCATGATATGAATACAAAGCGGTAATAAGCGACCACACACTCGGCATTTGGATTTGCATAAAAAAGACTTCGCCTTGTGTAAACAATAGTACATTATCATTCAATATAATACACTTCGAAAAGTCATATTACAAAATTGTAGATTACGTTTTAGATAAAGATGTATGGAAAGACAACGTGATTTTAGATTCCTCACAAATATGATTCAAAATGTATTCTATAGCATTTAAGTTTATTTGAAAAGAGCAATCCCTAGAGTTTCTTGCTCGTTCTTCTCAGGGAGGTCACAGTGAACGAGCAGTAGCTTAAAAAAATTGCGTTTTCAAGTGTAAACTAAACTAAACTCTGACTTTTCCATTCTTCATTTTTACTGTGCCTCAGCACTATGGGCGCCAGTAGACGAGGTCCCGGCTTTGAATTCGTTGCTGTAGTACCTATGTGGTATATGTGCAATACAATACATAATAATTCTGTTACGCACTACTGGGCACGAATCTCATCTATATATATATATTAAAGCATGCAAATCATCATATACATTCAAATATACGTATAAAGAATGGCTGCTGAAACAACAGAAGACTTTGTGCTGTTAGTTGAAGGTACAGTAGGTTCTGCTAGGTTAATGTAATAAATAAAAATAAAATCATAATTAATAATATTTATTTCATTCTATATATGTAGTAAATTGCTTTTTACACTTTTTTACACGCATGGTCGGTGCAACATTTGTAGTTTGGTATAAAAATTTTAACTGGAATTTCTATACAATTTATAACAGTGTATCATTGCGATGAGTAAGGTGGTTTCTTATTATATACTTAATTAGAAACTGCATACTGCGATGTTTGTAGCGATAAATACGTTTGACTTGTACTTTACGTTATATACAAGGTGAAACCTGAAAACCAGCAAATTTCTGAGGCTGTTACATTTTCTTCAACACAGATTTGGATTTTTAGCCACTATTTTAAGTTTTTATGTATCGTTGTAGTGTTGAAGAATAAAGTTTTCTTTTTATAAATAAATATTAGACAACATCACGCACATTGCGTTGATCCACAGTAAGTAACCAAAGCACTGGTGTTATGGAAATTAGAAACGACAACAGTATCGCAAACACCCAGACCTTAGACAATATACAGAAAACAAGAAACGTTGCTTTCTTTGAAAAAACAATAGTTTCATTTCCAATATGGAAAAATTAGTTTGTACGTTGACCTGGCCGGGGATCGAATCTGGGACCTCAGAGATGGAGACACCATGAAAACCGGTGAGCAAGCCACTCGACCACCAATGTCTTCTAAGGAAAGTATATTGGTTCTGACGCAACCAGTCTCCGACATGTCACCTACACTATTATATAACGCCCCGCTGTTGCGCATTGGTTTTCTCTAACTAAATGCTTTAGTTCGTAGTCCAATGCCATTGAATTATGATTAAGAAAACCACGTCGTTGAATGGATGACATTAAAATATTCGCGGGCCGCAACTAAGTTCATGTGGCACGGGAGCGAAGGGAGGCCTATACCCGAAAACGGATGGAATAGAAGCTGCTTGGTGATGATGAAAGAATACAAAGAATAATACTAAAGACCCCCGAGTCCTACATGTTATTACCACTTTACTTAAGGAAGTTAGAGTATTGAGATAACTTGAGTCACCTCGGTACTAACTTGAACGAACAATTAATTAATTCTTAGTAACACTTAACAATGTTGTTCTAGACTTGGGGTTATAGGTGGCTAATTTCTAGAGTCGATTAGCTACGTAATGAAGACAACTTAATAATACTCAAGTGTGAATTTCGTATGGTAATTAAGTAGTAATTACCGTATTATGAGCTTACGTAGTATAAATACCTCTGGCTAACGATGAAGAAACAGATCGTCATGAAACTTGCATGATGAAGAAGAAGCTGCTGGAAAACCGACTATGGTCCAAACCTGAGAATGTTTTTGGTAGCAGTAGAGCGTTTTTGCTGGTGAAATTACAGGCACATGGGACTTGTCAACTTATGTCTCAGGGTAACGGCCACAGTAGCAGATCTGCAACATTACAGACAGGCGTGTCACCACCAGACTTGATAGTCCCGTCATTTAGTATCAAGTAAGGTATCATAATAAAAATCACTCTCTCAATCTTAAGCCTCTATAGTATAAATTTTGTTCTTCGAGCGTGTTAAAATTCTTTCGGATGTCATCTTTACAATCATCAAACTTGGCCGGCAGGCAGGCGATATTGGTACAACCACACAATACAAAACAATCGCCAACCATTCACTCCAATGAATATATATATATATATATATATATAATCGCTATAATGGTTTTGTATCAAATGTTAAAACGTTTTTTCGGGATTCGGACGCCGAAAAGGCCGTAAATATCGAGGGACGGGCTTAATGTCGCGGAAGGAGAGTCGAATCACCGTCATTCAGAGGTCCCTGCACACCGGCGATTTGTTAAAACGATAAGTATTTGATTGCTCTTTCGGTCCTTGTTATGTTTCAGCCCGTATTAGTCAGACAGACGCCCGTGTGTAGTCCCTTTGTTAAAATTTGACACATTACGTAATGCTACATTATCTAGTAGTTCCTTGAAGAAGGTCGAGAGATTTTCCAAGTGTCCCAGAGCCTTAAGAACCGATCTCGACTCGTAAAGGACGAGTTCTTATTAGAGGTTCTTGTGCGAATTCTCTGCTGTTTAAGCCTTATTAACGTATATAGTGTAAACATAACGTCCAAAAGTTCACAGGAATGTGAGGTAAATCACGGAAGATAAATCACATGGAAAGGGATTGTGATATCGAACAAGGAGGTCACGGCGTGAAAAATAGAGGGAGCAATGCCGAAGGTAAGGTAAGTATTTCAACGCGAATTTACGTTTTAGTGTGTGAGGGCACCCTCGCGTCCCGCAACCTTATAATTGATATGAATAAAATAAGAACAGGCGGAAAAAAATTAACATAGATCTGAAGTCGACAAGCGGCGCAGCGTGTCTTTAAGCCGCTGAGCAATTTTCAAGTTTTGGGATAAATTATGTGAATTTAATAACTATAGGGCTTCAGTTGAAAAACTAAGTAGGATCTCTTTAGTTCTTAAAGAGAATTATCTTATATAAATAATATAAAAAATATAATTTGGATACCTAAGATACAAGGAAGCAATTTTACTTAGTTCAGGTATCACCTAGATTAATTTGCACTACTAACCTAAGTTATGTAAACATACAAAATACCACTGTTTGCTATAGTCTGGCGCTTATATGTAAATAAAAGGTTATTTAATAAGATTCATGTATTTAGGTTAAATTTTTTATACAGAATAAATTTATCTTCATATGTTTGTGCAAATTATTATTACTTCTATTCTTAAACACTTCATTTTAGATTTTTATTTTATTATGTTTTCTAGATTTTTTATAATCGGGTGAACATTATTATTATCTTTTCGTGTAACATAATGACACATTCTTTAGGTGACAATATCCTTAGGTGTAGGTGTATGGTGCATTTTTTCCATTTGATCTAGCAAATCCGTTCTCCCGCTTCTCCGTTGACTCGCCTCAAAAGAAACAAGCATTTCCACAGCAGAGCACGAGTTATGGGGCAAGATATTTGGCCAATTGGAAAAAGTTTATTTACATCCAACGATGAAAACGTACAATAAAACGTAGCGTAGCAATCAAGAAGTAACTAAATAATCATAACCTCGCACTAGGAAACCCTGTGCCGCAGGTACCACGGACAGACGCATAGATAACTACAATTACACCAAAATTCACGAGAGAAATAAATGTAAGCCATACAAATATTTCTCCCGGCCAGGAATCGAGCCCGGGACCTATGCGCGACAGACCTGCATGTTAACCATTCAGCCACGGAGGCAGTTAGCAAAGGGCATCATACGGACAATGTCTTATCCAAACTTTTTGGAATTATTTTCTGACTTCTATATCTCAAAATCTGTTTGACGAACATACTCTTTTATTCATGTTATAAGCCCATTCCCCCCAATTGCCCAAAGTGCCCAATTCAATAAATAAACGACAAATAGTTCTGCCAATATTGAAGTCTGAATTATTTAACACATCAATAATAATTATAGTGGTCAAAATTCGTCTTTCCAGTGGACTTGGAAACTTAAAATTTGGCATGATGTTAGTTCATTGGAAATGTTTAAAGGAAGCGATCAGAAATTAGCAAATTAAAAAGAAACTTAGTAAATAAATAGCGTCTGTTCCCACAGACGGAGTCGGCAGATGATACTAATTTCTCTAGTGCTCTTTAGCTCGGTTGGTAAGAGCGGCGGCGTCAGTGTGGCAACAGACGCTGATCCAGTTAGATCGAAGATATTTTTCTTTGTGTTGATCGATCACTGTAACAATAACACATACAACCATTGGAGTGTTTCCACAAAAAAATAAAATGAATATTATCATAGTAAAACAACAACAACAATAACGCAACACACTCATAATCCCGCACTAAAGAAACCCTGAGTCGCGGGTGCCATGGACACACACATAGACAACAACAAATAACACCCAAAACTCACGAAAGCGTCACATGATATGCAGTAAAATATAGTACAACTGTGTTTAGTTTTCGAATGGAACCGCTAAATGGCATTACCTGTAACGATATGTTTACTGAAACAACAGCTATGAAGAAAATAACACAGGAAGTGCCTCAAGCCTCGACTACTATCAGAACCGCTGTCACTAAAACTCATAGAATCATTATGTTAAACACTATGAAATGTTGATAATAATAATACTAAAGACGTACTAGGGAAACCATGTGTCACGGGTGCCATGGACACACACCTAGACAGCCACAAATTACACCCAAACTCACGAGAAAATTAAATGTAGGCCATACTAACATTTCCACCGGCACGGGAATCGCACCTGAGACCTCTGCATGGCAGTCCGGCATGGTAACCGTTCGGCCACAGAGGTAGTTGATAATAATTCTGGAAAGTTCAATACCTATTATTGCAGGTCACAACGTTTTGATTTTATGTTGAAATTTCATTTCACGTGCTGCCATCTAGTGGCAATAGCTGAAAGAGTATGAGACGATAAACGATAGCAGTGGTACAAGGTTTACTTTCGTATTTATATAACAACGAATCTATTACGATAAACAGAAAAAATGTCAAAGTAGCAAAATAAGGTATTTTTCCACACACAAGCATAACGAACGTACAAAGCGCAAATGGCGGATTGAGCTCAAATATGTGGAACTGCGCGTACTGTTGGTACACATGCCCCGCCCTCTAACCACTTGTACTGTATTTAATGTTTTGTGTGTATAGCAATAGCGACCTCGGTGGTCTTGAAATTGAATTATTATCCAATCAAAATAAGTTTTCATTTCACTGCTTTACTTCACGTTACGTACACAGATCGCAACGCGGTTACAAAATTAGGACAGCAAATTTTAGCCGCGGGCGGTCGAATTAGTATGATAAATCGCATAACGACGCGTTCGGTGTGTAGAGCTGATTACAGCCACAAGTTGTCGCTCGTCTACATTGGACTCTTCGTACAATTCGACAAGCTTTTTCTGTAAAAAGGTTTGCTATCTACAAAATCACAAATCAATTTTTGTTGTTAACAGTGTTGTACAAGGATGATTGAAGATTAAACTTGTTACCTAATCTTAGCTTAAGCGTATAAGTTACTTATATGTCATTGTGAGACCTATGATGGGCAACACGGTTTAAAGTACAACGAGATAAAGAGGTTCTTGCTGTTTAAGGGTAAAATTAAAGAACCAGCCTATGTACCACCAATACTTTTAAATGGGGTACCTTTGAGGCGTGTTGCACAGTTTAGGTACTTGGGTCATATTATGACAGAGGACCTGAAGGATGAGGGAGACATAGAGAGGGAGCGCGGGACATTGTCGGTTCGAGGCAATATGTTGGCACATAGATTCACAAGGTGTACGACTAGAGTGAAGCTCACACTCTTTAGAGCATACTGCCAGAGCTTCTACACATGTGCTCTATGGTCCAACTTTACGCTGAGATCGTACGGCGCCTTGCGAGTCCAGTATAATAATACCTGCAGGGCCTTGTTGAAGCTTCCCCGTTTCTGTAGCGCATCTGGCATGTTTGCGGGTGCTGGCATGGACGATTTCTATGCCATCATACGCAAAATGTCCACTTCGTTAGTACGAAGGGTGAGGGGTAGCAACAACGAGATCCTGAAGATCATAGCAGACAGGAAGGATGCAGCTGTGTTCCGGAGGATCACTGAGTTGCATGTTCTACGTGTGAGTCTGTGAATCATCTGGGTGGCTGGTTTCGTCCTGTTTGTTATATTTGTAACTAATTATTAGGTATTATTTTTGTGATTGTGTATAATCCTAATACTAACATAGTTATAAGGTCTCATGTTAATAACTTACTAACTTGTATGGACTATATTGTCTGAAATAAATGATTTTTTTTTTATAAGTAGCGATCTGACTGGGCGAACGCTTCATTCATTACAAACATACAACTAATTAGCCAACGCGGTTACATGTCATAAAAAGATATTGTTCATCATTTGTCAGCATCAACCCATTTATATGTCCCACTGTTGGGCACTGATCTCCTCTCAGAGGGCCAGGGTTTAGGACATAGTTCGTCATGGTGTCTCAATGCGGGTTGAGAACTTAATTCGTGTTCCGAGGGTTGTGAACCTTCGACCTATAGGTTTAATGAGGATGTTTTCCTTCATCGAAAAGCTCAAGATAAATTTCAAATTAAATTATAATAGCAGTAGAGCTCCTCGTGAAAGAGTTTGTCCAGGTCAGTACTGCCACCTAACCTTTTAGAGGTAAGGGTGCTGGTGAAATTACAGGCGCATGAGAGTTATCAACTTATGTCTTAGGGTTACGGGTGTAGTAGGATTGCTCCTAAGATCTTTGCAATGTAAAGCTCTGAGTAGCACTGCAACTGTTATAAATCTAAATAATCTAAATTGAGAATATATGAAATCATTTTTATATAAAAACAGCTTTAGGTAAAATGTTCTTATTAAAAATGAATTATTATAATAAACAAGAATTATATTAAATTCAGTTAAAGGAAGTGTAAAGTCCAAGTAAAAATTATATTAAATATGCGGTATATCTATTAAAATTTGTTCATTGATTTACGAACAAATGAGACGCACTCTGGGATGTGTGAAATGAACGCCTGGTGGTAAGCGACAAGCCCGTCCGTAGAAATTGCAGTGCTACTCAGAGCTTTAAATCGCAATGATCTGAGCTGAACAACAAACTTTATAGAATATTTTTATTACATTTTCTTTCAAGTCTTTAGAATTATAATCCCTTTGTTTCCTACATTGATCAGAATCGAGAACTGTGTTGCACAAGTGAACATCACTAATCGTAAAATTTGACCAAAAACCTGACGAAGCAAATGGCTGTACCACGAAACTTATACGAAAGTATCAGTCGTTCGGTATTCAAGGTCTACTCAAGAAGGACCAGAAGTAAAAGTCGCAACGTATTACGAATCACGCGGCATACAGTCGTTTGCATATTTGTTTTCTCAAAATTCATTCAAAATGAAAATATTTTTTATGTAGAATAGCAATCCACTAGAGTTATATGTAGGTCCATGCCACGGGATACATTTTGGTCAGTGAGTGCAGAAACTTTTCATTTTAGTTCCACCATCAATGTTCCTCCTTCGGCCGAGATCTTTATGTCATTGTCATACTACCCATTCGCACAAAGAGCTTCTTCCTCCTTCCTAATGCTTACGTTAAATTAGGAATGGAATACACTAATTGTCATCTGTGTTTCTCAATAATTACAACTTGTGACTAAGCAAGACTAGAGTACATATGCCTAACGTTGTAGATTGTAGCTTAGTGTCAAGTGTGATGGAGGCCAAGCGTGTGCGTATTTTACTTAAAAATTTACCTATGTACTCAGGGTATTCCGTACGTGGTCGTATCGAACGTATTCATCAAAATCAATTTTTCTGTCTATTGTCAGGCAGCCAATGGTACCGCTTTACTCGGATTAGCGGATAATACGGATTGCCTGATTGGCTCTATTCAGTCTCTGTATTAGTTCGATTTCACCACTTCTGTATTGGATATTATAAGACAGGTACTGTGGACTGACCTTGTATTTCCTCCAGTTAAGGCTAAAGACACACCAAATGCACAAACGTTCTCTGAGTATTAATAATATCAGTTATGCTGTAGATATGGTGCTGCTGAGTCCATCGATCAGTCGTCTGAGAAAGATGCTGAATGTAAAACTTATGCCATGAGGCATGGACTGAGGTGCAATAAAAAGCAAAGCGAGTTTTTTTGTTTTTAAACATAAAGGCCTAAATAACATTCCACCTCTTCTACTCAATGCTGTACCCTTGATTCGTGTCTCTAGGTTTAAGTACCTAGGACACATTGTTATTGAAAATCTTGGAGATGATGATGATGTTCAGGGAGCGCAGGGCGTTGTCGCTCCGCGGTAACATTTTGACTGAGAGCTTTCCTAGGTGCTCTGTAAATGTAAATTTTATTGTAAATATAATTCCAGAAACCGACACCGAATCAGAAGGGGAAAGAAATCATATGAACGAAAACGCAACTTCCCCCAAGACGATCCACTATGGCAACACGAAGCCCAACACCAGCAACCATCAACGCTCATACCTAACAACGCTGTTTTTTTTAAGGACACTTTGCAGTTGGTCACTGATGGTCTTGACTGCGCCACCGGAAGAAAAGGGCGAGCTGGAGGCTCATAACCCGTCCTAACAATGCTACCTAACCACTTACCTAAATAACTAACTACCCCTACTACCTACTTTCTGTCAAGCGCTGCAAAGCCGGCTGGAACTGGCCACCGGCTGCGGCTGGTTGGTCTTCACAATCCCGGGAGCGTCACTCCGATTTTGATGATTCTTTTTTATATAATATGAAGGAAATATTCTACCTCTAAGGGTGAATGAATCCAGTTTCGCGCCCTTTCCGGTAACCGATTTCAATAAAACTTGGCGAATAGATGTAATTCCACGGACTTTTGAGGTCTGTTTTTTATTATAATATCAAGTGATGGGATCAACAATTCGTGGGACTGATAGTAAACAACACTCTTAACACTAAATTGCAAAGATTTGATAGGCACTGCCACTGCGCCTAAGTAATCTAAATGAAGAATATACGAAATGATTGTTATATAAAAAGAGCTTATAGGAAATGTATTTAGTCCAAGTAAAAATTACATTAAATATGAGATATATCTATTAAAATTTCATTGATTTACGAACAAATGAGACGCACTCTGGCAAAATGTGTGAAATGAGCGCCTGGTGGTAAGCGACAAGCCTGTCCGTAGATATTGCAGTTTAAATCGCAAAGATCCGAGGGGCACTGCCACTGCGCCTGTTAACCTGAGACATAAGTTGATAAGTCCAAAGTGCCTGTAATTTTACCAGCGCCCGTCAAGCTGGAACGCAGTAATCCTCGCATTACGGCTTGGTGGAGGAAATAAAATTACTTGTCACGGTCAACTAAACTTCCGCGTAATTTCATCCATATTACATCGACTAGGTTGCTATGTAGACGTACAAAATTATATAGTCCCTGATATTGAATTGGGGTAAACAACTCCAGGTTATACAGGTAGTATTTTGAAATTAATTCATATACATATCGTTGTTTACAACTTATTTGTTTACATGAAATATCAAAAGATTATCCATAAGTTTTAAAAATAAAAACAGTATTTAGTAAAATACAGTTCTTGTGTTTATGCCAATTACAGGCATTCACGTCAAGTATTAAAATTTTGTAAATATAAATGTTAACAATGTCTATATATCTAAACGAATATCTCAACATCTTGTTGTGAAAATTAAGTAATTTATATGTTGTATTAAATCCATAGGCGGGAAGCAAATAACCTTAACTGCAAAATAATATTTTTTGGTACGGGGCGTTTAAAAGGGGGCTTTTAATGAGACATTTAAAAATAAACTTAAGGTCAAATAAAATATGTTAAATAAAAAACCAACGACGACATGACTTCTTGTATTTTAGCATTACGTGATTTTTAGCATTCTAAACATTGACTTACAATTATATGGACGTCGGGTCCGCGCTAAAAGTGTCCGAACTTATAGGGCGTTAAAATCGTATACAGAGCGTCATTCACGCTCTAGTCTTCGTTTGTTCGACTGACAGCGAAGCAAGCAAAATTAGACAGTACTGCGATGACATTACAATTTAAATTCAACGTTTTAGCTTATTCATATTCCTTGACATGTCACTACGTTTAAATAGGTTGACGGGGGACATTTTTTTCGTGGTTTATGTATTAGACCCGTCGTCCATTTATTTGTAAGTCAATGATTCTAAAGCAATATTTATAAAGACACCTAAATTCCAAAATATAGACTTAAGGTTCTTTATCTTCAGAATGATATACATTTCTGGAAAGCCAAAAGTTTTGTTCCAACTTGCCTAAATGAATTGCACCCTCACTACTTGCACAAGATCGCTAATAGGCAGTTTCAACGGCCTTATTCAGATTGACAGCGGGTGTAAATCAAATGTTCGTAGACGCTCGTAGCGTTCACAGTGGGTGCGCGCGCACCGTCGGGTAGATCTATTGGCTCGGTCCGCCCGTAACTTTCACAGTGCTTGGTCTAGCGTCAGGCGTCTGTTTGCGATTTCGACTTGTGTATCTACCCACTCGTAGCCGCTTCGGCACTGTGAAAGGGAAGCACCCGCGCGCCCTATGTCCTGCCATGTGGGCATCCTGGTGGCAACCGGAGTGGTCGGGGGCGTCATAGTGGTAAATCAGCGAGAAGCCACGGCACCTACAACGCCTGGCCAAGAAGGTAAAGCCGATTTTAGTGAGTATGCCCTCCACCTGGAGGGCTAGTCCCACATAACTCTTGAGCCTCACCAGACTCCAGGGTGTACATAAAGCATTTCCCCCCTTTAACAAAAAAGTACTATGTTTAAGCTAAGAAAATTGGACCCTCTTTATATACTGTGTAAAATAAATAGATATTAAACATTTTCGTGAACAAAGTCGATGTAAAGGCGCCACAGCGTGTATGAAGCGAGTTTGTCCTTTCGCATATGAACCACGCGATGTATTCGACTCAATGTTTCCTCAATTGAGTTAGTCATTTTCAAAATAATATATCAAAATCCTCACACCAACTTTCTTAAGTAGACATCTTACTTAATAACTTTAAATAAGCAATACAAACCCCAATAATAAATCTTATAAACGCTGCCCATAAATAATTTATACATTTCATTACGAAGAGAGATTTATCTTAACAGATCGTTTGATAAATCGTGAAAGACAGCGATATTCGATATTGGAGAAATAAACGAGATGAAGATTTAGTTTTCAGCCCATTAATATTGTAAATGGGAAAGTTTTGATGTTTGTTACTTAATCACGCAGAAACGGCTACACGGATTGTAATCAAATTTATTGGTAAGATAATCTATTCACCAATCCATTAGCACGTTAGGGCGCAGTTTAACCGTGGATGCGAATCAATGTTTAATTCAAAGTGTCTCACTTTCTACCTAGAACATCGCTGGAAAAAAGGAATGTCCTCAAGGCTATCGGCATAGACTACTGAGACGAATCAGTAGTTTATCTCAGATCGTCACGCGGACGCGCCGTTATGATCAACTGAAAACTAAACTATGCAATACTGCTTTTCAAATTGTAATGGGTACGAAGATCTATCACAAACTTCCATCTGAAATTAGAAATTGCAATAAGTAATTATGCAGAATTTACGAAATTATTATTTAATTACCTTTTTGCTATATAATACCAAGTGACGGGATGAACGCCTGTCCATAACAGTTTCAGAGGTTGAAATCGCAAAGATCTGAGGGGCACTGTTACTGCGCCCGTCACCCTGAGACATAAGCCCTTACCCTTGTTGATCACATAACTGCTTGGAAGCAGAAATACGTAAGGTATACTGCACTTACTAGTGGTATTACTATACCTCTTTCCTGGATGAACTTTTTCACAAAGAGCTCTACTGCTGCTGAAACTGGTAGTAGACTCTCTGCTCAGAACCCGATTAAACAACATTAGAAGAGCTAGGAGATCCAAGTCAAGCAAAGGTGGAAAAGACTGACGATCTCATGGCATCCGGCAACGCATTTGCGATAAGGAAGGAAATATTGAAGGAAGCTTTCGTAAAACCGCAAATGTCCAGAGGCAGTAAAAACCACTTACAATCGGTTGCGTGTTTACAAGCAAGCAAATAGACTTCGTGGGTAGCTCCACTCGAAACAGGGGAACAAAACCGGGCTTTCTCATCTGCAACAAGAGGCCTTCATTGAGGTGGTCAATTCAAGTCCGTAATTGCATTATTCAATGTAGTATAGAACAAACCGTTTGAGTAAAAACTTCGTCGGAGAAAGTGATATTCCATGGAAAGAAATTTGTTAAAAAAATTTCAGTCTAAACGTTCAATATTTTGCGCTATCAGCAAAAAAAAAAAAAAAAAAAAAATACGAATTATGCCAACAGACTGCCTGTCTCAAGTTTAATTGCAAAAGATGTCAAAAGAGAGATTTTTTATCATACCAAGTGAGTACGCTTGGTGGTAAGCGGCACACTTGTCCATAGCAGCCGTCACCCTGAGACATAAGTTGACAAGTCCCATATGCATGTAATGTCAACAGCACTGTTACTCTTCCATACCGGAACGCAGTAATGCTCACATTACCGCTTGGCGGCAGAAATGGGTAAGGTGGCAGTACTTCCCTCGACGAACTATTTGACAAGGAGAGCTCCTTGCTCCAATGCTGCTACTAATTGAATGAAAGCGTGAATTGCGAAAATGGAAGAAGTCCCAGTAATTTGCAAATTATTTTCAGGGACGGTAATACATATTAGCAATATTTTTGGGAGATAAAAAAAGATTCTACTTTGCATACAAGATTTGACATTAATAACAAAAGTTATTGATGCGTTAACCCCCCCAAAACTCCCTCATCCCCCTTAGTCAAACGGCACAGACCAAATGCACGATATCCTTAAATAACGATTTGAGTCGACTTGAAATTTTGATCCCTTAAAAAACATCTAGACGTAATTAAGGCCGAGTGGGTCGTATTTCGTAAACGCCGGAAACTGAAATAAATTTAGCAGAAATAGGTTTAAGTCAAATTGCCTTTTAAAATTAGAGGAATAAATACTAATATAGAGTGTCCTAGGAAAAAACCACCAAAGATACTTAAGTTAATGTAAAAAAACAGACACACAGACTGAAAACAAACCCTCTACATGAGTTTACAGGGTCGATAATATTAATATTTAAAATAATTATATGGTAAGTTGTAGTTCCTTCTATAAGTCCTTTCATCCTTGTTCTCCTATCTTAGAGAATACTTTGAGTACCGGCAGACTAGGTGACACCATAGGCCGCTGTGCAATGAGCCAATCATATATTTCACGACGTCGTTAACAGTTCTGTGAACTCGTGATAGATACCTAAAAAATAAAAATAAAAAATAGCTACTAATCTTATAATGGACATTAAGAGGCATTTTGAACTGTAATGGAAAAAATTTAGTATCAATAGAGCTCCTTGTGGAAGAGTTCATCCAAGAAATATTGCCACCTTACCTACTCTGCCGCGAAGTCAAAGTCAAAGTCAAAGTCAAAGATTATTTATTCCATAGGTAAAATAAATTTACACTTGAAAACGTCACATTTAAGCTACTGCTCGTTCACTACGCTGACCTCCCTGAGAAGAACGAGCAAGAAACTCTAGGGATTGCTAATGCGAAGCAATAATGTGAGCATTAATGCGTTTCGGTTTGGAAGGGTTAGGTTCTGGCGAAATTACAGGCACATGCGACTATTCAACTTATGTTTCTGGGTGACGGAAGCAGTGGCAGTGCCCTTCAGATCTCTGCGATTTAAAGTGGCACTGCACTGTTATGGACAGGCGTTTCGCTTACCACCACTTGTTCGTTACACTATACTATTTATTTAGATGCTTTTAGAGTTAGCCCATTTAAGTTGAAAATTACAATTCAGCCTCTATAACTCGGTATTACATCGTTTAACTGAAAACTGACAAACCAAGTCTTAGAGTAGATAGTCTAGATATTAGTTTTCAGATTGGGTCTACTGAATGTAATTGAGTTGGATTAGTTAATATCCGAAATAGGATCGAACCTTATTTTGGATTTCCAGGTATTCAAAATAAAATCCTGAAAATGTTTTAGGAGACAAAAGAGCAGACGAGCCATTTGATGATAGGTGGTCAAAAATCCCAGTTTACTCGCTTTTTGAAGAACTTCATAAATATTTCACAAACGAGTCCATTGCATATCTTGTATCGAGGAAGAAACGCACGAGATGACCTCGTAGTCCTAGAAAGACTGTCATCAAAGATGTTCAGATAGATTGTGCTCCAGTGGCATCAGTTCGAAAAGTTCATCTAAACACTGCCTGCCGCTGTATACCATGGTAACAAAAACATAATATTCAAAAAAATAACAATCGTAATATAATAATTCGTTTATTTGCTTAAAACATGGTTTTAGATGTTGTTACAAGAGAGTGCCAGTACAAACATGTTTCGCATATATTAAATAGCATGAAAATGTCTAGATATGTAATATCGATCAGACTACCACAACTCAATAATACAAAAATGTCACAAACGTGTCAAGTTACAAATTAATTTGGTCAAGAATCTTCAAGATAAAATCGTAGATCTCGTTTTCTGTCAAATATTTCGTTTATGTCATAAAAATTATTTTTATTTAACCACTTGTACAGCTTTGTTTTAAATAAACTTAAGTGTAATAGTTTAATCTCAAGTGGTATTTTATTATATATGTCAACACACATTTTTAAACAACTTTTACTGTATTTAGCAGTCATAGGAATAGTGTCAAGTACAAGTCTATTCGGGTTTCTGCTGAGTCTAGTATTCACATCACAGGCTTTCTTAAACAAACATGTGTGTTTTCGTACAAAGATACAAATTTCGTATAAATATAATAATGGTAGTGGCAACAGACCAAGACTCTGAAACAAGGGTCAGCATGTTTCATCCGGGGGAATTCCACAAATTGCTCTAATGTATTTCTTTTATGCTACAAAAGCTCTGTTTCGATCTGTATTACCCCATACTATAAGACCGTAACGTAATATGTATTCTACATACGCCCTATATGTGGTTATGACAGCTTTCTTATTTGTTATATTTTTCAGCTTTTTAAGGCATATACAAACTTATTGATTCTGGAACATACATTCTCGACGTGAGTTTTCCAGTTCCGTTCTTGATCTATGGTTACTCCAAGACATTTTGTGTGTGATACTTCCTGAATTGCATCGATATTTAAATTGAAATTATATTTAGTTTGTCTCGATTTATTAAATTGTATATAGTTTGATTTGTTTAAGTTAATATTCAGACTATTTGAATGTAGCCAATTGATTATTTCAACAATTGTATTGTTTATGTCTAGTTCATGCTCTCTTATTCATGTTGTTTTTCTACTAGAAGTTACTATAATAGATATGTCGTCAGCGAATAATATTTTAATTAACAAAGCGACATGTCTTGTCAGCCACTGCTAGCTGAAAAGTAAAGAAAATACCTTCGAGGATTTTTCACAGATGACGCCATTGCAAAAAAATCGTTAGAATCAATAACAAAGAGCTGCAACAAACACGTGGATGAATTCGTGAGGTCTGCTGATTAGTTCCGTGGTAGTTGAAGTGAACTTCAAAGAGCGGCTAGCCCCGGTCTGGCAAACAGGTGCTGGTTCGAATCCAGCCGGAACAAATTCAATCAATAACAACCGTTATTAAGACAAACAATATAACACACGAGCCAACGTCTCGACATTAACTAAGGGGCTCCAAACCGTCTGCGAGCAACCTAACGTTGGTAACTTGTACTATTAATGGCCTCCGTCGCCGAACGGTTGCCATGCTGGTCTGCCACGCAGAAGTCCCGGGTTCGTTTTCAGGTCGGGTGAAATATTTGTATGGCCCCCATTTATTTCTCTCGTTCTTTTAGGTGTAATTTGTGGTTGTGTGTGTCCATGGCACCCACGATACAGGGTTTCCCTAGTCTATGCGTTGTTATTATTATTTAGTTTTTCTGGTACTATTATCAGAGTGAATTTTCTAGTTTACAAGATTTAATATATGCAAGTTCAATAACCATGTACATTTGGTAAGTAGTTTGGTCCTTTTGATTGCCCGTTACTGGCACAGTTGACTTGAAAAAAATCTTCAAATGTTTGCTAAAATCCTTTTCATCCTTCTTCTCTGTTGTTCCTAGTTCTTCAATCTCACATTTCTCAAAATACAGTTTTGGAGAAGTATAGCTAGTTAACTCAGAAATTAAAGAATAAGTATCACCGCTCTTAAATGATATACACATACGGCACATTTAGTGGAAAACTGGATTTCAGGGACTCAGGATCAAGAACCGGTGAAGAAAAGAAATTTATTTAAAAAAATTAAATTAAAAAAATGTATTTTTTAATATTTTCTGACAATATAAAAATTGTGACATTGGTTAAAACGAAGTTTAATAATGAAAAAAAATTTTTCCGCTAAAGTTTACGAAAAATATAAGAACACAAAATCAATCTCAAACCACTCGCCAAATCTGTATAAGTGGGAAATTAAATGAATGAAAAAAGGCGCTAGATTTTTTTTTTATTTCCTAATTAGACCTAATATGAAAATGGAAAATAACCGACCAGACATGAAAAAAAAAACACTGTATTATTTTCGGAATTTTTCTAGTGTTCCGCTAAACGTGCCGGTGCGTGTAGATACCCAAAATAATATTAATACTTTGGTAACGAGATCTGGCGCACGAAATTACCGACAATATACAGGCTGCGGCTTAAAATAACAATTGTTTTGTCCCGGATGAGTTAATTCCCAGCCCCGCTCGCAACGTGTGGCGGTTGAATTCCGGTGGCGTACCGCTTCTAGCATAAATGCAGAGTACAGTGCTGTTCAATACGGTTCGTGTCTTTCTCTGGTTCTTGACCCTGGATCTCTAATTTTTGCCACTGTAGGAGAATACCCCAAGAAACATTGAAAATTAACATTTGAAACATGAGAGCGAGTTTTAGTAGAGCTCCGTATGAAAGGGTTCGTCCAGGGTTCGCCAAGCAGTAATGTCAGCAATACTGTCATCCGGTTTTGTATGGTGCTAGTGAAATTTAAGGCACATGGGACTTGACAACTTATGATCTTTGTGGTTGAAAGCACTGAGTGGTACTGCAACTGCTGTGGACAGGCGTGTCACTTACCACCAGATAGATGGGCGACTTGTTCGTCCCATCACTTGGCCTCACAAAAAAAGAAATGCCCAAAATAGTAATAGTAAAAATAACCTTTTACTAAAGTAAACGACAATCAATAATCAACAAGATTCTTAATACAAAAACCCGTACATTGCTCCTTATATTAATTACTTAGACAATTGGATGTAGAACTCGAGATTACATGTAATAGGAAATATAATGTTGTTTAATGGCCTAATATATCTTGTTACTTGGTACTCAAGATTAATGACCCTTCTACAAGTGGAAATAGTTACTGTGAATAAGCTCCTAGTATACTACGAGAGTATCATATAAATGCGACGGAAGCGCAATGGGAAAATGATTACTTCTTATTGGAGAGGCCGTCGGTTCGAATTCCTGTGGCGAATAGTGTGTAAAAAAACTTACTTACCTGTGACTGTACTTTCTAGTATACATTTATGAATGCTACTATGGAACAACAATAACTCAAGAAGAGTGCTAATCGCGATAAAAGAGGGCGTAGTCGGGCACTTAGTACCTATTGGTGCACCAGATGTCGCGACGAGTACCAAATGGTTATTTCTGTAACTAATTTGTTTTACATTGACAAACTGCAATTCATCAAAGCTACTATAATTTTTAGTGATAACAAACACATCAACTAGATGGCGCTTAGTTAGAAAGTCAAAAGAATCATTTATTCCATAATAGGTAAAATAAATTTACACTTGAAAACGTCACATTTAAGCTTTTAATTTAATTTTACTGCTCGTTCACTACGCTGACTTCCCTGAGAAGAACGAGCAAGAAACTCTAGAGATTGCTCTTTTCAAATAAACTTAAATGCTATGGAATACACTTTGAATCAAATTTGTGCGAAATCTAGGGCCATGTCGTCTTTCCATACAACTTTATCTAACACGTAGTCTTCAATTTTGTAATAGGACTTTTCAAATAAATAATTTTTAATGTAGTTTTTAAACTTAGGAAATGATAATCTTAATATGCTCCGGAATCTTATTGTACAAAAATCTTATTTATATTATTAGGGAATAGCGCCATCTACCCATATTAGCAAGCATTAAGTTGCACCTCTAAGATCTGACTTAATTTTATTTCATTGAATAACATATTATTTTTTAAATGTTGCTTTATTTTATTTTTCTCGAAAATTCCGCCGCATGTGGAAGAGATATGTTTACTGCATCAAATCTCAGGAGGTCTCATTTTCTTCATTACATTACAATAGAAAAGAAGTTAAACACAATTACTTTTTTTTTTTTCAAGGATTGTCACTTTCATAAGGATTGTCACTTTCATATTTTTTCTTGAGAAAATGAATAATTCTCTTATTTAACACGAAGAGTCACAGATTTTTCAAAATCATCGTTTTTTCATCTCATTTGTGTCATTGCTGATATCAGAAACATATTGCAGATGCAGGTAAAGGTATCTTTAACTGTTTCTTGTTTCTTGTGCTTTGTGGTAGAGAGGAAATGCAGGATATTTCGTTATTGTATGTACATCTAAGTGCACAAAACGACAACTAAATACGTACGCCCCGTCTACGCGCCGCCGCTAGCGATGAATTTGTCTAGAGGAAAATTAGCGTGGCGAAGTTTCAGTTTCTTTGTTAATAATTTATTATATTTCAATGCGATATTTCTGTCCAATTGAATGTAATTACATTCCTAGTTACGTACATCCTATTCACATCCGTTTTTATGTGATTTATTTTTACAAACATGTTTTGAGTCGTCGATTATTTTTAGTAACATGCAGAAGTTAATATATAAAAAAGCTGAAAATGAATACAAAGGTTGATTTAAACCACATTTAAGTGTTTTTTTTTGTAGAACCTCGATTTTTTTTTTGTTTCACAAAGTCATTGCCCCGCACTAGGGAAACGCTGTATCGTGAGTACCAAAGACACACATATAGACGGTCACAAATTACACTCAACCTCACAAGCGAAATAAATATAGGCTATACAAATATTTTCCCCGGCCCGGGAATCGAACTCGCGATCTCTGCCTAGCAGACCAGCATGGTAACTGTTCGGCCACGGAGAATTTAACACCGACCACGCCGCCTCCGCTGGCCCAAATATCATCTGACACTGCCCCCGACGGCTTTACTGTTATTTTCCTGTCAATAATAACGGCGTCGAAACAACCGCGATAAGCTAATTGTTTGACCTACCACCTCTCAAGCAGAGGCCGTTGGTTCGATTCCGGGGTCGCACCACTGAGTTTCTCGGAATTTACGTGCGCAATTTAATTTGAAATTTACCATGAGCTTTTCGGTGAAGGAAAACATTGTCATGAAACCTGCACGTCGACGAAGGTTCCCAACCATCGAAAAACTTGTGAAGACACATCAGAATGTTTTCACCGTCTGAAACGTGACAGTCCCAGTAGAGAAAAATATGGATGTAACTAAAGCGACTATTAATAAGCAAAATTTAAAAAAATCCATAACCTTGCACATTTGCCACTTGGGAGTTCTACTCTACTCTAACTATGTAAATAATTAGATCTATAGGTTTTGGAAAAAACGGCCGAAAAATGGCCGCTGTGATATATTCTATATTGTTAGAATACAGTACCACATCGCTCTTTACGGCAGCCTCTAAGTCAAGATTGTCGACCAACTCCGATAAGAGAACCCCAAGAAGAAGATAGTAAGAATGTTAATCGCCCCGTTTCTAAGTTGCTCTAACAGCACTTTCCTGGAGGAAAAAGATTATATTAATATCGGTGGCATTTCCCCAAAATAAAGCAAAATATGTCATCAAACGTGATAATAGCTAAAACTAAACCAATTTACAGGTTTGTACAACTGAAAGTTTTCCTATTTTTCGATCGCGTACACTGCAGAGCTGAGCCGTTTTAACAATTGTGTTAATTATGACTTATTGCCCAAAACACAGTTAAAAGATTCAATTATTAATTTCTAACTATGATTTGTTGACCTATCTAATATTAAATGTTTTAAATTTTATGTATATATATTTTTTTGTCATTGACAAGGAAGTAATTATCTGTATTCCAATCTTGCGCAATAGACACATCGGAGCCTTTAATGTGTAAAAACCACAGAGAAAAACCTTTTTCTATTTTATAAAACCCATAAGGACAGGTAAATCTTTAACATAAACAATAGAACAAAAATGGAGCTAAACATGAACCCCGAGAGACGCCAATACTAACAAACAAACTCGTACCGTTGACATAATTTCAAGTTCACGGCTCGTTACACAATAATGGCAAGTGCTTATGAACAGATATCAAATGCCTTGAAATGGTCACGAAATGCAATCATAGTACCAAGCGAGTATTCTCATGTATCAGATACATGCTTCATTAACCGAGCATTGCCGAGGCTCAGATGGACGGTTTCATGGCCATCATGAGGAAAAGGTGTACATCTGCGCTAAAGCGCCTCCGTGATAGCTCCAACGGCATCCTGTGTGTGTTTAAAGATCGGTGGGACTCGCCACTCCTGCGTAGGTGGATAGAGCTCCACACTATCTTAAATGTATAAGTAGTCTTTTAAATTATATTAATATTAATACTAACACTAGTTCTTAAGTTGTTTGGTTTACTAACTCTATACGGATTTTATCTGAAATAAATATTTGAATTGAATTAAAAAAAAATTAACTTAACACCAGTATATGTTGTTGAGCAGAAAAAAAAACATATTGGTGAAAGATAACAAAACACAGCAAAGATAAGCAGTTGTGTCAAATTGACTCATAACTGGGAGATCACGTTCGCGGTATTCTATCAACTATTTGTGTAAATCTGTCAAACACTGTGCATGACAAAACTGTGATAATATTGTTTACATAAATTAAATAGATCCAGGTGTTACTTTGCCGAAATCCATGTCAACAAAAATAATAGTGAATTATTTTGCTAGTTCGCGAACCCTAATTTTATTAATATTGTCTGCAGCTAAAGTAATAGAATACGATCTCAATAAAATCGTAAAAATACGCAGCCATGAAAATAAACTTTCTATCTCTCAAAAACAGCGAAAGTTCGTTCGTGTTTTGAATAGTGATGCCGTACCAAAATGTAGTATATCAAAATAATCCGTTAGGACTTAAAACTCCACAAAAATGATAACTTCAAGCAGACGGGGTGGTATCCCACGCGAAATGTGCAAAATGCAAAAATGATAAAAAGGCATTTATATAAATATACGGCTTGCTGTGAGAGCGTTCGAATTAAGAGTTTTATGGCCCCAGTGCAAAGAAGATCTACAATTGAGAATAGATTACGGTAGACTACTTAAATTTAAGTGTTCATTGAAATGCAAACGTCTCTATGAAGACCACCTAAAAATATAGGAAAAAAGTATATGGACAATATAAATTTGGTAGCATCCGCTGTCTCAGCGGGCAGAAGCAATTACAGGACAGACCGCAGACGATTTCCCAGCGGGCCTGTTTTAAATGGTAAGAACTTCGGTATTGTACGCCTTTTTCGTAATAAATTTTTCTAAGTATTGTGTATCAATTATTGTTTCAGTTTCTTTAGTTCAGTTTCTTAGTTTAGTATCTGTTCAGTCAATATACATAGACAAGAGCACAGATGGTCTGCTTGTCCATATACTCAAAGACAAAATAGCTGGAATTACCAAAATTAAAATTACAAAATTTAAATACAGTGAATCAAAAATGCAAGGGTGCGTTCCCTTTATGTCGTAACGTTTTATTTATCGTTGGACGACTGTCGCGTCTAGCCTGTTCCCATACCACGACTATTAGTCGTCTGTCTCGTGGCCTTTTTTTTCGTTGAATAACTGTCGTCTCTAGTCTGTTCCCACTAGATCGTACCGATTTATCGGTTCATGGCAGTCACCTCGTCGTTTGCACGACAGAATCGTTTGGAACTACGACTATCTGTCGTCACATTTTATTTATTGACAGACGAATGTCGTTCTAGTTTTTCCCATTGCCACGACAGTTTGTCGTCGTAACGTCAAAAAAGTTGTGAATAACGTTCTATCTACTATCTACTATCTGTCGTCAGGATATAATGGAAACGCGCCATTAGTGTCAAGATCTAAAGCTATGAAGTGTACGCTCAAATACTTCTATCCTGGGCCATATAATTTATTACTATACAGCTGCGAAGTTCATAAGATGCATCAACAGTTACTCAGACCCTGCGCATTATTGATCAGGACTTAATAACGATCCTGAGCTGCAGCTTAAGTGCTGAGTGATGTTTATAAGTAGAACTTCGCCAACTCTAAAATGATGCATAATCAATGAGTAATGGATCATGCACTCAGGTGATATGCGTTAGTAAAAAACTGTTGAGATTAAGAGATCTTAATATTGTACCCTTCTCATTACAAAGCCACGTGTGATCAAACGTCAAATTTAATGTGTTTTTATCATTGACTTACAATTATATGGACGTCGGGTCCGCGCTAAAAAGTGTCCGCACTTGTAAGGCGCTAAAATCGTATACAGAGCGCCAAACTCCGCTTTAGTCTTCATTTGTTCTACGGACAGCGCGATACTGCGATGACATAACAATTTAAATTTCGAATAGGTTGACTTGGGACATTTTTTTCGTGGTTTTTGTATTAGACCCGTCGTCCATTTATTTGTAAGTCAATGGTTTTTATCCATTGACTTACAATTATATATGGACGTCGGGTCCGCGCTAAAAAGTGTCCGAACTTATAGGCCGTTAAAATCGTATACAGAGCGTCATTCACGCTCTAGTCTTCGTTTGTTCGACTGACAGTGAAGCAAGCAAAATTAGACAGTACTGCGATGACATTACAATTTAAATTCAACGTTTAGCTTTTTCATATTCCTTGATGTCACTACGTTTAAATAGGTTGACTTGGGACATTTTTTCGTGGTTTTTGTATTAGACCCGTCGTCCATTTATTTGTAAGTCAGTGCTTTTATCACATGAAATTCATAAACAAAACAAATTATTTTGGAATATGCATGTGACATTATGAAATGTAATAACTCTTCCATTTCTAAAAAGTTATTTTTTTAAGATACCAAGTGAAGGATGAACACGTCGTGCGCCTGATGGTAAGCGACACGCCAGGCCATAGCAGTTGCAGTGCCACTCAGAGCTTTAAATCGCAAAGATCTGATGGACACTAACACTGCGCCTGTCGCCCTGAGACATAAGTGGAATTTCACCAGCACCCTTACTCTTCAAAACCGGAACCCAGTAATGCTCACATTTTTGCTTGGCGGCAGAAATAGGCAAGGTGGCAGTACTTCCCTGGACAAGTTCTTTCACGAGGAACTCTACTGGTAGATATTAAAATTATCGACTAAAACCTAAAATCTTTAAACCTCTCATCTGCGGCTATATACTACACGCAGGTGATATGATATCAATCTGGACTTTTCAGATGGATTTTTTAATGTGAGGCTTGGAATCATATTGGCGTGTTTCTGTTTAATGGCAATGACTAGACACGCTGCAGTGTTGAATCATAGGACAGGAATCATTACAGGCGCATGCAAATAGTTAAAACATTGCAGTTTGTGTAGTTGGATACAGTTGTACGCAATAATCCCACTTCCGCGGCGCAATAAATGTACCGCCCGCGCTTATATTTGGCGCAACCCTAGAGCTTAGAAAGGTTAGAAACGACAGCGAAATATTAATTTATAAAAATTGTCATATTTGCATATGATATGACACAAATGATATTGAAAATAAAAATTTAACGTTCACGGCATTTGATTGATCGAACAACACAAAGAAGTTTTAGAAGTTTTAGTAGCAGTAGAGATCCTTGTGAAAGAGTTCGTCCAGGGAAATATTGCTACCTTACCTATTTCTGCCGCCTAATGTGAACATTACTGTGTTGTGGTGTCTTTGTGAATCAGGATCTTTGTATCACCAGACACGCAAATTATTCGTCCCGTCACTTGATATTATAGAAAAACACAAAAATCCTTCGATCTCACTAAACTCGAACCAGTGTCTGTTGCCATACCGAGACCACCGCTCTTAACCAACTGAGCTACAGACCGAGTCTGTAACAAACAGTGGAGTATTTTTACAAAAAATATATGAAATTATGGCGGTTAAACATTATTAACGCGCGGTTAGCATCGTGATATTCGATAAATAAATACTATAAATATCATGTAAAATAAATCTGTGGTGCGCATATTCCATTGTTGCTACAAGTCTCCCCATGCCGTAGGCAGAATCAGTCCCCTCTAGCTGGGGGACTACCTACACTAAACTTATCCCGACCACAAACAAAATTTTTAGGTGTAATTATTGACGATAAGTTCGAGTGGAAACTTCATATTCAAACAGTACTGAATAATCTTCATCGTTATGTTTATGTTTGTTGAGAAGGTTGCGAGACAAATCCGCTATGTCTACGACTCTAGAGGCCTTTTATGGTTACGTTGCATCCTTACTACGATACGGACTTGTGATTTGGGGAAATTCAACAGAATTAAGTAAATTATTTACAGCACGAAAAAATGCGTACGGGTAATGTATGGCTTAGGACCCCGAGAATCTTGTAGACCGTTATTTAAGTATCTTAACATCTTGCCGCTGCCTTGTATGTACATCTTTGAAGTATCCAATTTTGTAAAAAATAATAATAAACTTTTTAAAAAAACGCGAGACATTCACAATATAAATGTAAGGGGTCCAGACAGATTAGTTTGTAATAGTTATAGTAAACTAAGTTACTACCAGAAACAGTGCGGGGTCATGTGTGTGAGGATATGTAATGCTTTACCCTCTGATATAAAAATGATAAATAATCATCTTCGATTTAAACGTCAGCTGATGTCATGGCTAAGAGAAAAAAAATTCTATTCAATTAATGACTTCTTTACATATAATTCTCAATAAACTTATTTGATAAGAAATGTATTTATATTTTTTGACATCTTCATGACATGGCAATAACTTACTATTATAATATATTATCTTTTTGCATGATAGCACTTGCTTTAGAATTGTTTAGCTGCCAATATGTTGACTTTCATAGATTTGCATGCCGATAGCGGTAAAATATGAGTACAGTTTTATTATGTATACTTGTACCACCTATTGTAAACCATATTTTAAGCAAATCAATTTCATTCATTCATTCAGACGCGGTGCTCTACAGCAAAACACGTGTGGACCAGGGATTGCTTGTACCACGACAGAGTTAGTTAGCCCAATAATATTTTAAGTCATTGGTATACACTAAAATTAAATAAAAAATGTATCGCATTTATTAAATAGGGTGAGTACATTATAAATGTTGGTGGTAAAATTAAATTTCATCAACACATTTAAACAAATTAATAAAGTGAAAAAAAGAGATATAAAAAAGAGAGCGAACTCGTCCTGTGTTAGTTGGCTTTGCTGCTTATAAGAGTAGATCAGAAGTATGGACGACCAAGACAGTGTTAAAAGAACCGGGAATTCCCATGTCGGAGTTTCTAACAAAGTCAAGGCAGAACATATTTGCGGCAGCCCGTAAGCATTTCGGCGTTAAAAACTGTTGGTCTTCTGACGGCACCATTCCGGACAAAACCGAAAGGAAGATTGTGGAATTGGGCGAATTACAAAAGCTCCAAACCAGTTTCCCATCCACGGCAAGCAACTAAGTAATATTGACCAATATGATTACTGTGGTTACGAGTATATTGTTATTTTAAATTGTTTCCGTTAACGCTAAAACTTAACCATTCGTGAGGTACCTCTGTTTACAACATTTCATTTTATTTAGGTAACTTCCCTTTTCTTTATATTCTAAAATTTTAAGGTACTTAATTGTTAAGGCGATGAGGTGCCCAAAATCGCTTAAATATGGTGTTTTAGCACGTGGAAATTTGAAAATAGTACATCCTGTAACACGTATCTTGAAGTGTAGCTTGAAATTCCAAGAATATTGCTTATTGTCATAGGTAATACAAAAACTGGATTACAGTGAGACTCTGGTGGTTATTTTTTGACATATTTTTCTCAGGCAAACCAAACTTGCTTACTACCAAATTTGGTGTGGTTATTTAAATGGTACTTATCTTGATCCTGACACTTTATTTGTTTTAAATAAAAGATAAATAACAAATTTAGGAGTAAAAAGTAACTTTCGCCTACTAAAGTACGAGCTAAATATTTGCTTGCAAATTATGGACAGGCACTTAACAGTATGAAAAAATATCATACACAAAAAATACGTAAATCAGTAAATAAATAATGCACCAATTCGTTGAAATCAAAACAAAATAATAAAGAAAAGAGTCAAATTTTTTACCATTAAGTGAGAAAAAAATTATTTTTTGTTTGGATTAGAACCTAAAACACAAAGTATTCAAAACAAAAATGAAATTATTGTTTGCGTCCTTGATTATTTAGTAAAATTGCAACGTTGAAAACTTCTGCTGCGCAGCTTGTTCGTGGGATACGTTGCCAGATCTCCGTTTTGACATGGTTTTGACAAATTAATTTATACTATATTGTAATCGGCTGTCTACCGTTGAGCACGATACTTACGAGATATGTAGTTGGACATAGTTATGCAAAGTATAACCAACCCACAAAATGTCACTTTCGAGATAATTAGATTTTTGTAAAAACAGTGTGAAGAAATAAATAGGTAAGTTATTTGAGACTAGAGATGCGCCGCCGAGTACTCGTTTGCTACTCGGTACTCGGTGTACTCGGCCGAATAACTCGGTTCATGAGAAGAGTACTCGGTTAAAATAAAGCATCACAGCTATAGACATGATAAAGTAAAATCAACAATATATTTAAAATATTCAAAAGAGATTTATTACTTGAAATTGTAGACAATTGTAATAATTTCTAGCAATTTAGTAATTTAAAAAGAAAGTGTACATTATTAATATTTAAAATTCAACAAAGGCAAGTTATGATGTAAGAATATTTACAAGGCTTTCTGCACATTCACATACAATTTATTATTAAAGCTGTATAACTTTCACGCTCCTCTCAGACCAGTGCGCGTTAAGCATCTGCCTGCTTTTTGGCTTACACCGGCCATAAAGAAATGCATGCAACGACGGGATAAGGCCAAACCGATCCTGAAGAATTAACAATATAAAAAATTATGTAATAGTCATTCGTTCATAAGAAAGAGCTTAAGTAGAGGCGGATCCATGATTATTATTAAGCGTAACTTAAAATTTAAAGAGCGTAAGGATATCACAGATCTTTCTACTGAACGAACTATTGAGATTTCATGTGTCGAATTGGATCAGTTTGTCGCCTTACGTGTATACAGGCCCCCCTCTGCTAATTTTTGACGAGTTTGAATTAGTTATGGAAGACAGTTTAAAGCGCAATCTTTGCAACAGACTTTGTCGAGATGCCAAACGGCGTTACATCCATTCCACCATTGAAGGCTTGTCTACGGGTCAAACCCGGAAATTCTCGAGAACACTTGGTGTGGGTAAAGATTGTAAATGTAATGATGGCGTTCCTGATCTCAATTTACTCAATAAACACTTTACCAACCCACCACTTATAGGTGCCAACTCTGTGAAAGTAGCCACACTCGCCTCTCTGAGCACTGTTATCCGCCCTAATTGTGCACCCTTTTCTTTTCGTGAAATCACTGAGGGAGAAGTTAAAAAGAACATACTATATATAACTTCCAAGGCCGTAGGTGATTGCCGTGGCACGCTTATCTCACACATTTTAAATTGTTCTCTTGCATCTAGCGTCTTTCCTAGCGACTGTAAGTTAGCTCATGTCATTCCCATTCCTAAATTTGCTACGCCTAGGGCGTTACCATTCCTCTCCAAGGTCCTTGAAAGCACTGTTCAAAAACAGCTTTTCTTATTTGTCTCTTGTTACGATCTAATAAGTCCGTATCAATCCGGTTCCGTCCTGGTCATAGCACAGTGACTGCCTTGTTAAACGTCACTGATGATATTCGTCAGGCCATGGATAATCGATTGTTTACCATTAATATTTTACTGGACTTCAGCAGTGCTTTCAACTCTGTCGACTACGATATCCTGCTTGCCATTTTCCACTCCAATAACATCTCCCCGGCTGCGATTGCCTGGTTCTCAGACTACCTTCACAATCGCCATCAAAGAATCAGGAATGACGACTCTTTTTCTGAATAGTCTCCTTTGATTTCAGGTGTACCACTCTCACCTCTTCTTTTCTCAATATTTATAAATGAGCTCTCTAAATTAATTTCTTCTCCATTTCACTTATATGCAGATGACTTACAAATTTATCGACATTTTGATGTAGCCGATTCCCACTCTACTATTGAAGCTGTCAATAGGGATCTTCTTGTGGTGGACTCCTGGGCTGATGCGTTCGGTTTGCTTGTGAATCCTACGAAGTCACAGGCAATAATTGTAGGTAGTAATAGACTGTATTGCAGGTTGGACTTTAGTAATATCCCCAAGGTTTTGTATGATGGAGGGAACCTTGCATATACAAATAAAACAAAGAATCTTGGCCTAACAATTGACCACACATTGTCCTGAAGACCATAGGTAAATGAAGTTAGTCGGCGTATGCACTTTGCTTATAATTGTCTCAAGCGGTTTCAGTTTTTCTTGCCGTTCAAAACCAAGGTCATGCTTGCTCAGTCCTTACTACTTCCTCTTCTTGACTATGCTGATGTTTGTTATTTGGATGCAATTGAGGAGTTACTTAACAAACTGGAGCGCCTACAGAATCTGGCAATACGTTTTATATTTGGTCTGCTTTTCATTTTGCATTTCTGAATTTCGATCTAAATTAAAATGGCTACCTATCCGACTTCGCAGAGATTTGCATATTCTTTGTCTTCTATACAAAATCCTACACTACCCTCAACCTCCACACTATCTACGCTCCCGTTTTACTCATTTACCCCCCACTTCTCGCCCAAAACGAACCTGTGACACCAGAACACTTTTATGTTCCCAATCCAATTCCAATTTTTTACTATTCCTTCACAGTTAGTGCAGCTCGTATGTGGAATAAATTACCTGCTAGCATTCGTGACAGTTCATCGGTTGCATCATTCAAACGCAAATTAAAAGAGCACTTCCTGTTAAACTCGGAAGTTAATCAGTAACATATATATAAACTGATAATTTGTTTTAATTAATTCTATATTTTGTGTACGTATATATTTATTAGGTATGTAAAGTTTGTGTAGGTTTATTATCTCAGCCATATTTATATTGTCGCCATTGATAATCATATTTACATTTATTTTTAACAAATGTATTGTACAATAATGTCCCGCAGACTTAGTTTATTCACCACTGCTAGGGCTGGCTGGAAGAGATCTCTTCTAGAGATAAGCTCGCCTTGGTGTATGTCCTTTGTAACTTGTGATTTTCAATGTTATTTATTTGTGCAATAAAGAATTATTATTATTATATATTATAATTTAAAAATTATATCGACTTGAGTGAATCACTTCTTATGTTTGAAAAAAATAATCAAATGAAATAAATGTCCTTTTTCTACAAGCCAAAGTAACGTGTTGGTTCGGTTTCTTGTGCTTCTTTTCTTCATTTCGTTCGCCGTCATAATTTGTTGTTGATTTAAGGTTACAAATATGCCAGCTTCAAGTACGTGCACATAGAGTAATTATTGTAAGTGTTTTTAAATGGCGACAATCATATCGCATGTAATTTACCACCAGACGTTAAATACATCTGTACAAATGGCTTATAACTTTTGAGCAATGAGAACTTGACTAATAAAACAAACCTTATGCACATTATGTAAGTGAATATCTGATTATAAGTTTCTATTAGTGTTTCGTAAGGAGAATCTGAGACGTACACGTCTATATAGTTTGTAATTCTGTAGGCCACCGCATCGGGCTTGGAAGTTGTTGCAATATTGAAAACTTTGCATTCGAGGGTCGTGTCGCTTGCGCCAATCTTTCGATTTTAGGGTTCCCTTATTCTATTCACCTATATATACGTCACATAGTTGGGTACAGGTTTTAGCAGGCCCTACGCAGGTCAGAGAATTTACAATACTTTACATGTTCTTTAGCTTACTTAACCAGATGAAAGTGATAAAATGTACTTCTCTCGTCATTATTTCGCACGTTGAAAATAATACAGACAACTCGAAAAGACGAAAAACTCACCTTTTAAAATTTCACCCTATATTTCTCATTTAGTACAACTCTTGTCTAATACACAAACATCCGTGCCAATAGTTTTCTTACTTTTCGTTAGATGGGAGTGGTGTGACTAAGGATCGTATTCCAGAACTCTACTCAATACTCAAGTCAGGACTTGAGTATTGCAGTGAACACTGAAAATCATACTCAAGGCCTTGCCCTTAGGGTCTTATTTCCAGTGCTTGGTATCATACTCAAGTTTGCTCAAATCCTGACTCGAGTGTTGAGTAGAGTTCTGGAATACGACCCTTAGACACTGAATGCAATGTGCGCGCTACATTACCTCAGTGCCTGTCAATCATGCTGGTGCTGTCAAGATATGTCAGTAAGCTCAGTAGCTTACTAAAAAGACGAAAATAAACACTAAATATAATCTAGTAAAAAGTTATTAATTAAAAGGAAATAAGTACTCCATATCACAATACAAAAACATTAGCCACGAATGTCTTTCCGAAAACTGACTTTTTTGTATAGGAACGACATTGTTTTGGCCGCGTAATTAGTTCATTTCCTCCACATTGTACCGTCATCGTTTATACATTCGACCAGTTTTACACACAATAAAATCACAATATCTATTATTAGGTATTAAACAACAAAATGCCGTCACAATGTCTGAATTAAATTAATGACCCCAAATAAAGCTGTTTTTAAATGTAATTTCAGGTGAAATATTTGTTTTTTACTTATCTCACGTCGCTACGGAATCCCAACTCTCGTATCCGGAACGACCTCGGCAGGTTTTTTTATTTAAATCGTTCCGCTGGCGCACTCCGCCGTGTTTGCTCGTTTAAGATTGATATTGAGGGAAAGACTCCGGGGATTGCATCGCACCTTCATCTTCAAGATTTTATTAAAAAAAATAGATGTACCTGGATAAACCTGCTTCCATATTCGAACATAGCTCTTGGAAATAGCAGTAATTACGTCACAAATTTAACACAGTATCATTTTTAAGTTTTTATTTAATGTTTTACACGTAACGAACTAGCGGACCTTATGAATGAAATCTATTTCCTCAAATCTATTTCTTCATTCTTCGGTTTGAAGGATTTTTTTCTAAGTATTCGTATATCTTTGTTATGAACGATTATAACAAAATCATTTATTTGTCTTTTGCCTCGTTGACAGTTTAAACAGACAACGTGTTCAAGTCTTTCTCAGCGCCCATGTTTCCAGCGAAAATGGCGTCGACGTTTAACAAAATCAAACCTAAGCTAACATAACACTCACAATAATCACTGTAGTATTGCCACCTTACCCATTTCTGCCTCCAAGCAGTTTAATGCATTCCAGTTTTGACGGGTAAGGGTGCTGATGAAATTACAGGCACATGGGACTTCTCAAATTATATCACAAGATGACAGGCGCAGTGCCCCTCATATCCCTGCGATTCTGCAACTTCTATGTTGAGGCGTGTCTCTTAACCCCAAGCGCACGACATGTTGATCCCGTGACTTTGTATCATTAAAGAAAAGAAACTATTGTAGCAACGTGGCAACTATGGCTTTAACACATTCCTTAGGGACGACACGTGCTTGCAGTAGAAAGTACATATCGCACTGCTATTACAATAGTGTTATAACTCAAAATATGTGAAATTCAAGATTACACTATTGCTAGACGTAAAATTTAATTCTCTACACGTCAATAAAACTGTCGTTAGAATATTGTAAGAAACAATTAAAAGTTATATACTTAACTCATAATGAGGCAAACAGCTTCCGTCGAGTCACCGCCGCGGAATCTCACGATTAAGAACCACGAATTGGTTCGAAACATGTCGAGCAAAAATTGGATTTCAATACGTGAGTTATCCGTTATTAGTTAATTATGTAGGCGGCAAACTTCTTGTTACTTAGTTCTGTAGTTAGTTAATACACTACTGTATTAACAGTGCGATATGGGTTTGATACGATATGGTACGAATACGTAAAGAGAAGAATAAAATTCAAATTTCAATTATTTATACAGACATGTCTGCAAGCGGTGCGGCGCGACAAATCTATTTACCTGCGCTAATGCGCGATCCCCGCACTGCTCGTTAATCAAGTTTGAAAAGTGTGACGATGTGTGAGTGTGCGCTACCAACGAAAATAGAAACCCACATGAAAGGTACCTAAAATGTGCTTTTGAATTTCATTCTGCTTTATTATAATTATTTATACAAAAATCGAGCTCTAGGAAAAATTAATAGATTTCTCACAGATGGGGCTACGGCAAAAAAGTCGTTAAAAAACCAAAACAAAGACACGACAACAAGCACGTAGAAGAACTCGTAAGGTCCGCTGGGTCGTTCCGTGGCTTAGCGTCTGGCATGGTTTGCTAGAAGACGTTGGTTCGAATCGAAGGAATTGTTTCGAAGTGTTAAATCTTTGTATTAACAATTATAACAAACTAGTGGAGTAATTAAAATTAAATTTCATAAAAAGTAATAGAATTTGTTGGTGGTGGAACATCCTGACATTTAATAAACTTAATATCATTCTCCTTTGTTTAGTCTGCTACGTTCATACCGTGGAGTTTTAGGTTTCTCGCTGTTCTCTTGCTCTTACGCTTATTAGTACATCTATCTCATAATAATCACAACCGTCTACCTCCTACGATATCGATATCGAAATAGAAAGTCGGGCGATGTAATTCCACTCACTATGTGACCTGTGAGATCTATTGTAAATATATTAAGTATTCTTTAGTTGCTTACATACAAATAGTTACGCCATCGGATTCCCATTGCGACAAAGACTGTCGACAACCACTTTACACTATTTCATCCATTTTATCATACAAGTCATAATTTTCGCCTAACTACACACTACGCTACTTTAAGAACAAGAATGTTCTATTAGAGAACTATTTGACCTAAAAACGTTAGTCGTCACCTTCTTCTTCCAATTGGAACAAAGCTCAGATTTTCTCTCTTTCTCGAAAGTTCATTTTGTTGACTTTTTATATGTCTGTAATAATTATCTTGAGGGCGGCGGTCGAGTCTTTAACCCTTCCCAATAATTAATAATATACACAGTTTAATAAATTGTTGATACATTCCATACGATAGACGTATGTAAAAATCTGAAAAATATATATTTAAAACGCGTTTGAATAGAAACGGTCCAAATGACCAGACTTTCTCCAATATAATATAGCACTGAGCAATGACGTTAATCTTAGGCACCCAGTAATAACACGTCACGTTATTAAAGGCTGTTTCTAATATCGGCTTCGCGAAGGTATGCGCGTTTTCGCCAGCCGAAAAACGGAGCGTCATTACAATCATCCTCTGGACTATAACATTGCTACTTATTTAGTGGAATTCAATAGTAGTAGTTGCAGAGGCCGGGAAGTAAGGGATTGCTGGACGAGTATGAGTTACAAGGACGAACCCGAGTGACAGGGAGGCCTTGTATTAGTTATACGAGGCAAGCGATCCCCGTTACCGTCCAGGTGAGGAAATAATAAAAGATTAAAGAGTGGAAGATATATAAAAGAAAAAGTAAAACTTACTTTTTTCCAGGCACATTTATAGTAGTCTGCTAAACTTCTGATGATGTGTATCTGTTACTGTGTTTTCGTTGTCGCTCTTCTCACTAGCTCTCATTTTCGCAACCAAAATACAAAAACGAACGAACAAACAAAAGGATATCAAACACTTTAGTTTAAACGTTACCGCCATTTTCTTTTTTTAAAGTAAGCGGTACAGGTGGTATTTTGAATTCTTGCAGTTATGAACACTGGGCAATTGGCTGTATGAGTTTTTCTTTTGCCTGTTTACACAGTTCATTATCAGAAGGTAGATTTAAAAGTTTCGAGCAGACGACAGTAATGTACTTTCTTACTTTGCAGGCCTTGGCCGGGAGGAAGTTGCATGGTCCATAAATTCATAAATTACGAACATTCCGTGTTCGTTTTTTGAAATTAATGCAAACATTTCCGAGTATGTTTGAGAAAAATAACTTTACGTAACTATACTACCAAAGTATACCACCATATGTAAAATTTCAAAGAGGAAAAACACAACTTGCCTCAATTATAAAACAAGATACAAGCAACGAAAGCGTGCTCATTTCCACATTCACCGATTTCCTCAAATGGCCGGAACCAATTTTCTCACATCTATATTGCACGAGCCAAACAGAAAGAGAAATAAGGAAACTGTGCGATTTGCCTTACAATGTACAAGTAACATAAAATTTGATAATAGTAAACGACCTAATTCATCTGGACGATGGACCCAATGTGTATTTTAGGCCCAAGCATTGTGAAGAGAGCCTGCGTCGTCTTTTTTTAAAAAAGGTAGGCATCGCTTAATACGAATTTAAAATTATTTTACCTTTTTTTTAGTACCGTGCGGCCTTATTATACTGGGTTATTTTTAAATTATTAACAACCTGTCAGGACTGTGTTACTAACATCATAAACAACAATTTTGTTCCATGATTTTTAATAAGTTTTACTTTCATACAAAAATAAAAATATTTAAATTAGATCGCTCTAAACGGTAATAACTCTGTGCAGAACGCGGGAGTCATCGGAGATGACGCTTGCACGTTTGAACTTAACCTTACTACCTGACCTAACCAAATACACATCTAAAAAGTGTTAGATAGTATAAAAAAACATAAAAAATATTTTTTTTGTGAATTTATTATAATTTTTCTACGTGTTCGATCTTTGTTACAACAACTAGTGTTTCATAACAAAATTAAATTTTATTGTTGTATGTAATTTTTCCATTTGTTCTATTAAAGCCTAATTGAGATTGATCGTGAACCTACCTAAAAAATGTTTTTTATCCTTCCAAATTATTATCTAAATCATAGCAATGTTATTACAGAAAAAATGCCGACATTTGTTCGCATACAGACGCACGTTTAGATGATGTCGACAAAAACAAATGTGGCGGAAAAGCTTATCGCAACGAACTGAAATACCCTAATTGTTAGATGAGGGCCTGACCACAACGATTTTGTGGCCTTTTTGTGCTGCAGATTTGGCCTGTATAGTTTTAATTGCAGGAAATTTGTTACAGAGAACCAGCTTAGTTATAAAAACATAAATGGAAAACAAAAAACGTGTTAAAAGAATGAAAGAGAAATAGAACGGGTAAATTTAAAAAGCTACCCCTTGCTTTCCTTGTTTATTCATCTCAAACAAACGTTTATTAAAATCTTTAAAAAAAAAAATTTGAAGTGTTATTTGTTTCACTTAAGGTATACTTTGCTTTGAATATGAATTCAACGGTAAACTGTTATTGTGTTCCCTTTTCCCCGATGGCGTGATTAATTTAATTTGCAATACAGATGTAAATGTCTCATCGCGTTCATTGCTTCAGCGGCATCTGGTCAACGTGCTTTAAAACTCTGAACGCAGTAAAACTTCAAAAAACACTAACCGACTCCATACATTATACATTGTATAATATGCCGCCGAGAAGACTATAGCAATAAAAAGTTATGCGGGAGCTTAAACGACGCTCTCGCCCTGCATCTAGAGTATCGCAGTATACAGATTTTTTAGAGCAAATATACATGTACCTATCTTTGTTAATATCGATCACTATCAGTGTGAAAATTATTATGACGTCATCACTTACGAAGTCCTGTTCATAAAAAACTGACAAAGTGTCTGTCTGTCACTAAATATTTAACAACCTTTGTATATCAATAACTAGAACAAAAAACATCTGGGAAGGACATTTAACTTCTACGTGCATTTAATGCGGTTCCTAAAATGTAAGATTTGTGGAAACAAAAAAGCCACGTTGCGTCATGCGTCGGCGTAGCGATGCGTGAGCAGTGACGCTTGCCTCGTATTGCATCATAAATTACAACGACATGCCAGACGGTCGTTGCGTCGGCGTTGCGTCGTCGAAACGCGTGCGCATCGGACAAGGAGCCAGAAGACGAAACGGGGAAGGGATGCTGCGATACAAAAGAAACCGGTGTTACGTTGCAACACCGCATCTCTGGCGTAGCACTCGGTGCGTTGAAATCATAGCGTGGCGACAACGCAACGCTCGTGTGGCATCGCTCTATAAAGTGAAATATTTATTATTCAATAATTTAAAAAAAGAAAACCAACACAAGCTAGCGTAGCTGCTAAAATAGCTGCATTTTGCACGATCGAACCTTCACCGGGCTCGCCACATAGCAAAATAGTTTACTTTCGTTTGTTTTATTATGTATTTCCGCAAATTAACGCCAGAAGATGGTGACAGTCAACTCCCTCTTTATTACCTCCAAATCCGTAAAGTTTCAAGCGCTACGAGTGACCACTGTCACTAGGTATGCATTGTGGAAGCAGAAAACCCCCGACTACCTAGTTTCATCATCCTACTACCACTACGATCTGCGATGGCCCCGTATAACCGCTCACACGATGCGCTCTTCCTACCGCAAAATGGCGGCAATTTGGTTTCGCAAATTAGAAAAGCATTCAGTTTAAATACAGTTTTTATAAATAAAAATTATTATTCTGCATTGCTAAATAAATACCCTCCGTACTACCAACAAAAACATCTCAATTAAAATGCAGTAATACACCGCAAATCCTGCACCTAAAAAGCACTAATGAAATTTTTGGTGTACTTGGATAAATATGATAATATTCCGTTTGAGTGGTTCTAACGTTTACCATGAAATTAGTTATATATATATATAGTTATATATAGTTTATAAACATTTATATTCAGGGTAAACTTAAAAAACGCTAGTTACGGTATGTTTTCAATAAATAAACACCGAAATCACCAGCGCAAACAATAACACACACGATTGTCGTGACGTATTTTTGAAGTTGCTTATTTTTTTTTAAATGACAGACTCAGGCATTAAAAACTGTATGGTTTGCTAGAGTAGTTACCGAAATAGCAATTAATATTAGTTCTTTTACCTGTTATAACTTCGATATCCGATAAATCGGTATAAAATCGTCACCGGCACCTCTAGGTGTGGTATGCGTCTACGGCTGCATGTATCGCGTGAGCCGATAGGTCCTTGGATAGACTTAGGCAGGTAGATCGAGACAACATGTGATGTAATCCGATAACACTGTGGTGCCCCAACACTGTCCAAGCAGCACGTGCTCGTGTACCCTAATACTTATAGGAGGGGAGATCTTTACGCTGTCACGGATAGCGCAATTGAGGAGTCATCATATCTATTATTCATAGTTAATAAAGTCCTAAAAGAAAAGAAGCATCGACATGATAAGAAGGCGAAGACTTTAAGTCAAATGTACGGTACACTCACTAAAAGTAAAAATTATGAGAAAAGAAAGCAGGATAGATAGAAACTATAATAAAGAAGACAGATACTCGTATATGCCGTGTAATTCACTCAATACCGGGCAAAGCGAAACCATATTTCCCGAATCCCAGGAGTAGGGGAACGGTGAAATAGAAGACATGAATCAATCGCATATTATGGAATGTTGCAACCATAAAGGGATCACAATCAACACTGTGGTGAGATTAGGAATGTATTTTGGTGGCCATTGAATTGCATTGGCGAATATCCAAAACGTTGAATCATTTTTAGCTTTATGTTAATATTTATTTGTGTATTTAGTTGCCTTGTTTTCCGTCTGAAATAGAAATAATGTCTTCCTTAGCGTCTTTGTTCTTGTACTCTCTGAAAGGGATTTGACGCCAAAACTGAACGGAGCTTATCCTGCTTACTCTGTGGTTAAGATGTTCTGAAGTTAAAAACGTTGAATTCCCCTAAAATAGAACGCTATAAAATGTATGAACGTCAAAATTACATCAAACCGAAACCGCAGCACAAAGCGAAATTGTTCGTTTGATGTAATTAAACCCGTTTCGTTTGAGACATTCTGCAAATAGCTTGCGAATTTCATAAAGTTCACAAAACTTTGGATATCTTATTCCTTCAGTGGACCCCCTCCGTACTTAAATAATATTCGCTCACACAGATATTTTAAATACTTTTGATGTTCTGCAAAACCGCAAATGCTGTCCAAATACGCAACAGGTGTTGATACAGAGTAGAATTTGTCAACCGGCACTTAGACACAATACAGATTACTATGTAAATTAAAAAAACATGTTATACTGCCTTCAAGTGTTCTACAAAACTGTAATCGAAGTACAAGGAAGGAAACTCAACAGGTATTGAAGCAATAGTTGGAATTCTTCGAACGCCGTCCGCTACTTGAGTATTGTGCTGCGCTCCGGCGCATTAGCGTAGACTGCTTTATTACTCCTATTATGAGACAGCAGTATGGAACATTTCCGTGGTTCTAGGCAAGAAGTGGGGCACTTCTCTCGGGTCTCACGTAAATGTTCAAAGAAAGAAAGTATATTGGATTGCAACAGGCGACTAACAATGTGCCTTGTCTATTAACTGAAACTACTTTTTATTTTCCAACCCATAATTTAGAAGTTGCTGGAGACGGGATTCCTTCAAGAAAAAAGTTATTATATAGTCCTCCACATGATTCCATCACATTATTTAAATTTACCGTTGAGGAACCTATGTTATATTCTACATGAACGTCACATAAATAGTAAGTGGCGGTTGCCTTAAACTTGAAATGTCACCAATATAATTGAAGTTCGGAACAAAATACAAGTAATACTTAATAACTCTTTTTCTTCTCTTTTTAAGAGCTAGTCTCTTACGGTGGAGTAATTGCCAACTTTCTTTATTCAGCGTCCTAACTTTGATCCCCGATACGACACGTCGTTAAGTTTTTCTCTTATCTGCATCTCTTTTCTTTGATCTTCCCTTCCACGATACTTCGAAGAAAACAATCGTGACATATCAAATGCTCAAACATTTTTCCCCTTGCGCTTTCTATTTTTTTTTGTCTTATCTAAAAACAAATGCTCTCACTGTCAATCAAAAACACACTACAGACTTTCTATCGGCCGATAGTTTTGTAGGGTCCTTAGTCCGTATGAAGATATATGCAAGTGCGCACATTATAACGATTCGGTATCGGCCGATAAAGAAGTTTGATGGGCTACCCGATTGCCTTCAAACTTTTCTATGGGCAAACTATCGGCCGACAGCTAACCAGTACGGCGCGCTTCCAATCGCGCACATTTGCCGATCATTTAGTCGGCCGACTCGAGCTTCACTTGATGTTATAAAAAGAAACTTCACTCGGAGCGACAGCGCAGGGCGGTCGTGTTATAATGGCAATTCACAAGTTCATTAAAGCTCATTCGATAATAGGCAAAATAATTTGTTGGGAAGACTAATAATTTGGAATGCGTCATGTAAAATTTTCCTTGTAATAATTTATCAATGTAGATGGGATGCACCTAACACTCTCGGTTTCTTTTCTGGGTCCTTTTCTTCCCTTGTATAAAAGCAATAATAACATTTCCAGAAATTTTCATTTTCATTACGCAACCGCTCCCTTCAAGAGCAGCTTGCCAACTGGCAAAATTTTTCGAGAGAAACCGGCCGACAGTTTGCTAATCAGCGCGCCCACCACCAACCAGACTGTTTAGTCGACCCAGTGTGCGCACTGGCAGCCCAACCCGACTAAACTGTTAGCCGCAGGGGCTCTTCCGAGTGAATAGAAAATAAATGACGCTGTAGTAGATTTGAGGCCATGAGAACCATAGTGGCCTAACTAATTTTTTTACAATATTGAGTTTACGATTTTTTCCAGTTCAAATTGATCATTTTGATAGAACCAGAAAGGCCTAAAAGTGATACAACGAATTTTCTCTGTCTGTGATCTAAATTTGAGGTGCCATACTGGCCTAAGTAAGATAGGCCACTATGGCTTGTCCATTGAATTAGGCCACTATGGTTCTCATGGCCTCATTTAACCATCGAATTTATGCCAAGAGTTATATTACTACACAAGATACCGGTGAAAATGGTTCTAAAACTGTGCAAACTAATATTGCGACGATAGTCCTTAACATACCTTTTCGTTCTTTAAGTGTACATATTTCATTTTCATCATCCAAGAACTAATTTAGATAAGAAAGAAAGAGACAAGCAAGAAAGAGACTAATTTTTCTAGAAATTACAAGTGGTGATATTGCTCTTCATGAGCGCAGAACTAAGCAAGATACCTTCATACTTCATCCTGCTATTACTTATGTAAACCGTATTACTCTATGGCGTATGGTGAGCCAATGCAAACATAGGCACAGGAAACATAAAATTTTATGCAACGCATTTGCAATATTAAAGATATTTTCTTAGTATCCCAGATGTCTAATGGCGGCGATTACCATTTTCCGTGAGCGGTCTGACTATTTGCCGATACGACTGCCAAAAAAAGGTACCGTATTCAGCTTATGAATTGTTAGACTTCGTTCGTGACCCTATTTTATTATTTATGCAACAATCGAAACACAAAGAAAACTTCCTTCGATGTGACTGGAACTGGACTGCTCTTACCAACAAATCTACCTACCGAAAAGTTAAATTAATGTTATGACAGCCCCATTTCTTTGTACATTTGTTTTGATTATATTGACCTTCCTTATCGATCCTTAGGGTATACGAGAAGGGCGCTATAACCTGTGATTGTACAAGAACCTTCTGAGTTCAGGTTCTAACCTCAGATCAGCCAGTGTACAGAGTTGTCACAGACCGTTGTCACAAACTTCATCCGGTTCCTATTTTCCAGATAGGTACTGGAGCTGTACTCACGCTCACTCCTGTTGCGCATTGCACAACTAACAGTTGCCACCGCTAAGCCGTCGATTCTAAAGTCCACTACCAAATCTCCTTTTTGGTCGCGAATGAATGAATGAATGAATGAAATTGATTTGCTTAAAATATGGTTTACAATAGGTGGTACAAGTATACATAATAAAACAGTACTCATATTTTACCGCTATCGGCATGCAAATCTATGAAAGTCAACATATTGGCAGCTAAACAATTCTAAAGCAAGTCCTATCATGCATATAGATAATATATTATAATAGTAACTTATTGCCATGTCATGAAGATGTCAAAAAATATAAATACATTTCTTATCAAATAAGTTAAGTGGTCAAGTTTATTGAGAATTATATGTAAAGAAGTCATTAATTGAATATAATTTTTTTTCTCTTAGCCATGACATCAGCTGACGTTTAAATCGAAGATGATTATTTATCATTTTTATATCAGAGGGTAAAGCATTATATATCCTCACACACATGGCCCCGCACTGTTGCTGGTAGTAACTTAGTTTAGTATAACTATTACAAACTAATCTGTCTGGACCCCTTACATTTATATTGTGAATGTCTCGCGTTTTTTTAAAAAGTTTATTATTATTTTTTACAAAATTGGATACTTCAATGATGTACATACAAGGCAGCGGCAAGATGTTAAGATACTTAAATAACGGTCTACAAGATTCTCGGGGTCCGGGGGCGAAGCTGTAAGGCTCTATTATGACAGTAAAAACAACATGATGTTCAATAAAATAAATATTGCATTGGTTGGTTACAATACCATAATAAGATTGTAATTTTTATAGACGTCATCATGAAGTTCATCTACTTGTTTCTTTATTTGTTTATGACGCAAACCCATTGCGTTACGTAAGGTGTCGTACATAGTATGAGGGGAAAGGTAATGACGTTTTTATTTGGTTTATACTAAAATAATGTTATCAGTAATTGCGTTTGACATTAATAAAAAATAAAACAAGCACTAAAGCAGTCTATATAAGAAAAAAAGATATTAATGAAAAAAACATCTCGTCTAAAAATAGAAAATATTTTTTTTATAAAAAATCGACTTAAAAGAATTGTGGAGTTACATCTATTTGCGAAGTTTTATTAACTCGAATAACGGGAAAGTGGGTGAAATCCAAAGAATCGCATTAATCCCCTAATTCGCCATCCTTTGAGGTAAATAAATAATAAATATAAGACAACATCACGTTCGTTGCTCTGGTCCCAAAGTAAGTAGCTAAAGCACTTGTGATATGGAAATCGGAAACAACGACGGTATCACAAACACCCAGACCCGAGACAATATAGAAAAATTAGTTTTTATGGGATAAGGGTGTGAAATACAAATATGCATTTATAATTATATTTATAAACTCATAATATATATAAAATTACTGGTGCAAAATTCGTATCTTTGCTCAAAATTATTTACATTTAAGTCGTATTTACTTTTCATATATTCTATGCATGTAAATATTTTATTGTACCACAAAGTAAAATGCAAGTTTTTAGAAACAATTTAAAAAGTGTACAAAGGCGAGTGTATCTCATAAAGGGATTTCTTTCAACTAACGAAAGTTAGTTTTTGGGTTGGCAATAAAAATAAATAAAGAAAGAAATTAAATGCTACATTCTCAATAAAATACACACGTAAATTTATTAAATGTACAGACGAAATTCTTTTGCCTTTTCTTTGTATGCTTTAGTTATGCTTCCCCTTTATTTGTGCTCTTTGTATATTATTATGATAGGCACGAAAGCTTGCCATCAGTTCCACCTGCTTAGTTGAAACCATCAACTTTAACCAGCGATATCCGAATTAGAAAGTAAGCAGATTTATTAATTTGTAATAAAACATTTACTTATACGAATTTATATTTCAAACTATGTTTCGAATGACATTTTACTTCAACTAATAATACTTTATATCTATGGTCGCAACTGTCATGGCTTAGAACTGAATCTTCAAACATCGTTCGGACAGATTTAGGGATAGTGTAATGCGTTTAATATTAAGGGCGCATTTATACGACACGAATTTCATTGCGCTCACCCCGCGCGGCCGCCGAGCGGAGTCCGCGTTGCGACCGCGCAGCGAGCGCGTGCGTACTGTCATGGCAAAATACGCTCTTTATGTTTTAATTTAAATGAACGTCACGGGCACGCGGGCGAGACTGGCTTGAATTTGGTCTACGCGGCGGCGCGTGCGGCGACCGCGCGGTTGTATTATTCAGAGGAATTTAAATGTTGTTGCCTAGTAAATAGAATTCAGATCCGCCATTAATGTACACGACGGCGTGGTAACTGGGCGCCACTGTATATTTTAATCGGTAACCTATCACAAACTCGAATTTCTTTTTTCCGAAATAACGTTTGTTCGAATACGAGAAAACCGAATTATAACGAAACCGTTGTTCTTTCAGGATATGTTGGATGTTTGTCGCAAAGACACGATTAGGTTAGGTTAAGTAGGACACCGCGGCTCCGGCGCCAGGTGCGCGCAGGAACATCGTGAGGTTTTTAGTGGGTATGCTCTTGGGGACCGACATAGTCCCCAGGAGAGAGTCCCACATATCCCCGCCGTCTCCCAGTGGCGGGGAATGCGTAACGCATTTTCCTCACGGTAATAAAAAAAAGGTTAGGTTAAGTAAGGTTTAAAAGAAAAAACATTTTCCTCTCAAAATTACTTTCGAGGTTGTGAAAATTCGACCAAATGTTATTTCTGGAAAATGTCATTCCGGACCACTGATAGGTAACCATTTTAATCACTTTGAAATCGAACAACTTGTACTTTCTATTAATTGGGCATAGGCGAAACGGATGGCAGTTCCGTGACGACGACTACACTGTATTCCGACCATCGAAAGGTGTCCGATCGTGTCTACCAACAATGTCACGACTCTGTCTAAACACGGGAAACGTAGTTGTGCGAACTATACCGCTAGGTGGCGCGCACGCGTTCCGTTGAATGTCCGTACTCATTCCTACCTCCGACATATAAACGACCGGGAGAAATATTTGTATGGCCTACATTTATTTCTCTCGTGAGTTTAGGTATAATTTGTGGTTGTCTATGTGTCCATGGCACCCGCGATACAGGGATCTGTCTTCTAGCAAACCGTGCTACTCTATGCCAACTAAACTTAGTTGAATCAAATGATTTTTTTCAAGTATTCCATCTTTTTATTAATAATTGTTAATCTATTTTTCTATAATTTCTTTGAAATTGCGCTTTATATTGTAACAGCCATAGAAACTATTAAACGTGTTCTGGGTTATTACTGTTGGACTGGTAACATAGAAAAAAAAACCATCTATGGATGGAGTACAAACGCCAAGTCATTTAAATTAATAACTGATACAATCTCAGTACAGAGTACCAAAAAACCCGACCTCAAAAGGTCGTGCAAGTCTTATTGCAATCGGTTACTGGAAATTGCGCGAAACCAGATTCATCCCCTAATTTCAACTTTCCAACAAAAAAGGATCATCAAAATCGGTTAACAAATGTTATCGCGTAACATACATACAAACCACCTCCTTTTTTAAAGTCGGTTAAAAATGATAAATAACAACTATCACAGACACTTTTCATACAAAATACGAAATTGCTTCTCTTATTGTTGAATTCTTTGCGGGTAATAGATGTGGGAACGAGTAGTTTATGTTGAGAAACAGTGCTAATAGATAACGGTTCATTTAGAACCTCATCATCTTAATTTTGTAGCATTGTGTTTTGTAGCACAGCGTTCACGCTATCTAGCATTCTACGCGCCAACATTTCTTTTTTGGCTCTTTACGGCCCACCATAACATCTACAATGTTTATATAAAGATTACACATTTTTTAAGCAGAAAAATGATTATAAATACAATTTAAAAAAATATTTTCATTACCGTCACTTTTGGTTCATTACCGTAACCTTTTTGAGCTAAGGGCTATAATGAAAGATGAGGATATGAGTATAATGAGTAAGCTTTGCAAAACAACTCTCTTTTAATTAATTTATCTTGCGGAAGCATCACTGGCTATTAAATTACTGGTTATAAGAGTATTTAGGTAATACAGACAGATAAACAGATAATTGCCTCTGTGTTGGCGTACTGGTCTACCACGCAGAGGTCCCAGGTTTGATTCCCGGGCCGGGAGAAATATTTGTACGCCCTACATTATTTATTTATGTCTCTCGTGAATTTGGGTGTAATTTGTGGTTGTCTATGTGTATGTCCATGGCACCTGCGATACAAGGTTTATCAGTGCGGGTCTATGAGTGTGTGGAGTTATTGATTTATTATTAGGTACGACGTGAACGTAAAGTGGTTGAAAACTCGTATTTCTTCAATTTTAATTTTCTACCGGAAAAGCAACGGATACTGAGAAACCAATGTCGGGCCGCACTTCCAATAAAACTGTAAAGATTACTTTCTGGTAATGACTTTTTCATTGCCGAAAGTAGACGCCGCATAAATAAAAACATTAATTTTCAAATTTAGAAATTTACTTCTTCAATTAATTCCATTCTATCGTATTTTATGTTTTTGTATACTTTTGAGAGTAAAACAAGCTCGGTGATAATTTATACCCTTGGTATGAAGCACATGTAATCAATCATACCTTAAAAATACATTTATCACGAAAGTCATAAAAATAATACGAATTATATGAAACAAATTATGCACATCAGGTATATGTGAAATCTTATAACTCATATTCAAGCATAAAAAAGTTATCGGCTAATTTCCAACGTAGAATCTTGAAACGTCTTTCCTGAAAAGTTGTCATTTTGCAGATGTGGCCTTTTTACACTAAGAGTGCGACGATTATGTAGGTTTTTTAGTATATTTTTTGTGGACCTATGTTACGCGATTCTCCGGCATTTGTCAACAGATTTTGATGATTATTTTTTTGTTGGTAAGAGGGTGTCGTTGTCACTGAAGAAATTATTCTACCTCTAAAGGTGGCAAACTAAGGAATTAATCCGGTAAAACTTGGCAAGTAGGATACATTGAATCCATGGATAATGTATCCATGGATTCAATTAACTGCCTCCGTGGCCGAACGGTTACCATGCCGGACTGCCACGCAGAGGTCCCAGGTTCGATTCCCGGGCCGGGAGAAATATTTGTATGGCCTACATTTATTTCTCTCGTGAGTTTGGGTGTAATTTGTGGTTGTCTATGTGTGTGTCCATGGCACCTGCGACCCAGGGTTTCCCTAGTGCGGGGCTATGTTGATTGTGAGCGTTATTATTATTATTATTATTATTATTATTATTATTATTATTATTATTATTATTATTATTAATGTATAGGTGATTCGGAATTAGTTGCGGCGAAGCTGCAGAGCCTTGAACACCGCCGTAAAGTTGCCTGCTTATCGGTATTCTACAAGATATATCATGGAGTGTGTGCGATGGAATTGCATAATTTGATTCCGCCTTCTCCTTTCCATCATCGGGGGACTGGACGTGGGCTGGGGTTCTACCCCTGTGTTGTGGATATTCCCCAGATTCGCATGAAGCGTTTCGCTTCCACATTTATATGATGAGGGAGTGGAATTCCCTGTCTGGGGACTTATTCCCCGAACGCTATAATTTGGAGCTTTTCAAGGCGAGAGTGCATAGGCGTTATTTAGGTGTGCATGCTACATTGTCGACCTCATTCATCATAACTTTCCATCAGCTGAAATGGAGGTTCAATGCGCACTTATTTTTATTTAAAAAAAAATCTAATAAAAAACCGACCGAACTTTTGATGTCGGTTGATGTTTTTGTTATTACTGCAGCACATACTACAAATAAACGTTTGCCTAGCAAAAACAATGCTTCATCGATGACTCCAACTGGTGCCATCTCGTACACTATACGCACTATATGTATATTGTCGCGTAGTCTTCTTTTTATCGTATCGTGCCGTCGACACGATAAAAAGAAGACTCGAACTACTCGGCTGCCCCAAAGCAAAACCTAGTACGTGCTTTAGTCAAAAATTTGCAGGAGAGCCAAAAAATATAAATTAAGGTTGCTCTTAAAAAAATTTCCTTTTAATGTAAAAAAAATAATAGCAGCATTCGGTAGTGTATTAATCAACTAATATATTGACGTCACAAAAATGACTACAACCCACATATTACATATTTTATACCTCTTACTAACTTTGAATATTTATATACATAAAGTTACTTAATATTGTGGCCCAGAATTCACCCAAGCCGACCGCGTCTCTAGTAGCCGCCATTTAGGACTTAATGCAGATGTTAGGACACGCAGCACGTCTCACGTGAGATGGCCCGTCGTTTGAATCGCATCGTACAAACAATTTAAGTTCGAACCATCCGAAAACACTCATCTGAACAAAATTGTCCTTACTCCGGCCTACCTGAGTCTGAAGTCTATTTAAAGACGTCCTGCCCCCGTATCATGCCGCCGCGATAAAGCTATTATATCCACGTGTAGCTGACAAATTCGAGTGATAAACCAGCATTTCAAAATTTTATCACAATAGCTAACATGGCGTGCACCGTGACGTCATATTTTTGTCGTTTCGAGAGCGTCAAAATTTTAAAACATTTTGACTTTGATTTTAAATAATTTTATCAACGTAAAAATTGAACGTGACATACGAGATAAAAAGAAACAGAAACAAACAATTTGATATACATGGGTTCCAGAGGCTTAATGTATAACCTAATGTATTTTTTTTCTCTAACAATCTATTTTATTAACATAGGCTATACGTTTTCTGTAATTAACATGATATGGACAAAGTCTGAAATAAATTATTTTGATTTGATTTGATTTGATTTTGTAAATATAAATTATTGGAAAAAGATGAGAACATTTTTAACACAGTTACTATGCACGTGAGTAATTAGAAATACGTAAATAAAAACTAGTATAATTACAATATGTAGAAACTGAAACTACAAAAACCCATTTTTTGTTTTATCGCTTTCGCGGCGGTGATTAAACTACAAAGATAGCTATATACAATGATAATAATGAATTCATTACCAAATAAACGAAAGAAGGAAAGACTATAGTGCGGTATCTTACCGATTCCGTATTCGCAGTAAAAAAAAATGGCGACGTAGCTTTAATAGCTGAAATAATATGTCAAGGCACACCCCGGACACTCCATGCAACGGTCGAAAGTTATTTACCTACTGCTACTACTACATACAGCAAAGCGTTATCCGCATACGCGCAAATGTGTGCGTGATTTGGCAGGGTTACCCACCACTTTCTCGTACTTTTACGTTACGTGGTCAGACCAGCAATATAGCGAAAATTCTAACGCGAATCTATTATCTATAATTTTATTAATAGAATCCTAATAATTACACATGTCCATTAGGTACTCGTACTTATATCGAAATATTATTATATTTTTCATTAACTCACTGACTAGAATAATATTGAAGGTTTATTTAAAAAAATTACTAAAAGCACTTAAAATGTTATATTTTGGACAGGTACTTCTATATGAAGTAACCAAGGTATTTGAAATTGCGTGTCCAAGTTTATCATTCCCTGTATATTTCCTGTATATTCACTACGTAATATTTATGGGCAACATAAATTAAAAATTTGAGAACCCTTGTTAACCTCACGAGATTATGGCGTCTTATTATATTGATATAATAAATTATGTATCATAAATGTTACTCTGCATTAAATAAATTAAAAAAAAACAATAACTAAATGAGACTCAGTTATAAGTTTTGTTTTTACTTACTTCGTTTCATCTTACGGCAATCGAAAGAAACTACTCTCTTTATCCCTTTTAGATGATTATAAACAGCCGCACAATTCACAACAGCACAATTCACAAACATTATAAATAGTAACGCAAAATGATGTTATATATTAACATACAAGTTTCGTAATGAATAAATGAAAACTATATTCAAATATCAAAGCCGTCTTAACGCGAAAATGGCTCGCCGACAGCCTTGTTGTCGTTCAGTCAATGTGACCGTCAATGTGCGGAGCGTGGTGTGGTATCTGAAGCTAGGGAGGAGCGGAGAGGTTATCAAGGGCTTATCACACATTGGCAATTCGTGTGAGCCAACGCAGTGCAAAAATCGCAGTGCAAAAGCAAAACAACATTAAGTACTCCCCAAAAACCACGCACCTTTATATATCTAAATCCTTATATTCATTTTATTACTGGCCGTGAATGGTCGACGTGAGCCAATTCCCGATTTAGCCACATTATGTAGCGGTGATAAATCCAACCGACCGTTTGTGGAGAACATCCCAAATCTATTAAAGGAGACGTGACTTTTTTACTTCTATCATTTATCCTGTTTACGTTGTGTGACTGTGAATATGTTTGTTCCTATTACGGATCACTAGTTCACTAAATGGAGGCCGCATATAAAATATTCTTATGTACTCAACTGTACTGAAGGTAGGTGCCTAAACTAGGCTTAGTGCCTGTGTGCCACGACACCAGATCTCCTCTCTTGGGGAATATTATTTTTCAGTTTAATAGGTAACATAATATTCCTTACGAATAATACGGTGAATATTTTTTCGCGTGTAGCAAAAAACGAGAGCGAACAAAATACAATGTGTTCTTCAACCTGACCCCACACACGATAAAACCTTGGAGGCGCGCGGACGCGGCAGCGGGCAGCGGTGCTGCCTTTTAAATGGTTACCATGTTCGCTCCTAGTCAAATGAGCGGTCATAAAATATGCTACATCTTTCCCGTGCAAAGAATCATGTTAACACGTTGTATCCGCTCGTTCATAATAAATTTGTTCTTCGAAATTCCATACTTCGTTTGATTTTAGCACGCCTCGCCCGCTTCCGTGCCCGCTTCCGCACCTGGCCCTGTGCTCTGCGACATCCGTCCGAAAGAATTACTGTCAAATAAGCAATATTGGACCACATTAAGAGACGCATGAGGCGAATGAAGCTTCATACTAGAAATTATCTTTTAATATGGTCTAGTATTATTTATTTGACAGTAATTGTTTTGGACGGACGTCGGATGGAGAACGAGGGTCGACCCCTCCGCTTTCGTGCTTGCTTCTGCGTCTGCTTTCACGCTAGCTCCATAGCATTTTTTTTTAATTAAGTGTGGATGAACAAAAAATATATATATTCAATTTTAAAAATACAAGCAAAGACATAGAACACGACAAGTGATTGTACATTTTCTAGGGTTGGTACTGTTTTTTTTTCGGAGTTATTAAATTTGGCGAGCGGGGCGCTCTGTTTGTTCAAATTTTATTTCGTAATCCGGGCGGTATTTTTTTTGCTTTTTAAAACCCGTCTTTTAAAATGAATTCAATTATTTGAAAATATTTTTTTCCGTGTCGGCGTAACCTGAAATATGAACTATAACAAAATAGACTTTCACTCATCTTACTCATCGATTAACGAACAAAGAACTGTAATGGAACACCTATGATTCACACTGTGTACATACATACACTTGACGCTCTTTTCCAATCGTGGTGGGCTGACACCGAGGTGATCACAGACACACAGACATGATTAGCTACGGTGCATACTTTTTTGTTCATAAATAGCAAAACCGCCATATCAAATAATGTCACATCTGCAGAATGACAACTTTTCAGAGAAGTTTAAAGATTCTACATTGGAAATTAGTCGATCACTTTTTTATGCTTAAAAGAGCAGGGTTATAAAATTTCAAATATTTGCCTCACAAAGTTCTTATAATTTTTATAACCTTTACTTTGGACGTACAATCACAAGTATGCCAAGTGTAAGATTTTTTCTTTGTCATACACAGGCTATAAAACGATACCTCCAATGTACGCACACATTTTTGTAAAAACAACCACATTTATTTACTAATACTATGCTCTCCGAATTTTGAAAAAAATTAAGAAACAAAAAACATAATTGAAAAAAAACACAAAATATCGGTTTTTGTGAAAAATAAAAACAAAAACATGCAGTAAATACAGAACAGATCCAAAAATTAAGTGTTCATTGGAGGCATCTAAACATTATAGGAATGCTTTTTGAATCACTTTTATCCACTTTACGGCGTACAACATTTTTAACTTAATCTTTCATGTACCTGATAACTTGTATAGTATACTCATGTGTTTAAAAAAAACTTTATAAGTTAATTTTATAAGACATTACCAATATTGTAGAATGTATCACTGACTAATTATAAAAATTATTTATGATTTTTTTATACTGAGTGACAGGACCAACAAGACGTGGTAAATGACACGCCTGTCCATAACATTTGCAGTGTCACTCAGAGCTTTACACTGCAAAGGGTCACTACCACTGTGCCCGTCGCTCTAAGACATAAGTCGACAAGTCCCATGTCCACTAGCACCCTTATCTTTCAAAACCGGAACATAGTAATGCTCACATTGTCGCTTGGCGGCGGAAATAAGTAATATGGCAGTACTTCCCTAGACGAACTCTTTTAGGTATCATAAAAAAAATCTACGTTTCAGACTCTTCACAGTCAGTCGTGATCATAAACCTGATATGTCCGAAACAATAGTATAATTTCCAATAATAAATACTTTATTTTAAATGACATTGACTATTAGACCTTGAAATTTTGCTTCACATGTGTTTGAAGAGTTTTCGAGCCTTCAACTTACAGATTTCTGTCAAACCGGGAAAAATGTGAATTGGCATTCCGATGTAAAATAAAATATTGTTATTTCAGATTTATTTGGAAAAATGAATCGCCATTACTTATTACTATTCTGCAGACATCAGCGTGGGCTATAGAAGGCTGCGGTATGAGAACACCTTCCAGGCACGTCTCACCAAGGGCCAATCAAATTATATGGCACGAACTGGACCAAGACGGACTAAACGACAAGCGAGTTGCTAATTGAATATGTTCGAGTTTTTATTATTTTCTGGACCAAAAAATGTAGACGATTAACAAAACCGATATACCGGGTAGTAATTAAAAAAAAACACCTTGCGTATTTCTGCCGCCAAGAAATATTATCAGCATTACTGTGTTCCGGTTTTAAAGGGTAAGCGTGCTGGTGAAATTATAGGTACATGGGACTTGTCATCTTATGTCTTGGGTGACGGGCGCAGCAACCCCTCAGATCTTTGCAATTTAAAGCTCTGTGTGGCACTGTAACTGTTATAGACAGGGGTGTAGCTTACCATCAGGCGCACGACTTGTTCGTCACGTTACTTGATGATATAAAAAATAATAATTTGCACCCTCAAAATTAAAATGGCGTATTTCGAAGAGTCTAACTATGGCCTCAAATGGCATATTTGAGCTGATATCACATATCTTTTTAAAAATCTATTTTGCCTGTTTGTCAAAAATTTATTTATATACCGAGTCACCTGTTTTTTTTTTACCTTAGACCAAATTGTAGAACCCGGACAGGTCTAACGATAACTGACAAAACGCGGTATGTTCATAAATTATTTTTATTTCAACAATCCCATCATGCTGCCGATCGCTGCGGGCTCACCTCGCACCAGAAGAAAGGAAAAAAAGAATTACTTCCGTGTGGTAGACTGTACTTACACTGGACACAGTTATGTGGATATTGGCTACGTCAATGTTACTAAAAACCAACTGAATAAACTGGACTCTACAATTTTAGTATTAGATTCAAATTTATGTAACTTGATACTGTGCGTAAACTCGAGAGTACTGTACAGCAATTTAAAGCACGTGTATTCTCTTTGGAAGTTACTCTAAACTGACTTATATACAGTGTGGTTTTTTAACTGGCACAGTATGGGGAAATCCGAAACTATTGGAAATACAGGGACCTGTCTTAGGCAACATTATGTCTTTTTTTGTGAAAATAATTTTGGCATAATCAATTTTTTTTATTATATCCAATTTTATTCATTTTTATGGATAATTCACGCTTGACCAAAAAATTTTCGGATTTCCCCGTATTGTTCTTGTTAAAAAAAATACTGTTAGAAAATATTCTTAACAAAATGAACTAGTAATAAATATTAGGCAACACCACATACGTTGTCCTGATCCCAAAGTAAGCAACTAAAGCACTATTGGTTATGGAAATCAGAATCACCGACCATAAAAACCGGTGTGCAAGACTCTCGACCACAGAGGTCGTCTTAACAGAAGTAACTTTTTCTCAAAAATCCCCTTACACGTGCTTTTTAAGCGACATCAAAAAAGGAGGAAGTTCTGAATTCGATTGTATTTTTATTGCGTGTACGTTACGCGATAACTCAGGCATTTGTCAACCGACTTCGATGATTCTTTTTTTTTGTTGGAAAGCCGGCACCTCAGTTGTGGTCCCATTTAAATTTCGAAGAAAATATCCCACCTGTAAGGGCGGCAAATTAAGGGATAAATCCGGTTTATTGGATTTTACCTTTCCGTTAACCGATTACAATAAAACTTGACAAATAAATGTGACAACCACAGAGAAGGCGAATAAGTCAATTTTAAAGGCCAATTTTTTTAATAAAATGTTGTAATTATTGTAAATGTATTGTGACGCTGGGTCATCATCATACGCTCTCAACACGCACTCTCACACTCACACACAGTCAAACACTCTCTCACAAAAACACACTCCCACACAAACCCGCACACAAAATCAATTTCTCCAATTTTCCCTTGTGTACTTTGCAAACAAATATTATATTTTATATTTCAAATAGTACCTAATAGTTATTCAATAATAGAAAAAAAGAAAAAAAAAATACTTAATGCTTACAACTAAAAATAATCACAATTACTAAAAAAATATATAATTAAATTCGTACCATCCGTTGTTACTGGCTCAATCGTTTCAAACTACACCACTTACTGTAACACTTGGCTCCCACGATACAGGGTTTCCCTAGTGTGGCAGCCACTGGCAAATTACACCCTGAACAACTGTTTTAGCAAAACTGTATGTTGTAACTTTATTGTAATTATGTATGGTAAATAAAGATATTTGTATTTGTATTTGTATTTGTAAGAATGTTAATTTATTTAAACTTCTTTGTCTGTTTTCATTAAGGGAATTTTATTTTTTTTTTATTCTAAGACGTATTTGATACATCCTGCTAGATAGATAGCGTTAAATTCGTTTTAAACCTTCCGTTTAAACTTTTCGGCGCTAATCCATTTTGTCGGCATCTTTAACTACTGCATTGATAGCTCGCTGCTTGCTTCTCAACTGAGACGTACACGGTTCGATCCCCTGCAGCGAGCATGACTTTAATTCTAGTTTTGTTTATGACATGAAGTAACGGGACGAACAAGTCGTGCGCCTGATGTAAGCGAGACGCCTGTCCATGACAGTGCCAGTGCCACTCAGAGCATTAAATCGCAAACATCTGCGTGGCACTGCTACTGCGCCCGTCACCCTGAGATATATGTTAACAAGTCCCATGTGCCTGTAGTTTCTTAGCATCAAGACCGGAACGCAATGACGCTCACATTATGTACATTTGTGAATCTGAGTACCAACGAAACATCATGATAAAAACTGCATACAAAGATGTACAGCCTGTACAAGGTCACCAAACCGCACCATACCAGCATAGCGGACTGTAGTTTGTAGCCATCTCTTTAAAGTGACGATGATGAAAATTATTAATAGAATCAGGCGTTACTTTGCGAAAATCCTTATTAACAGCAATGGAAGCAAATTAATTTGCTATTCCGCGAACACAGTGAAATTTGAAATAGATTAAAGATAATTCTTCGAGTGTCGAACAATCAGCTAGAACAACGAGGCGTCCTCAGGAGTTCCTGACGACGCTTCGTCGAGAGGCGAAACACGTGTTGGGTTTTTAGAATAGAATGCAATAGAATAGAATACGTTTATTTGCCAGAACAGTATTTATACAGATCTTGAGTAAAATGAGGTACATTGTTTTCAACCTGCACGCAGGTGTGCAGATGTTAAGGGTATTTCACATTTGTCTCTACATATAATTACAAATCAGTTTGCATTTCGAATTAATATCAATTAGTATTTGTAACTTCTAAATATTCTTTATTACTTTGAAAGCAATGTGTCAAAAGCCATTTTGTCAATTGCGATTTAAAAGTAAGTCCTTGTAGTGATTTAATTACATTAGATAATTATGAAACAATACTTATAAATATATTAAAGCAGTTATTCTTATAAACGAGGTTGTGTCAATTCCCTATTTTAAATAATCTTTGATGTCATGTATACACAGATCACATAACAAGTCTAATAATTTCTTTTTAAATGTGTTTAAGGGTAAGTCTGCGATCGCTGCAGGCACAGCATTATATATCTTTATGGACATATTATAGCAATTCCTAGAAAAGCATGTAGTGTTATGGCAGGGGCCAGCCAAAAAGTTTGGTGGTGGTGTCCGCGGCTGTAGTTGCATTTGTACAATTTAACCGACTTCAAAAAAAGGAAGAGGTTCTCAATTCGATTGTATGTCTTTTTTGTATGTTGTTTACCGGCATTGCGGCATTTCTAAACCGATTTTGATAATTCTTTTTTGTTGGAAAGAGGGCACCTCGGTACTCATCCTATTTAAACTCAAAGACAATATTCCACCTCTGAGGGTCGAAAACTAGGGGATGAATGACTTTTAAGGTCGGTTTTTTAGTACTCTGTACTGAGATTACTATATTATTAATTTTATTCGGAGGAATGATGTGAAAAATAAACTGCTAAAAATATTCAACACGAGCGCTGTTTTATCATTCATTGATTCGTGGAGTACGAAATTAATTTACTACCATTGTTATAATTACAAAGCCTTTTATTTAAATGAATGTACTTTTCATAACAACTCTTAGACAACCCTTACGGTTTGCAGACAGGGGAGGGAAGCACTCCCAACGCTAGACACTTGATTAGATTTAAATAGGATCCAGCACCCTCCATACGCAAAATAGGCATCTCAAAGTCAAATAATCATTTATTTCATAGGTAATATATTTACATTTAAAAACGTCACTTTCTTAAGCTACTGCTCGTTCACTGTGCTAAATTCCCTGAGAAGAACGAATAAGAAACTCTAGGGGCTCTTTGCAAGTAAGCTTAAATGCTATGGAATACACTTTAAATCATATTTGTGTGGAATCTATACTCATGTTGTCTTTCCATACATTTTTATCTAACATGTAGTCTACAAGTTTGTAATATGACTTTTCAACTAATATACTTTTAAACTTAGGAAATGGTAAGCTCATTGTAAAAACGTATACAGTTCCCCATAAAGGAACCGTTTACCTTAGTTAAACAAAATCGTGGTACCATCTTCTAAGGTTAATATTATGGATATCTTCTTTCTTAACGAAATTATGTATATTTTTACGGGCATACAAAATATTTTAGTAAACCTATATATACCCCTAGTTGCGGACACCAGTAGTAGCAGTAGAGCTCCTTGTGAAAGAGTTCGTCCAGGGAAGTACTGCCACCTCACCTATTTCTGCCGTCAAGCAGTAATGTCAGCATTACTGGCACATGGGACTTGTCAACTTATGTCTCAGGGTGACGGGTGCAGTGGTAGTGCCCCTCAGATCTTTGCAATTTAAAGCTCTGACTGTCACTGTAACTGTTATGGACAAGCGAGAAGCTTCCATCAGGCGCCCGACTTGTTCGCCCCGTCACTTGATTGTTATAAAAAAAAAGCAGCCCGTTATACCGTATCATGTACACTATGTGACGCTATATATTAAAGCATTTAATAGAGATAGATTTGTGGGGTAGGGTGAGCTCGCAAGTAGCTTATTAGGTAATTGCACCATACAAGATCTCCTCCAGCTCAATGTATTTATATGTACACAATATTTTCCGTCATTTCTCCCTCGGCCACAGATAACGTCACCACATTTTTTTTGCGGTATACATCTTCTGACAAACAATTATTTAAAAAAACTAAAAGAACGTGGATAGTTCAGACACAGAAAACATAAAAAAAGAATTCAGTTTTTCGTTTTACAGTTCTATTGTTACGTAATGCCAAAATGTCGTTACCATGGTTGCGTAGCACGTATTGGGTTTTGGAAGGAATCAGAAAACGAAATTGCAAGCTTAGACATAAACTATATACATATACTCATAGTAAATAAAAGCCTTATGGGCTTTTGGCTTCTTATGGCGTCGCGAGTATGTAACGCGCCTTTTATTACAAACGTTGTCCGTTGCATTCCAAAACGCGCCAAATTCCGAGTCAAAATGAAAACCAGGCCACTTTATACAAAACGTATAAACATAATACCTCAGTTTCATTTGCCTACACTGCGTGTAGCATAGTGTTGGATTCGCCGAGTGCGAAAATAGACCTTTCTGTGCTACGCTACGCGAATAACCGCTCGTTTGGCGTACTCTGGGTTAGAAAAGTCTTAAAGAAAATTTTTATACTCCTGTACATTGATCTGTCAATTATAATTTTATAAACGATATCACAAAGGCATTCTTTTTAGTTATGTTATCAAAATTTTTATTGTTTATGGTACTCGTTACTGAACAAAAGAACGTCGTATTTTAACCGTTTTCTAAAAAGGAGGAGGTTTTCAATTCGTCTGTAGTTTTTGTAAAATTTATGATTAAAAAGTGACCATTTAATTTTAACTTTGAAGTTGTTATCGATTCAGAGTAATATTTCTGAACGAGTGAGACTTAAAAAAACAAAGAGGCGGGAATATCTTTGAGTCGGTCTGTCGTGGTTGGCGCTTGTTTTTTGGGTAAAAGTAAATCTTGAAAATCTTGAATATCGTTTTTAGAAAATATCTTGCTGACTATTATTAAGCCTCTCACCGTTTACAGATTCGAACTGGAAGCTTAAAATAAAAGGACTGCTTTGAAGTACTGGAGTAAGTTTATCAAAATTTTTTTTTGTATGCATGTTGTTCGAACTCCAAGAATTTATAAGCCGATTTTGATGATTCTTGTTTTGTTGGAAAGAGGGTAACCTCAGTAGTGGTCTCATTTAAATTTGAAAATATTCCACCTCTAATGGTGGTAAACTAGGGTATGAAGGGGATGGGGTTAGCGCACTTTCATTCCACGAACTTTTGAGGTCGGTTTTTTTAGTACTCTGTACTTAGATTTTTTGCGATCCATTTAGAACCACATTCTGATGTTTAATTTTACGGTAAACGTTGTTATGAACGGGTTAAGCTCTGAGTAGCACAGCTCCTGTTATGGATAAGCGTGTCGCTTACCACCAGGCTCATAATTTATTCCCACGATCACTTAATTTAAGAAAAATCATTAAAAAGTAGAATTACTGAAACCTTTTTTTATGATATCAAGTGACGAAAGGGAGAAGCCGTGCACCTACTGATAAGAGACACGACTATATATAAGAGTTGAGAGCTGTAAACCGCAAACATCTGACAGGCACTGCCATTGCGCCCGTCACTCTAGAGTCATACGTTGCCACATCCCATCTATCTGTAATTTTACCAGCACCCTTACCCTTCAAGACCGGAACATAATAATGCGCACATTACAGCTTGGCGGCAAAAATTTCACAATCCATCATCACAATCTTTGAAGGGAATATAATGTATATAATGTGCATGACTTTACAATTCAGAATTCAAAATGCTAATAAATAAATTTAATTTTGACACGAAATTATCCTGTATGATTTCTAAGTTGTTATTAGCTTTGTTACGCCCTTACAGGGTATCACATGTAGTTACTACCATAGTTCAAGTTTATGTACTATAACACTTAACACTATATGTGAAATGCAAATAAATAAATAGCCCATATATGAATAATACATATTTTCATCATCGTCATATTTCACATTTCCGTAAACTCAGCCTTTTCTCTTCGCCAGTACCGTCTTGTAGAAGCTACGTCTTAAAGCGAGTCTAGCTGGTGAAAACATCGCGCGCAAAGAAGCTGCCTTCGCACTTAACAGCTGCAGCGTGGAAATGAAAAACCGGATAACATTTCTTATTCCTGTTGCTTTAAAATGTTGGGGCTTTAAAACTGGGTAATCTCCTATTCTTATGCTGGTGTTGGAACTTATGGGAATCTAGAAAATTAATGACACATACTTAACACATAATTAGTAGCAGTAGAGCTCCTTGTGCCAAGCAGTAATGTCAGCATTACTGTGTTCCGGTTTTAAAGGGTAAGCGTGCTGGTGAAATTACAGGCACATGGGACTTGTCAACTTATGTCTCAGGGTGACGGGTGCAGTAGTGCCCCTCAGATCTTTGCAATTTAAAGCTCTGAGTGGCACTGCAACTGTTACGGACAGGTGTGTGGCTTACCATCAGGCACATGACTTGGTCGTCCCGTCACTTGATATTATAAAAAAAACAGATCTGTCAAGATAATAAATAGCAAATGGAGATCTTGTAAATCACTGGCTAGCCTAGATAAGAAATGATATTCCAAAATTATTTATTTATTCATTTATTCATTATATTGCATATGTACATTCAAAAATTCTTATTTCTAGAATAGGTATGTACATTACCCTGTTAGGGTGTTGCAAGTCTTAAGTCCTAAGTTACATAAGATTACAATACAACAACAAATAATTTTGGGGGAATCAAATTAAAATTTATAACATTTGTGACCGTGAGTAGTTCTAAATATAAATTTTATTTTTCGTTTAAAAATTCTTCTATTGAATAGTACGATTTTTTGATCAGATATGCTTTTAATTTATTTTTAAATGTGTTAATGTTAAGTTCTTTTCTGATTAGTAAGGGAATTTTATTATATATTGAACTCGAGCTATACAGTGGACTATTTCTGTAGAGTTCCAATATTGGTGCAGGAACGATTAGATTATGTCGGCGGCGGGGATTGCTGTTAAATTTAAAATAAGTCGGCTGTTTCCTGACAAATAATGCTGCTTCCATGATATGAATGGATGGGAGGGTTAGCATATTCTGTTTTATAAAATGTGGTTTGCAGCTCTCCCGCTGACGGATATTTACTATAATGCGGAGACATTTTTTTTGAAGGACAAACAGATCCTGCGCATCAGTGCTTTGTCCCCAGAGAATAATCCCATAACGGATCCATGCATATGCATACGCATAATACGCAGACATAGCACAATTTGTGTGCGTATTCGCTTTTAGGATGCTAAGGGCATAAGTGAATTTCGACAATTGCTTCTTAATTTTATCTACGTGGGCTTTCCTATGACATCATCGTCATCAACCCATTTATACGTCCAACTGCTGGGCATGGGTCTCCTCTCAGATCTCCACTCACATATCAGTGCCTCCAGTGAAAAAGGTAATAACTGAAAATGACACATTTCAGGAGAGGCAAATACCATACTTTTATTGATTATTGGTTGTTCGCATTTATACTTTTTATGATTTCTAGCTTTAGGTACACATCTAAGCTTTCGTTTATTGGGTATTGGTTAAACATTCAGTCATATTTTCTTTATATTTTTTAAGTTTTTTCGAGTTGGTTCTTGTTTATGCGCGCTTAACGGTAATAACGCGACTTATGTTAACAAACTTTAAGACATAATTCCACTTATTTCCTTAACTGCGATTGTTCTATGGTTATAACAATACTTAAGATACTACCACATTGATAAAATACATAACATCGATAAAGGAATAAAACGATAAGTTTTCTGTTGCGAACTATCAACCAATAGCAACACGGTTTAGTCGCGGCTATGACCAATCGTGTCCAGTGGAACAAACGGAATGCACAGTTATACCTTTATGTACACTGTAGAATAAGGAAATAGTCGCTTTCAGTCAAATCAAAAGGGCGTAACTCTAAGACGAGTTATTCCGTTTTTCACTGGAGGCACTGATATTTTCCGAGGTTGTGAACCTTCTCCGACGAGCAGGTTTCATCACAATGTATTCCTTCACCAATTAACATAAATTCCGAGCAACTCAGAGGTACGACTGGATTCGAAGTTAGGGCCTCTGCTTGAGAGGCGACAAATCAAACCACTGGGCTACCACGGTCAGTATTATAACTTTTGTTTTTTTTTTAATAAAACCTCAAAAATATGTCTGTCCGCCTTCGGTGTGGTCACTACAGCGGTTTCCTCAACGATTTATTGAAACGCATATGGCAGTCCTTATCAAAACGAATCATATTATAAACCCAAGTACAAGGTAGCTAGGTAGGTATGCTGTACATTATTGATAAGTTCCTCTCCATTTCCAAGACCACCATAATGTTTTATTCTCATTGGAATTACATCTATCGCTTAAAGGAAAGGGGCGAAGCTCAATAAATTGGTATCATCCCCTAATTGGCACCCTTAATAATAATAATCATTTATTTCAAAGTGTCTCTCGTGAGCTTGGGTGTAATTTGTGGTTGTCTATGTGTGTGTCCATGGCATCCGCGACACAGGGTTTCTCTAGTGCGGCGCTATGTTGAGTGTGTGCGTTGTTATTTCGGAACCAGGTCCATAGATTGTTAGTAAATTACAAAACGATTAAACCTACGTGTTAGTTACACAAAACAAACACCACAAAAACAAATAAAAATTAACAGTACTCTGCGACGGCATGCAATAGCGATGGGTAATGGGCGAACTTCGGCGGATCCCAACCTGCGGACAACTTATTTATTTATAATAATAATTTTATAAATCTAGCGACGGGTCGAACAAGTCGTGCGCCTAATCGTAAGCTACACGTCTGTCTATAACAGCTGCCGTGCCTCTCAGAGCCTTAAATCGTAAAGATTTGACGGGCACTGCCACTGCGCCCGTCACCCTGAGACATAAGTTGACAAGCGCCTGTAATTTCACCGGCACCCTTACCCTTCAAAATCAGAATATTCAAATTACTGCTTGGCGGCAGAAACAGATAAGATGGCAGTACTTCCCTGGACGAATTCTTTCATAAGGAGCTGTACGGCTAGTATACAACGCGCTCAGGATGCGGTTGGAGCTGTTGTGCGCAACAGCCGCCTGCGGGCGGCGTAGCATCTAGGTGCACCTCCTGCGCATGATGGCTGTAAACCTGTCTGTGTGGAGGCGCACACAGACAGCGAGCATACGAGGCACTGCAGTTGCGCGGCAGCCCCAGCAACACCCGGAACTCGTTATTATACTGCACGTTGTATGTCGTCCGCGTACAGTCGACCCACTGACTGCACGTGTAATAAGCTTCACAAAAGTCTTCAAATTTAAACTACCACTGAGATACCCCCTTTCCAACAAAACAAGAACCATAGAAATCTATTCACAAATGTCACATATACACACCTCCTCTGTTTTTGAAGTCGGTTCAAAAAGGACCTTCGAAGAGATATAAAGTGGAGATACACTCGTTTATTAATATTCAGGACGGAATAATTAATACTTGTAACTTCCAAATAACTAAGTCAGTTGTTCCAAATTCTCAAAGTAGAAATAAACAAGGTTAGGCTTAAATCTACATAAATAGGTAGGCTATTAAGCGCCATAATGTCACGCCAAAGACAAGCATTCATTAGTGCGAGATTTCGAGTGCGAAGCTGTTAGGGATGTCTTTAGCTTTGAAAAGAAATTAATTTTTCATACAAGCTCCAACAAAATTAACCGAAACCATTTTAAAAGCAATTTAAAAAAATCCAATATCTAAAAATGATAACGACTGGTTTGTTCAGTCATTGTGAAATAATGAGTGTTTATGATGAACTCAAGTTATCTATTTTAACTGAACTTCATTATGTACAATTTTAAGAATCTTAAATACTAAGAAATATTTTTTAATTTCTTTTTTATAATATTAAGTGACGGGACAAACAAGTCGTGCGCCTGATTGTAAGCTATAAGCCTCTCCAGCAACAGTTGCAGTACCACTCAGAGTTTTAAATCGCAAAGATCTGATGGACACTACCACTGCGCCTGTCATCTCGAGACATAAGTTTCACATTACTGCTTAGTGGCAGAAATAAGTAAGGTAGCAGTAGTACCCTGGACAAACTCTCAAGGAAGTTTATTGCTACTAAATATGCACTCGCTAGAATAAATAATGTGTACGGTACACGAAAACTAGATTATATAATAATAATAATAATAAGTTTGTTTATTTTCTCACCACAATATAGGTACATTGAGCATAATAGTAAGCACTACACATAACAAAAAGAATTACATTGTGGGTGACTGGAACATAAACTAAATGTATTTCCGGTCACCAGGACTCCGCGTGCGTGCATGCGTACGTGTGTGTGTAATGAAGGTGGGTGATTGTTGTGCATGTAATTATGTGAGGGTATGTGAGTATGCGAGGACGAGAGAATTGAAATATGATTAAACGAGAGACGGTGTGCTGGCAAGGTGAACTTGTCACATATACATATATATAATTCCTAAATTACCAAATGAATTGCCTGCATGCATTCAAGATTCATATGTGGAAGGGGAATGTAAATACAAACTAAAAAAATATTTATTAGAAGAGGGAATCGCTGTGGACGAATAAACCCTTGTGGTTTAGGTATGGTTTTAGAGCTACAGCTATCCATGTATTTAGACTTTGTATAATGCATAAAGTTGAATAAATAAAAAAAAGCAATTTGAATCCAAATCGTTACAAGTATGAAAAATATTATAAAACAGCTAAAAATAATGTTTTCATTGCTCGTTACCTCGTTTTCTTTCAAGACTAATGGATGTGACTTACAATTACGATGGGAATTCATTTTTTTCGCAGAATCTGAAAGAAAACGTGGTGAAAGAGACAACACTTCATTCTGAAGAAGAGGGTTCCTCCTGTCGAGAGACAATCTGGCTTAAAAGCTAGATAGGCAAAACGCTTCATATTCTCGCACAAAAATAATTAAATGAAGAATTAACAGACAAAAAACAGAAATTGCAACAGAAACAGAAAAAGCAAATGAAGTAAAAAGAAAAAACCGTGATGCACCTGGTGGTCAGAGCTTTAAATTACAAAGATCTAAGGGTCACTGGCAATATTTATTAAAAGTGAATATGAATTGATGATGATGATAATGATGAACGACGACTTACCACTCACGCTCAAATGAAAACACATGGACGTGTGCATCTTTATCCATTCTCACCTACTGCGCACAAGCCTGGTCACTGACAGCGCGGCAAAAGGTCAAACTTATAGTCTGCCAACGAGCGCATGGAGCGCAGAATCCTGGGAGTCAAATTGTCAAACCAAATTAGGAACAGTAATCTGCGTTCCAAAACAAGAATCGTAGATGCGGGTCAAGAAGCGGATAAACTAAAATGGGACAGGGCGGGTCACGTCTGCCGCATGTCAGACGAATCGTGAGCGAAGGCCACCACAGAATGGATCCCCAAAGATAGAATTCGACCATGCGGCGGGCCAAAGCGTCGATGGAGAGACGAGCTAGACACACAGTACACCTATAAGAATGGACCTCAATGGCGCAAATCAGAGAAATGTGGAGAGAGGGGAGGGGCCTTTACTCAGCAGTGGGACAGTATAGGCTTAAAAAAGAAGAATATGACGTCAAAGACTATAATTGATTTAATATTGTTATTCCATTTCTTAAATGTGGGTGGTTAATTAGAATGTTCAAAATTACTCTCAGTATAAATACCGAACTTACCCAGAGTATATCTATTCATGCTCTTAAAGATGTCTGGGCTAAATGCATGCAAAAAAAGTTGCAGGCAGCAATTTCCATTCCCTGACTGTATACATTAAGGAGGATGAGAATTGAGATATCAAGCGAGTAAACAAATTTGAAAAGTTTAAAGTAAATGCGAGCAAAGGGATACCACTCCTTAAATGCCCACTACTTTACAATTCTAAACAGAAATGGAACAGTTAAAATAAATCTGAAAGCCCGAGAGTTTACGGAAAACGAAAAAACATTTTTAGCTTCTGTTTTAACTTTAAAGAAAAATCACATTTGTCAATCTGCCTTTTCAAAAAACCAAGTCATTTTTACTGAACAGACGAAAGGGAAATAATCCGAGCGGAACAAATATGATTACATAAACGGTGGGTGAGCGGAAATATTACAAATCCACTTGTCCACAACGGATGGTTATTACTTCGTACTTTTAATATTAAAATGACGAAACCAGCATCTCTATATCTTTTGAATAGTGTCTGAGTCGATGGGTTATTAACCGAGGTCGTCAATATTGATTGAGGACTTCGATGGCTTGTTAGTTAGCACTCCGGACTAGATGAAAAGAATCGATTCCCAGTAAAAACCAATTCAGAAGTGACTTGAAATTAGTTATTGTCCGGATGTTCTGAGATCCGCCCCGGAGTTAATTTAATTACTTTACCTATTTTAGGTTGTTGGAATTGTCCGGCTCGAGTTTTTTGTTTTACCGTCGAATATTAAGCCACACCCTTGCGTTGTCACGTCAATATCGTTCTGTAATATCGTTAGATTCTGTAATTATGACTATGGTTTACCTAGCCTTATGCCAGTCTATCGTCTCCTACTGCATTTCTGTATGGGGCGGAACGTTTAAAACTGTTAGTTTAAACCTAGAGAGAGCACCTCTGTGCTCTGTGCAAAACTAGAGAGCTGTCCTTAAGGTTATGCGCCGTAAACCGCATGATTACCATAGTCGTAAATTGTACAGTGAGTGCCAAATATTGTCGGTGCGGCAGTAGTACAGCAATGGCAATTTTTTTTTTTAATAATATTTAATAATAACATTTTTGTCAATGTTGTTGCTCTTATTCAGGCGTAGATTATATATACAATAACATAATGAAATGGCAAAGAAGTGTGTACTTTAATATTTTAAAGTAAGAGTCAGTGCTAAAATGTTCGCTAGTTTCGAGAATAAATTCAAAGAAACGCCATCTATGCAATTTATTGCAAACTAACCAATCAAAAAAGTACACCATTGAAAACGTTCCATTTGATATCTTTTCAAGGACATCATACTGTTGTTTCATACCCAAATTTTATACTTCTTATTAAGTATGATATACCTCAAATGTTCGTAATTTAATACTTCACATTTTTATTTTATTCAAGTGCCCCTTCACATTTCTATTTACTCACATTTCTACTTACTTCACATTTTTATTTTATAATATTCCGCCGAATCGCGTAATTGTAGCAAGGAACAACTATGGACTAAAAATCAACACAAAAACCACAAACTTCAAGATCGTATTTAAGACCCCAGCAGCGAATAAATACTTGACTTTGGAAAATAGTCCAATAGAATGCGTACACCAATTTAAATACCTCGGTAGCTACGTAGATGAACACTGGGATGGCACGAAGTGCCTTCATGAAATTGAAAAATGTGTTGTAGAAGGTACAACCATTAACTCCGCAAGCGTTTGGTCCGCTATTATGTCTTCAGTATCTTGCTGTTTGGTATGGAGTGTTGGACCTTGACTCCAGCGTTATGCTCAAAACTGGAGTCCTTTGAGATGTGGCTGTACTGACGTATGCTTGACATATCGTGGGTACAAACGGTCACCAATGTTGAGGTTCTTTGTCGAATGTTGAAAAAAAGTTGGAAATACTCAAAACTGTAAACGAAAGGAAGCTGCAGTATTTTGGCCACGTAATGATATGACAATAGATACCGGATTCTTCAACTAATCATGCAGGGAAATCTTCAGGCAAATCTTCAAAGATTAATGCTGCATTTTGCGCAGAAATATCCCTCTAACATATTATTCCCTTATAATTTGGTAAATCGGTCTCCTTATCCCACTGGTCACATGTTTCCCTTTATAGAACTTGTCAAGTCAAAGGCAAAGTGAAATAATTTTAATTTCATAGGTAAGCAAATCACACTTGAAGTCGTCATGCTGATTGAACTGTACTGCTCATTAGTAAGGCAGATTCTCCTGAGAAGAATGAGCAAAAAACTCTAGGGCCTGCTCTTTGTAAATATACAATTGAATATATATATCGTTACTATATATAATTTGAACATCTTAGATCGATAATACTTGAAAGAGCTAAACGGGTCACTACCACGGATTTTTGTCATCCAAGTACGCAGAAGTTGTATGATAAACTTTGGTAAATTTTTGTTTCACAATAGTTTTAAACTTCGTAAATGGCAAATTTTGAATATCAATCGGAATCTTATTATAGACTTTATGACGACGACTATCAAGAACAGCTAGTTTATTTCTATTCCTCGTATTAATGTTATGTCTGGCACCATTTTTCATAAAAAGATTAATATTTTTCTTAACATAAATAACATTTTCTTAAATGTACTGTGAAGTTAGTGTAAACGTTAATCTCTTTAAACTTATCTCTCAAGGACACTCCGGGGCCCAGACTGTAAATTGCCCTAACCGCACGTTTATGCCGGACAAATATTCTATTAATATCGGCGGCATTGCCCCAAAGTAAAATCCCATATGTCATTAAACTGTGAAAGTAGGTGAAGTAAACCAATCTAGCTGAAAGTTTACGTTTTTTTTTATCGCGTGGCGTGCAGAGCTAAGCCGTTTTAATAACTTACATTTGATGTAACAAAACCGTTTTGATGACGTACCGTAACGTTCACTAAAATTGCAATTGTTCTAATTTACCTGAAATTTCCGTCATTGCTAAAATTGTGCTGCCTTCCGAAACGCCAACCTTGGATTTCCCAGAGACACAATTAACGAATCACAGCTCAAATACGGCCTGAACAAGGCTCCTCGTTATGTTATCTGTCCGTCTGTCCATCCGTCTGTCAGTCAACAACCTGAATTGTTAATATGCTAGAAGGGGACTTTGTTTTAGCAAAAATATTTCGATAAATTAGACGGTCAAATTATTGTCTTTAAGGAAAGTGTTTGTGCTTTTTCAACGACGTAATTTGTTATGAATTGAAGCATCGGGTGTAAGTGAGATTAGAGAGAATTGAAAAGAAAGTTTTAATGTCTTATATCTTTTTAATATTTGTAATATGACTCTTATCTACTTTATTATTTATTTGTCCGATGATTAAGCTAAAAGATTCAAGTGTTATTATTATTTTAAAACAATTAGAAGCATTTGAATATTTTTTTCCTTGTGTTATCTACTCTTGTGCACCAAACCGGTAAATTATTCATTAAATTCGCTGGATTGAAATGAATCCATAGATTCATCTTTAGCAAGTCTCACTGGCCTCCTAGATGTTCCACGTTGAAGACGAAGTCTGAACTGCAGGTGGTAACGTGTCCGAAATTCAAACGCACACTTATAACCCATGCAACGAGGGCGGGGCGCCACCTTCAAAATAAATGAAACTTACGCCATCTAGAAGAAACAGGTCGAAATTAGTTTTTGTCACTAGATACTACTAGACATTGTTTTACATGTTTTAATGCAATAACGTTAAAACGGGCTTTGGGTGCCGACCGCCCTTGTTGTGCCCCAATGCTTCAATTGTCCTTTTCTGGCTATCGATCAGGAAAGTTCCCTGAAAAGACGAAATCGTAAACACGGTAAAATAGAAACCCTTATAGTGAAACATCATTGTTGATTTGTATATCACAATTGATCCCATTGCTCTCAATTGTTAAACTTGGTTGCCCACATTTATCCCAGGTGAAAGTATTTTTGACACATTTATAGTTATTTTGAAACTATTTTCTTTTCAAGGTAAGCCCGTAGGGGCTGAAACAGGTTGTTGAAATCTGAAGTTGAGCAACAAGGTCGTTTGGGGCAGCCAATAAAAGGGTTTTCTTTAGTAAAACATTTTTTTTAGTTTCAGTTAGTTTTTTTTATAATACCAAGGGACGGGACGAGCAAGTCGTGCGCCTGCTGGTAAGCGACACGCCTGTCCGTGTAGTTGCAGCACCATACTGAGCTTTAAATCGCAAAAATCTGAGTGGCATTACCACTGAGCCCGTCGACGTGAGATATAAGATGACAACCATGTTGCCTGTAATTTCACCAGCAGCCTTGACCTTCACAACCTGAACGCAGTAATGTGAACACTACTGCTTAGCGGTAGAAATAGGTAAAGTGGCAGTACTTCTCTACGCTACTTAAAAGTAATGAGGTAATTTGTACCAAGAAATAAATTTATATTTCTAACCGACTTCAAAAAATAAAGAGGTTCCAATTCGACTGTATTTTTCTTTTGTGTGTGTATGCTACGTGATTACTCCGGCATTTGTTAACCGATTTTGATGATTATTTTTTTTGTTGGAAAGAGGGTACCTCGATCCCAATCAAATTTGAAGAAAATATCCTACCTCTAAGAGGCAAATCAGAGGAAGAATCCAGTTTACTGGCTAACCGCTAACCGTTTCCAATAAACTTAGCAAATAAATGTAATTACACAAATTTTTGAGGTTGGTTTTTTATAATAAAAATACATCGGATCTGCAATTATGTAGTCTTATAACTTTTTAGTAAATTTGTTTGTTGGTATTTGAACAACTACCTACCAGTTTCAATATAGTCGCACATTTTTATTGCACGCTGTATAAAAAACAATGTTCGGACTAATTCAATTAGTCAAAATTTGTACGCTATATTACCAATACTAAAGTTTAATTTCAAAGAAAGTCCAACAGCCGCCCCCGCATTGTGCTTGCCCTGTAAGCGTGGGTAGCGGTTGGAGAAACTTCATTCCCACTTTTCCTGAGGATTTGCATAAAATGTTCTTCCCTAAAATACAGCATCATTATTCTATTTATAATTCCGCATGAGCAAAATCCTCATTAATCATTCACAAGTCTCGGGTAACGCAAATTCATGGCGGTCGGTTTATGCGTGTCAATATAAAATAA